>NC_081861.1:61355172-61670172 GCF_963259705.1 Myotis daubentonii
TATAAAAATAGAGGGCTTCCTCCAAAAACTTAGAGCTAACATGGTAATGTGAAATCTTAAAAACATTTCTCTTAAAATCAAAGAACAAAACTAATCATATTTTTAGATATTGCTTTGGTGGTTCTGGCTACTGTAGTAAAAAAAATTAAAGGAATCATAATCTGTGAAAAATAAAAATGTTAAAGGACCAAATTTTATTCTCATAAAACCTCAAAGAATCCACAAACTATTAGAATTAATGAAAATTTAGCAAAGTTGCCCTAGATGTGATTGTATACAAAAGTTATTTGATTTTTTTTATTTTAACAGATATTACAAAAATGCAATATTTAAAAAGGTAAAATTTTAGCATTCTCCTTTTAACTCAAACCAGATTGAGCTCTAGCCATTTTGGCTCAGTGGATAGAGCATGAGCCTGTGAACTAAAAGATCCTGGGTTCAATTCCAGCCAAGGGCACATGCCTGGGTTGTTGGGTCAACCCCCATTAGGGAGTGTGCAGGAGGCAGCCTATCAATGGTTCTCTGTCATCATTGATCTCTCTCTCTCTCTCTCTCTCTCTCTCTCTCTCTCTCTCTCTCTCTCCCTTCCTCTCCTAAATCATTTTTTTAAAAAAACAGCTTGAGACACATCAGTTAGAAAAATTGGATAATACACAAATTTATGTGAGAGCCACTAAAGCATTGAGGACTACAGGGGCTAAGCTTCAGAAGAAGAGAAATTTGGAGAGGTGAGCTGAATTCAGCTGCTTTTCCACTGGGGACATTTGCCAATTTCGAACATAGGCAGAGGCTGAAAATCTGGGCTTAGCTTAGAAAAGAGCCACTGATGGAAAACTGAGAGACGTACCTGCAACATGGTCCAGCCATTCCAATCCTAGGTGATTATTCCAGAGAAATAAAAATAAATGTATGTTAACACAAAGACTTGTACATGAATGTTCATCACAATGGTATTTGTAATAGCCCCAAACTGGAAACAAGCCAAATTTCCTTCCACAGGTGAATAGTTAAACAAACTATGGTATATCCGTACAATAGAATATTATTCTGCAATCAAAAAACAATCTATTGATACACACAACTTGAATGATATCAAGGGCATGTGCTGAGTGAAAGAAGCCAGATATAAAAGAAAATATACTGTATGTTTTTAATTACATAAAATATCTCGAAAATGCGAACTAATCATTATTAACAGAAAATAGATCAGTTGTTTCCTGACAGAAACTAGGTCAGTTGTTTTTTGAGGGAAAGGATGAAATTACCAAAATGGAATAAGGGAAATTTTGGAGTGATTAATATGTTCATTGTCTTGATTGAGATGATCATTGAATGGGAGATACAAATGTTAAAACTTATCAAAATGCATAATTGAAATATGTGCAATTTATTGTATGAATTTGTAAAGTCTGTGTACCCTGTCATTATTGTATGTAGTTTTCCATATAAATTATCAATACCAAAATAGTTCATTGTGTTTTTTTAGATCTTCTGTACCTTGTTGATTTTTTGTCTGCCTACTTTCTTAATTATTGATAGAGGTATGTTAAACTTTCCCACTAAGGTTGTGTACTTATCTCTTTCTCTTTATATTTTTTCCATTACTGTCAATATGTTTTGAAGTTATGCTTATGTGAAATATTTGTTATATTTTCCTGATAGGTGTACTCTTTTTTCTTCATAAGCAATTCTTACTGTCTTAATGTCTGTCTATATTGTCTATAATTAGTATAGATATGTCAGTTTTCTTTCAGTTTGTTTGTATGGTATATCTTTTTCCATTATTTTCCATTAAATTTTCTCTTGTAGCAGTATATAATTTTACCCAATTTGATAATCCTATCATTTAATTGGCATATTTAGTCTATTTATGCTTAATATAATTATTTATGTTTGGGTTTATATTTACTATCTTGTTTTTTTCATCCTCTCATGTGTGTCCTTTTTTAATTCTTGACTACTTTCTATGGGATTAAGCAGGAATATTTTGTCGGACCATGTATCCCTCTATTAGTTTGTTAGTCATAAAGTGTTTTTTTACACTTTTGTTGCTTTTGCCCTAGAACAGTGGTAGACAAACTTTTGTTAAAGGATCAGAAAGTAAATATTTTATGGTTTAAGGGCCATATAGTAACAACTTGCCAAAATACAGCAAAAGGAGACAGTCAATGAGTAAATAAAGGAGTGTGACTGTGTACCAATAAAACTGGTGGCTGGCCTACAGGTGTTCCAACCCCAGCCGTAGACATTAAAACATGCACACTGGCTTGTTGAAGTTTAATATTAATTAGACAATTCTTATCACTTCTCAAACTATACTGGGGCCATAGAACACTTTAAATCTATTTAACAGCCTGATGCTTTATTTACCATTGTTATTTTGTATTTTAGTTCTTTATATTTTTTAAGTTTTTTTAAAAAAAAGTAATTATAGATTTACCAATAAAACTTGTGAAAAAAAGCATACAGGGAGGTCCTGTGGGCCCTTTATCTTGCCAGACCCAAATAGGGCACCTGGCATAATTATAGTACAACTAGGGGCTCAGTGCACAAATTTATGCACCTTGAAAGGAATTGTGGGCTGCAAGGCTCTGGTAGGCATGGGGGTGGGTCTCGGCCCATCCTCTGTGACCCTGCCTGGCCCCTCCCACCACAGCCCTCCAGTCCCCTGTCTGCCAGCAGCCCCACTCCCGCTGCTGCTGCTCCCATGAACTGACAGTGCTGGCCCTGCTCACACCCTCTGATGGCACTGAGCAATTGGGGCCAGCACCAGCAGCAGGTGCAAGCAGCGGCTGCTCCCAGATTGCCCCACAAGATCAGGGGGAGGTGGAGAAGTCTTCAGGGACAATCAAGGCTGGCAGCTACCTCTTGCACCTGCTGATGGCACCGAGTTATTGGGACCAGCACTGGGGCTAGTGCTGGCAGATGGTTTAAGCGACAGCTCTGGCACCAGCAGCAGGTGTGAGCAGGGCCAGTGCCAGCAGCAGGTGTGAGCGCTGGGCAGGACTGCGGCATGTGGGAGCAAAGAATTTTCAGTAACCACCAGAGGTTTGCCCCAATGACAGCGACCTGCGCCCCACCTTGGACTGGTGCCCTGTTCACCTGCTCCATCATCCTGCTGTGGCCAACACCTGCCATGTTCCATACATGCCCTCTGTTGGTCAGCACATGTCATAGTGACCAGTTGTTCGGTTGTCCTGGTTGTTCTGCCATTCGGTCTATTTACATATTAGCCTTTTATTATATAGGATATTAAAACCAATGAAATAGCATTGGTACCATTCACAGAACTTATTAAGTTTTCACAAAATACACATACACTAATGTGTGCATATATATGTATGGGTAATTTTGTGCACACACCCAGAACAGGACCCAGGAACTTGCACTCAAGGTATGCGCCCTTGATCGAATACTTCAGTCCATGGGTGGACGCTCTATCCACTGAACCAAACTGGCTAGGGCAACAGTTTTCTTTTCATTTATCTTCCTTGGCGTTGGTAGGGTTTCTTGAATCTATGACCTAAAATCTTTAATCCATTGTCTTATCCAGCTTTATTAAGATGTAATTGACATATAGCATATGTGAGATTAATTTTAAGATGTACAATGTGATAGAGGCCCGGTGCATGAAAATTTATGCACTGGAAGGGGGGGTCCCTCAGACCAGCCTGCCCCCTCTCACAGTCCAGGAGCCCTCAGGGGTGGGAGGCGACCCGGCAATCAGGAGAAGTCAATGTCCCCATCATACCTCTGTTGCTGCCACTGCCAGCAGCACAAGCCTCCACCAGTCCTGGTTACCTGAGCCTCGGGCAGCCCTGGGAAGCTGGGCAGCTGCCATCTGAGGCTTGCCTGTGCCTCAGGTCATCCCTGGGCGGCTAGACAGCCACCATCCAAGGCTTGCCTGTATCTCAGGCCAGCCCTGGGAGGTTGGGGGCTGAGGGGACTAGGGGTCTCCGGAGGCAGGCACAAGGAGTAGCCGGGGCCACCTAAGGGTGGGCCTGGCCTTGCCACATGCCTGTTGCCCTGGCAGGGCTGAGGGGATTGGATGCCACCATCTTATGGCTGTGGGTGCTGCCGTCTTTGATGGCGGGGCAGTCAATTAACATATTCCCTCCTTATTGGCTGTGGGTGCCACCATCTTTGTGACAGTGTGAGGATGAATTAGCATATTTCCTCTTTATTAGATAGGATGTATATATATATATATATGTGTGTGTATATATCTACACTAATAAAAGACAAACATGCAAATTGACCATGCCTTTGCTACACCTTAAGCCTCGCCCACCAGCCGATCAGAGCGACTGTATGCAAATTAACCCAACCAAGATGGCGGCAGGCAGCCACGGAGCTGGAGCAAGAAAGAGGCTTGGTTGCCCCAATGATGGAGGAAGCCAAGCTTCCCCGCCTGTCACGGCCAGCTCTGAGCTCCATTGAAGGCAACAAAGTTTCAATTATAGAAGGTAAATAAACCCCAGATACCTGCTTTCAGCCAGCCGTGGCCATGGAGCTGGAGCCCTGGAGTGAGCAGGAGTGGGTTGTCCCCAGCGATGGAGGAGCCAAGCTTCTCACCCGCCATGGCCAGCTCTGAGCTCCTCTCAAGGCTACGAAGTTTCAATTATAGAAGGTACATAAATCCCAGAATAAAAAAAAAGAAAAGAAAAGAAAAAAAGGAGAGGCTGGGAGCTTCTGTCGCCAGGGGGGCTTGGGCAGCCTGAAAACAGCCCTCAGCCCCTCACCCAGAATGGTCAAACCTCCATGGGGTGAGGGTCCCCACTGGGGGGGGGCCTTGACCAGCCTGCAAACAGCCATCAGCCCCTCACCCAGGCTGGCCAGGCACCCCAGTGGCGACCCCCACCCTGAAGCGGGTGTGACCAGCTGCAAACAGCCATCCACCCCTCAACCAGGCTGACCAGGCACCCCAGAGGGACCCCCACCCTGATCCAGGACACTCTTCAGGGCAAACCATCCAGCCCCCACCCAAGCACCAGGCCTCTATCCTATATAGTAAAAGGGTAATGTGCAAACTGACCCTAACAGCAGAGCGACTGGGAATGACTGGTCACTATGACACACACTGACCACCAGGAAGCAGACGCTCAATGCAGAAGCTGCCCCATGGTGGTCAGTGCACTCCAACAGGGGGAGCTCTGCTCAGCCACAAGCCAGGCTGATGGTTGCCAGTACAGTTGTAGTGGTGGCAGCCTCTCCTGCCTCCTCAGCAGCGCTAAGGATGTCTAACTGCAGCTTAGGTCTGCTCCCCACTGGCAAGTGGACATCCCCTGAGAGCTCCCAGGCTGCCAGAGGGATGTCTGACTGCCAGCTTAGGCCCAATCTCCCAGGGAGCAGGCCTAAGCCAGCAGGTGGTCATCCCCCTAGGTGTCCCAGACTGTGAGAGGGCACAGTCTGGGCTGAGGGACCTCCCTCCCATGAGTGATATATATATATATATATATATATATATATATATATATATATATATATATAATCACAATAGGAACACCTTCATCACCTCACATATTTACTATTGTTTGTGTATGATGATAACATTTAATATCTATTTTCTTAGCAACTTTCAAATATATAACACAGCATTCTTCATTATAGTTAGTAGGCTGTATATTAGATCCACAAAATGTATTCATCCTAAAACTGGAAGTTACAAAAAGCAGGATTTCCAGATGTGCTCTTACAGTTTCATGGTCTCCTCTGACTGGTCAATGCCAGGTCAGGGGGTCATTAGTCAATGTAGCTGGTCCTAAGGCATGGTGTCACTTCTCAGGTTTTGGTGCTTATCTGGGCCTGAAATACAACTGAGGCCTGGATGTTATCTTTAGAGGAAAAGGTCAGGGGCTCTAAACCGCCTGAGCAGTGACATGAAAGGTTCAGGGGCCAAACCACATGAGCAGCGATACGCTAGGGGAGGATGGGTTACCCTGGGGGCGAGGCTCTTGTTTTCCCAGTTTTGCCCCTTGCTATGCATCCAGGGCTTTCTGCCCTGGTGAGGTTCTGTACCTGGCTCTGCTCATGTCTAACACAAACATACCATCTCGTTTCTATATTACAGTGATATTTATTTGCCATGTATTTCAAGTATTTTGTAAGGACAAGCATTTTATAATTTTATGGCATTTTCACTTTTAATTGTTTCATTCACATCAAAGCAAAATTCCAATTATAGCTTTTAGCGGGAAAGTTGACAATTTTCTCTGTTTTTATCAGTTATACACTGAGTGGCCAGATTATTATGACCACCTGACGTTTGTAGGCAAATTAGCTATAATTTCCCACTGAAGTTGCTAGAGGGCCAGACCATTATAAATAAGGAAGAAGGTTGTTTACCACAACAGTGGAAGTGATTTTTTTCTGAAGATATGGGTAAACAATGCGATTTAACAGCCTTTGAATGTGGCTTATATATTATGATGAGTGGCCAGATTATTATGACCACCTGACGTTTGCAGGCAAATTAGCCGTACACTGCATCGCATGGGATATGGAACCGAAGGCCTGTTCGAACACCTTTGCTGTCTGCAGTTACCAAGATAAAACGTCTCCAATTCACACAGGAACACAAGGATTGGACAGTCGAGCACTGGAAAAAAGTCATGTGGTCCGATGAATCACGTTTCCAGTTGCATCAAGCAGATGCAGAGTGAGAATTTGGCGGAAACAGCATGAAAGCATGCTCCCCACATGCATGAGTACAACCCTTCAAGCTGGTGGGGGCAGTGTTATGGTTTAGGGCATGTTTTCTTGGCATGATTTGGGCCCTTTAATTCATGTGGAACAATGTCTGAATAGCACAACATACCTAAGTATCATTGTTGATCAAGTTCATCCTATCATGTTGATTGCGTATCCCAATGGAGATGGCTTCTTCCAACAAGACAATGCGCCATGCCACGGTGCTCGTATTGTGCAGGAGTGGTTTCAAGAACATGAGGGAGACTTTACCTTGCTTAGGTGGCCCCCACAATCACCAGATCTCAATCCAATTGAGCATTTGTGGGACGAAGTTAAAAGAGCCATCAGGCAGCTGGTTCCACATCCATCAAATTTCACGGAACTAGACAGTGCTATTCATCAGGCATGGTGTCAGATTCCTCACATCACCTTTCAACATCTCCTGGAGTCAATGGCAAGAAGAATCACCGCAGTATTGAAGGCAAAAGGTGGCCCAACGAAGTACTGATGAGGTGGTCATAATAATCTGGCCACTCACGTTCAAATATATCCCACGTTCAAAGGCTGTTAAATCGCGCTATTTACCCATATCTTCAGAAAAAAATCACTTCTACTGTCGTGGTAAACAACCTGCTTCCCTATTTATAATGGTCTGGCCCTCTAGCAACTTCAGCAGGTAATTATAGCTTATTTGCCTACAAACGTCAGGTGGTCATAATAATCTGGCTACTCAGTGTATACGTATATTAAGTGTCACCATAAGACTACCTGGTGACTAGTTTTAATACAAGCTCTTCTTAGATATGGGTCATTAAACATACATTGAAATAATGAACCTAATTGCAGAATTATAGTGATATAAATTTCTTAGGATTTCATATATTATGAATTTATGTTGGTGATAGTTTTGAAATTAATTTGTTCAACAGGAAGAGATTCTGGTAATGGCAATGCATCTTCCTTCCCAAGCCCCTGTCACCTTTAATTTTGATGAAAAACTAGAAAATGAGAAGGTTACTATGAAATATTTTGCATGTGAAGGAGCATGCTAGTGAATAGTCAAAAGGCAAAATGTTTTAAGATGAGCTCAAATAAATGAGTAAGTGACCAAGCTGAAGGATTCGAGTAACAAAGGCTCAGCTTCCATCCCTAGCATATTAATTCTCTGGTAAGGATTTAGTTATGTTAAGTGAATGTTAATTAAGACTCATATATGTCCTTTTAGCTTGGTATATCATTCTACTTGAATGATGGAGAAAGTAGTGGGATCAAAGATATTGGATAATCATCCTGAAAAGCAAGCAAATGTTTTTATTTAAAAGTTTTTTTCACCCTAGCCAGTTTGGCTCAGTGGATAGAGCGTCAGCCTGGGGACTGAAGGGTCCTGGGTTCGATTCTGTTCAAGGTCACATGCCTGGGTTGCAGGCTAGATCCCCAGTAGGGGTCCTGCGGGGGACAGCCAGTCAATGATTCTCTCTCATCATTGATGTTTCTCTCTCTCTCTCTCCCTCTTCCTTCCTCTCTGAAATCAATAAAAATATATTTTTAAAAAATGAAAAATAAAAAAATAAAAGCTTTTTTCTCCTATACTCATTTTCTCCACCAAGTGTCTAAAATGTATTTTCATCAAAAAATTCTGATCATATCATTAAAAGCTTAATTGATTCTGCTTCTCATTATATTAACATAAGTATATATCATCTATGTATACTATATATGCTGTTCTTCTCAATATATACCATTTATCTATATATAAAATTACATATTCATTCTATTTCTGTTAAAATTATTTCTTGAAATTTAAACCAAATCTTCCCATAGCAGTTACATTTTTACAAAAAAATAAACAATGTCATTGGTGAAAGGAATGTCAAGCTGCTTTTGAACTGACTAAACAGCAACTGATGTCCTCAAGGATTCTAGTGTATTATGACCCTGCCCTGCCAATCTGTTTAGCTACTGACGCTTCACCATATGGGGTCAGAGCAGTGATTTCTCACATAATGCCAAACGACCTAGAAAAGCCTTTAGCATTTGCTTTGTGAACGCTTACTGAAGAATTAGGCACAGATGGGGAGGTCTTACCTTATATGCTTGCATTTGTTGCCATTAAATTACTGAATGCCACTTCTATACATACTCTGGTCATCATGGGAAAATCTATGGTACTGAGACTCTAACTTCTGTTGGGGGTCTTTTGCAATGTGAGTAACTCCACTTTGGCTTAAACTTGGGAGTTTGTAGTGGTACCCATGTTAATCTCATGAATTAAGAAAACTTTGAGGGAATTACTAACCAAACATATGCTAAGAAACACCTTTCCTTAAGAGGAAGAGAAATCTTAGCCATGAATATAGTTGTGGAAAAAGAGGTAATGAATTTGATAGGTCTTCATAGTCGCCTTTGTACATGTCTGCTCGTATAAAATAGTTATTTCACAATGTCATATGGAAAAACATATTGAATGAAAGCAAATGATGCAGAGATTGCCAAGGGGCATGTGCAAGACACCAGGATAAAGCAGTT
The DNA here is from genome assembly GCF_963259705.1 of Myotis daubentonii. Lineage (NCBI taxonomy): Eukaryota > Metazoa > Chordata > Mammalia > Chiroptera > Vespertilionidae > Myotis > Myotis daubentonii. Next base: position 61,364,389 of record NC_081861.1, read on the forward strand.
TCAGAGTGTTTACAGGATTGTCAGTGAGAGCAAAGTTAATAGAGACAGTGAATAATATTTGACTTTATAGATTATTAAGGGCAAATGTAGAGTGCAATGTACATAAGTACAGATACCTAGTTTCATTGAAGGAGAACAGAAGTCATTGCTCTACCTAATACTACATATTATGCTGGAAATGAGCATATTAGAATATAGGTAACAAAGGAGATTGCTGCTGACATTAAAGATATTTTTCTTAGGGTCAGAAAAGCCAAGAAAATGTGAATAGCAATTAGCAGACGTGAACTTTAGTTTCATTTAACTAAAATAAATGGTGGGGGAGAAATGAGTGGTTCTGAATGCACAGGGGGAGGGGCAGATGATTGAGAAAGTCACAAAGCATGTTTATCTGGCTTTGACTGAGAAGCCATAGACATTTTTTCATCCAGTGCTCCATGTCTCCCCTATTCATTTTCTTTCATTTTTATGTAGTTTGCTGATGAATGCATTTTGTTCCTCCTTTCATCATCTGTCTCTTAATGATGCACAACCACCTGACCTTGGTCACTCCTCATATTAGACCAACTCTACAACAAGTGCTCACAATAAACTTATCACCTTAAAAAATGTATTCTTCAGTGAAAGGCATCTGATGTTCTCCATTTTTAAGAATCCTAAAACCTGTTCAGAAAATGAGAGTTTGAAAAAAGTGAGATTATCTTGAACTATTATACCCAATTCAGAAATTCTGCCAAATCCCTGGTGATGAGTAAACTATCATTTTATTTTCAAATAGCTTGGTTATGTCTTGTTCTACTTGATTTTGCATCTAGTGAGCCCACAAAATACATGTGTTCCAGTTAAATACACACTAAATCTTCTCATTCTACTGTCTGATGGGTGATTAGATAATTTGGTTTTGGCCTTAGGTTAAGGTCTTACTCTCTTTTACTGATGAAAATATCATCTGTTGAATTCTGATTATGCATTAAATTTCCCCAAAGTTTTCCAACTAAGGTTACAATTTTTAATTGGATCATTTTAGTCTGAACAAAATAATATCGTAAAACTATCTGTGGTAATCATGATTAATACAAAGACTGCAGAAGCCTAATAAATAGTACTTTATTCATTTTTAAAATAAATTAAATCTTAAGAATGTATACAACTCTCAATTTTACCAAATCCCAGAACCATTGAATGTTGCCTTTTCTAAAGTTAAAGAAATTAACCCTTTTTCTAAGCTTGCCTGACTGTACTTTGCTTAGAATGCCGTTTTCTCGTAATGCTTTCTTAAATGAAAGAAAGTGCTTATGTCAACAAGCTAAAACTTCTTTAAGCTTAAAAAAGCTGTTTAAGGAGCAAACTACCTTGTGGAAACACTGCCTGGGAAAGGAAATCATAGAGAGCATTATGAGGACGAGAAACCTGCCCCAGTGGAAATTGTTACATGGGGAATGGAGGATGTGCATAAGCATAGAACAGAAGGAAAAAAACTGAACCCATCCAGTTTAGATTGAATAATATCCATCATAAAAGGAGGTTAGTGAAGATAAGAAAAAAAATCAGACCGTACTTTGCATATATGTATGCTATCTTGCACATCTACACTAATAAAAAACAAAGATGCTAATTAACCATACCTTCGCTATGCCCACCAGCCAATCAGAAGAGTATGCAAATTAACCCAACAAAGATGACCATTAAAGTTGCATACTACAGGTACAGGTGGAGCAGGCAGCACCAGACGCCTCCTGCGGGATCCGGGCTGCAGATTGGGGACCGGGGAGGCGGGGCGGTCAACACCAGATGCCACCCGGGAGGCAGAGTTGGCAATTGCCCCGGCCAGAAGCCTGAGGCCTGGGAAGGGGTGGAGCTGGCAATCACTCTGGGATGAGGGTCCCCTGCCTAGGCCTAATGCCCCAGCCAGAGGCCTGAGGCCTGGGTAGGCGATCAGAGCAGGCTGGGGTCCCCTGCCCAGGCCTAACATCCTTCTGGCCTGGGCAGGGGCAGAGCCTGCTATCTGAGCAGGCTGGGGGTCCCCTACCCAGGCCTAACACCTCAGCCAGAGGCCTGAGGCCTGCACAAGGGCGGAGCCAGTGATCACACAGGCCTGGGGGTCTCCTGCCCAGGCCTAAAACCCCAGCCAGAGGCCTGAGGCCTGGGTAGGCGATAAGAGCAGGCTGGGGGTCCCCAGTCCAGGCCTAATGCCATGGCCAGAGGCCTGAGGCCTGGGCAGGGGCATAGCTGGTGATCGCCCGGGACTACAGGTCCCCTTCCCAGGCCTAACACCCTGGACAGAAGCCTGAGACCTGGGCAGGGGCAGAGCCTGCGATCAGAGCTGGCTGGGTGTCCCCTGCCCAGGCCTAAGGCCCTGGCCAGAGGTCTTAGGCCTGGGCAAGCAATCGGAGTGGACTGGGGGTCCCCTGCCCAGGCCTAAGGCCTGGCCTAAGGCCTTAGGCCTGTGCAGGGACCAAGCCAGGGAATGGTGTGAACTACAGAGGAAACACCTTTTCTGACCGCTCATTGGCTAAGCTTCCTGTATGCCACTGGTAATATTCTTAGTAACTTGGGTAATAAGAATCCAAGAAGGTGATGTAGGATTTTTCTACCTCACTCCTGGAGAAAAAAAAAAATGAAGGTCTGCTGCTGGAGGGTCTAAGAAATATCATATCCTGCCCTAGTCGGTTTGGCTCAGTAGATAATGCCTTGGCCTGCCTACCACAGGGTCTGGGTTCAATTCTGTACCTAGGTTGCAGGCTCTTCCCTGGCTGGGGCCCAGGTCAGCGCTCATGCAGGAGGCAACCAATCAAAGTGTTCCTCTCACTTTGATGTTTCTCTCTGTCTTTCCCTTTCTCTTCCGCATTTTCTAAAAATCAATGGAAACATATCCTCAGGTGAGGATAAAAAAAATAAAGAATTGTCATATCCTATGAAAGACACATCTTGAAAATGCCTAAAGAAAGTTGTCATTTTTTCATGGTGAAGGGACTGGAGTCTGTGTTGATGAAAACACCTTGGTAGCTACAGTGACTGGCAGTGGCTGCAGCAGCGGGGTGATGAGGCTGGTGCCTTCCCCTGATCAGCCCGGTCACCTCCCACAAAGGGAGGCCAGACTGCGGCTTAGGCCCTCTCCCCAAGGGGAGCAGAGAGCGGGCCTAAGCCATCAGTAGGACATCCCCTGAGGGCTCCCAGTATGTTAGAGGGGGCAGGCTGGGCTAAGGGACCAACCCCCCCAGTGCAGTGCACTGGGTCCCTAGTTCTTTTATAATAGCTCACCAAGAGCTAAAGTTATGTGTTTCCAGGACCTACCTCTATGTAAATATTTCAGCAGGTAGCATAGCTTAAAATTACAATTTATGTGCTAAGGAGAGAACTGTGCCTATTGCCATGCAAAACAACAAATGGGTGTGGAGTTAAACATTTGTGTGCAAACTCTTAACTTCTGAATTTACATTACAGAATTTTTTAAAATACATTTTTCAACACATTAGCCAAGGTTAAACTCCCCAGCTCCCGCTACTCATAGGTGTGCAAAGTGTTTTCGCTCCATAGGTACAGTAGCCACATCACAGTTTTATAAGTGACATAGAGGCATCTTAATTACACTCTCCCTCTTGTCTATTAAGCATCCCAAGTGAAGTGGTTGTTATATAGCAAACCTTCTTCAATATGCACAAGAGGCAGACAGCGTGTGAAGACAGAGCTATGACATAAGATTGCTAGGTAAATACGGGCCAGTGGAGAAATGTTCTGCTAAGCAATCTGATCAAAAGGCCCACTCTCTCTCTCGGTGTGTACATGTACATGTACATTTATTTACATAATTATAAGTTATCAGACTTATTTTCTCAAAAAGGATAAGCATCTAAATTGTGGATCTGAGAGTTATTTTTAACCAATTTTAAAGATGAGCAAATGAGAGGTTAAAAATCTTGATTTTGGTCATACAGCTAGTCAGTAGCAGACCTGGGATTAGACCCAATGCATTCAACTATTAAATGATGAGAATGTGAAAATGGATGCAATTCCATCTCACCCATTTTCTTTTCATTCTATGAGAATGAAAAGAGAGGGACAGTGGGCCTTTTGATCAGATTGCTTAGCAGAACATTTCTCCACTGGCCCCTATTTACCTAGCAGTCTTATGTCATAGCTCTGTCTTCACACGCTGTCTTCCTCCTGTGCATATTGAAGAAGGAGTTTTATAAATTGATTCATAGTAGAGTGTTTGGGAAGTAGGTGTCAACTATAAAGTTTTTCAATCATGTACAGTAATATATTTGGGGGAACACATTCTTCTGAAATTATGGGTATATATGTGTGTTTAGAATAAATCATTCAATTAAATAATGACTTTATAACTGACTTTCCCACACTTTGTGACATAAAGTAAACTAGTTACTCATTTGGGGGCATATTTAAGCCACATATACACATATACATCTTCCTAGTAGCAGTGCTAAGGGAATTAATGTTTATAAAGCACACTGGGATTCTAAGATGAAAGATTCTAAGGAAGCACAAATTATTAAACATCCCAATAAACATGCTTATCATGAAGGGTTTAAGACTAATGAGCAGCATGTATTTTATTCCTCAAGGTCTTTCTCAGCTTTAGTTATTATTAAAGGAAGAAAATAATGGTATTGGCAGAGTCAGGTACTTTAGAAAGTTAACTTTCTCTAATGTAATTGAAATTACACACACACACACACACACACACACACACACACACACACACACACCTTATGGAAAATAATTTACATTTTTTTAAATCAAGAAATAAAAGTAAGATTCAAATAAGGCCCCTCATTCCGTTTAGTTCTATCTCTGACTTGTGACTTGTTACACAAAGTGGTATTTTTATACTATTTAGCAAAATTTAATTTTTAAATGCATAAGCTTTAAAAACTGCACATTCTGAATGGTATTTTGAGAAATAGGCAACTACATGCCAACATTTTTCTTGTATTTTCTACAACTGCATAGAATGAAAAGAAAATGGGTGAGATGGAATTGCATCCATTTTCACATTCTCATCATTTAATAGTTGAATGCATTGGGTCTAATCCCAGGTCTGCTACTGACTAGCTGTATGACCAAAATCAAGATTTTTAACCTCTCATTTGCTCATCTGTAAAATTGGTTAAAAATAACTCTCAGATGCACAATTTCTTTAATATACCTCCCATAGTGCTGAGAAATGTTCCTGGTTTTGTGAGTAGTATCACTCCTACTTTTGTTGCTACTATTACTACTCCTATTACTATTACCCAGTAATACCTCAATTAAAGGTCATTTTAAAGTACTTCAACTTGTCCTAATACAATAATCCATTGATTTCAGGCAAAATTGCTGTCAATTTGTAATCTCTGTGTGGTAGGTGTCAATCTAACTTGTTTCCCTTGCAGGAACTGATTGTATTCTTTTCTTCTCTATAACAGTTTGAGTTTTCTGCCTCTGCAGTACTGTCAGCACAGCATGCACAATGACATGGCAGACAGGTAGCAAGTCAAGCAGGGATAGAAAGGGCACATAAGTTAACTGCAGCAACAACAACAAATATTCAAAAGTGTTTGTCTTCTTTCCCTGATAACAAAGCAAAAAAGAATCCTGCGTTCAGCTTTGTGCGAAAGCCACATGTGGAACCATAAAATTCCGGCTGTTATCAGTCAAATAAACCTCTTTCATCAGCTTTCTGAGAAACATGCTGCAAACACAAAGACACAATTTACTTCCATGAAGTGAGTGAAGGTTTTATTCTCTCATTTTGACAATGACATCGGAATTTCCCAGGTGAACAAGCCCTCCTATTAAACCTCGCTGTCTTACTGGATCTATGCTTGAAGAAGGAAACAGTGCAAGCATTTTGTCAGTACAAAAATGTAAATAAACTTTGGCTAAGTTGAAGCACAAAGCAAGAAATTTTGTGTTTATGCTTTTATTTTATTTTTTTCCCCATTTGTAATATTTGCTCTTTTTGATTTGCATTTGTGCAGACACATGGACAGTGGATTCTAGAAAACTATTTGTCAGGCAGCCTAAATGAAAAGTGATTAATATTTAGAAAAGTTCAACTTCTGCATCTTAATTTCTTAATTTCTAAAATGAGATTGTTGCAACACTTAGTTAGCATCCATAGATAATAAGGCTGTTGGGATGATTGGGTTAATAATGCAATGGGATTTGAGATCCTTGATTTAAAGGTATTATATAAGGAAAAATAATTTGACTATCAAAAAGGAAAAATTCTAATTTTCGTCTGTGAAGTAAACCTATAATATAGACCAAATTTTCAAAGAAAGGTATAATGGGGATGCTTACCAAATTTCATGTACATGCGTTACACACTCAGACGCATATAATTGCGTATGCAAAATGGATAATTGCATATAAAATTGCCCATTTGTGTGTGCAATTACCCATTTTATGTTCACAAATGCTTGTTTGAAAATCTGGCCCTAAAACTCTAGCAGTAGAGAAAAAATCAGCTTGCACTCATAGTTTCTGGAACAGAAATTATGGCCTGCCTTGACTGTAAAACTGCTGTCAAGTATTTTTGCTGTCTTCTTTTCAGTGTTGAATCAGAATGTATTTCCAGACTGCATAACAATACAGTAGCATGAAAGATATTTTTAAAAGATAAACATAGAAATGTTTTAGCCAGCTGCCACCAAAGATGCTAATATATCTTGTGACACTAGCAGCTAGTGATGAAGGCTATGCAATCACTGCTGGGTATAAGAGGCTACTGTATGTAGAGGAAATAAGAATCATGTTTAATCAAAACTGCAAAGCATTATGTTTTAAAGATCCGCACTTTCCCATGGCATAGGATTACTGAAACCAACAAGTTAAATTTTGGTCTCTTTGGAAGTGGACTTTTTGTTGTTTTTTACTAAGCTGGCATTTACACAACTTGAGATTTCTTTAATGTGAACTCCTGTGGGGAAAGAGAGGTGGGGAGATAGGCAGAGTTTGTGCCAAATATGTAGTGAGCATATTACTTGTCTCAAGAAATTATTAGATTTTATATAAAAATCATTCCACCAATTACAATGAACTTCCAAATATAACTTCCCATACTCTCCTTCTGAGTCATTTTCAGAGATGATAACCAAGCCTCAGCAAGAGTCTCACTTGACTGAGAGAATACGACTTATTAGTGATGGGTTTCCATAATTCCAATCCAGATTTCATAAACTGAGAACCAGCTTCTTTCTCCTCCACAGTGCTGGCAACATGAAAACAATTGTGTAATCACAGAATAAATAAAGGACAATAGCATATTCTTACTCTATCAGAATCATCACAAGTCTCCATTGGATAAAATTACAAAAGCTACAGGAATATCTTGAAAATAATTAATATTTAGCCTTTAAAAGAAAAAAAGTTTATCCAAAAAATATATACTAGTACTTGACTTTACTTGATAAATACTTTCTCAAAAGCAGAGATCTGGATGTAATTTCTATAGGTTCTCTTATTCTCAAGCATATTTTTCTCAAAAGTCAGAGAGCAGATTTCAAACTACTTTACATGTAATATTATATGAGACAAAAAATACATGCTCAATCGTTGCTTCAATTGTAAGGAGAGAGAAAATGAATACTTCTATCCCTGCAATTTCAACTATAGTTGAAATAGTTTCTACAGATATGATAAGAAAAATTGTTCTTGAGAAAATAGCAAAAACTAATAGCCCATCTGCATAGCTGGCAGATGTGAATACCATGACTTAAATTCCATTTTCAAGTTTGAGATGTAATTTCATTTGGTGTATGAACAGAACACCAAGTGTGTGCAAAATAGTGCACTTAAGATCTATCGAATATTCTCTAGTGGGGTTTAAGCAGAAAAGTTTTAATAATCATAATATATTGATGATAGTTTCTTGATCCAAAATGTAATGTGTATTATAAAATTGAATGGTTTATATATTACAGATACATTTATAGGAAATCACTACTTAAATAGAAAACTAGCAAATTTTTATCATACCAATTACAATTAAGAAAAATATATTCACCGTGTCTATGTGTGTTTTTAATTGCCAACAGACTTTAAAAATTTTTTAGTGTTTTTCACCAGATTCTTTATGTAAACATTTGTGCATTTCTTAATGAGTGTTATAATAATTTGTGACAGTATGTAATATTTTCTTAATGTCACGTTTGAAAATTATCAGTTCTCAAGACAACATCATTTTAAGAAACAAATATTTGTGAAAGAAGAGTTATTCAAATCTGTTTTATTTTTGTCTTTGAATTATCTAAGTTCAAATTCTGATTTTGGAATAAAGTCTATAAATAAAACATTTAAATCATCAGTAAAATATATACATTCAGATTGCTATCTTAACTGTAGTTTGGTGAAAAATTATTTAACCCAATATCAAAGACCAATTTGTAAATATAAATATTAATTACATATAGCGTAGTTGTCTTATCTTTTAAGATATTATCATTGAAATAATTGCAAGCTGTTAACTTTGTCTCTTTTACACAAATATGCTCTTTCACAAAGGGAAAAGTAGCTGAAGATAATACCAACTATTGCTGAGAGAAGTAATCAAGTGTGCTTGCTGAAACATCCTTTTAGTAATTCTTATTGTTTGTGGAGTTTAAAATAAGAAGCCCAGCCTATCAATTTTAAGTCAGAATGTGGTAACAGTTGAAAAAATTTTTGAAGACACATTAGAAGGTTCTATTGAAATTCAATCCAGGACTTATTGAACTTAATTGCTGAGGACACTATTAATAGGGGCAGGGTTGACTTTTATTTCCATGACTTTAGAAAGCTGTCCTCATACCAGCAAAATTGGGCAGCGGGTAAAAGGGGCTGGGACAAACAGTGTAAATCCATTCCTACAGCTGGAAAATACAGCTCAAAGTATATATCTTATTGATGGTTCAGAGCATTTCTTTGTACACAAAGTATCATGTCACTCTTTAAACAAACAGAAATATAGGAAGCCACAGAAAAACACAACATTGTGAAGACGAAAAAACAGAAGGATTTTGCAAGCTTAGGAAATTTTTTGTGTTTTGTATGGTGGATGTGAGAGATTTGGTTTCTAGCAATATTTTATTTTTAAAATTAAGAATATATGGGCCTTTATCTAGATTGTTAGAGCATTGGTAGTCACAAGGTTGCAGCCTAAGTGGAAGAATATAAGAGCACCTCTGTCACATTCTACCAACTGTGGTTATGGAGCTATGCGTACTGGTTTCATCACATCATCATGAGTGCACATGTAATGAGAAGAAATATTTCAAGACTGCATATCTGCTACACAGTAAACTTGCATTGATCCTCTCAACATCCCCTCTCACTCTCCCTTCCTGGCTCTTTACCTCATGACACATACATTTTAAACACACACACCCACACACCATCAAAACTGGAGATAGTATTTCAGGCTGAGTTGTAAGTATACATTCCAAATTTGAACAATCATAATTCCTTAACTTCTCGAGGTTAGCATTCTTTTGCGGGGGGGGGGGAGAATGAGTTATCGGTTGCCATAATAATGCTATATAACAAAACATTCTGAAACTCAATTCCCTAAACTAATAACCCTGTCATTTTGCTCATAACCATATAATATTGCTCATAAGTCGACATGTTGGCTGGGAAGTTCTCATGTCGGTTGAGCTTGATGGAGTTCACTCATGGATCTGCAGGTCAGCTGGGAAACTTTACTGATCTTGTCTCATTCATAACTAAGACCTCATCTGTAGTCACTGGGATGAAAAGGCTCTCCTCCACGTGGTGTCATGTCCTCCACCAGGAGAGCCTAAGTTTGTATGAAAGAATCAGGATCCTAAAAAAAAAAAAAAAGTAGAGGTGCATGAAGCCTCTTGAGGCCTAGACTCAGTATAGACCCATCATCCACTACATTCTATTGAACAAATAAAGTAACAAGATTTACTCAGATTTAAGGAGTAGGAAAACAGGTTCTTAAATATTGATGGAAAGAACTGTAAAATCACATTGCTAAGGGCACAGATAACAAATAAATGGAGAATTGGGCCAGTTATGCAATCAGTCTACCACAAGAATCTATATATATAAAGAGCCAGGGGCTGTCACATCTGAAACAACCAAATGGACGACCGACCAGGCTGAGTGGGGAGACAAGGCCTGCAGGGGGGTTAGTGAGGGATGACCAAATGACTGAACAAGCAGGCAGTGAGGGGTGACCAGGCTGGCAGGGGGGCCAGTTGGGGGCAACCAGGCCAGCAGGGGGGTAGTTGGGGGCGACTAGGCCTGCAGGGTGGCCATTAATGGGTGACCCAGCTGGTGGAGGCAGGCAGTTAGGGGTGACCAGGCTGGCAGAGGGGTGCTGTTGGGGGTTACCAGGCGGGGGGGGGCAGTAAGGGGCAACCAGGCCAGTGAGGGGGGGACAGTTAGGGGTGACCAGGCCAGAAAGGGAGGGTAGTTAGGGGTGACCAGGCTGGCAGGGGAGGGCAGTTGGTGGAGACCAGGACGGCAAGGGAGGGCAGTTGGGGTGATCAGGACTGCAGGGGAGCAGTTAGGCATTGATCAGGCTGGCAGTGGAGTGGTTAGAGGGCGATCAGGCTGGCAGGCCAAAGCAGTTAGGGGCAATCAACAGGCAGGCAGGTGAGCGGTTGGGAGCCAGCAGTCCCAGATTGTGAGAGGGATGTCTGACTGCCGGTTTAGGCCCTATCCCCGTAAACCAGCAGTTGGACATACCCAGAGGGTTCCCAGATTGGAGAGGACGCAGGCTGGGCTGAGGGACATCCCTTCCCCACTGCATGAATTTCATGCACCAGGTCTCTAGTATTCTAATGAAAGAAGATCCCAAAGATTCAAGTGTCACACAGAATTGGAATCCCCCAATGCAAGGTCTGAACACCAATGATGTAAACTTTCAAATGGGGAACCAGGGCATACCTGACCCCAGATAACTGCATGACTACCTGTCTCAAATCATTTAGTTTCTGCAGTCCAACTCTTCATAGAGGCCTTGCCTATCAATCCTGCATCCTAAATAAAATTGTAGAGCTTCTTTACCCTCTAATGCTTTGCCCAGCTTAGTTTTTCACCCGTGCACTCATCATCACCTGATATACTATTTATTTGTTTGATTTTTTTACTTGTCTACCCTCAACTAGAATGTACATTCCTTGAGTCCAGGAATTTTATATCCCTGCACTTAGAACACTGTCTGGCATAGTAGATGCTCAATAACTGTGCATTGAATGGATGCCTTAATAGACCAGGGCTATTGAAGTCCCACAGCAACTGCTTCTAGAGCTAGGCATAAAAGTCACAAAGCCTATTGGTAGCTAAATTTACTTCTGACTTGACACAAGCATACTATCTAGTCATATCTCTGTTTCTGACTGCTCTTCAGTAAGTCTCATCTACTGATTCTGCTGTGAAAAGATTTGACCCTGAGCATTATGCCACTCAATGTATTTCTTCATGACTCATGTCCACACCTCAGCCATTAGTTTTATCTAACTTCAATCTATACAGTTCTTAGTATGTCTATGGAACAATGTTTCTTGCTTTAAGAAGATATTATGGAATGGTGAAAAGACTGTTTTGTGAACATAAAGACCTGAGTTCAAATCTAATTTCTGCTTTGGTTGTGACATTGGAGGAGTTACATACCTTCTTAAGATTCATTTTTCCTGCACCTATAAGATAAATGATGATACATAATACCCTAAGCCCATAGTCAGCCCCTTAAAAGAAATCTGGTCCACAGAAGTAGACAACCAATAACAATGTTTGTACTAGATGACCTTCTCCAGTCATATTAGATTGGCCCAAATTCAGCTTAGATTGAACCCAATTGGCTTCTTTCCCTATCTACCCCCTTTCTTGGGATTAGAAATGAGAACATATGATCTACGGAGACTGGGTAACAGAAAACTACTCTAAAGAGCAAGAAAGACAAAGCAGGCCCCAAGGAAAAAAATGGAGGGAAATTGCTACCTGGTTTTCCAATAACTTCTAAATTTCTTATTTTAACTATTTACCATGGTGTTTCTACTCATGCCTTTGGGCATCATGAAACATTACTGGTTCTAAACAATTAATATCCCTTTTCTTCATTAATCTAGTTAGAATTGGTTTCAGTTATTTACAACCAAAAAGTCCAAACAAATAAAATTACTTTTGGAGTTGTTGAAAAGATTAAAAGAGATAAGGCCTAAAAAATTCCTAGCAAGCTGTACTTAATACTTATCATTTAACTCTACTGGAACTATGCTTGTCCCTGACCATAGTCTGTCTATTGCCCCTACTATGTCCTCAATGACCCTGCTTACTGCTGACTTAGCTGAGACTGGACAGGTTGTTGTACTAAACTGTATCCAGATCTATTGAATAATGGATTTATACATATGTGCCTTGATCATTCATTTTTAAAGGAAATGCATAATTTTTTTTTTAAGCAGACATACCTCAGAGATAGATCACACCTACTCTCTCATCCTTAAAGATCTTGCTCCTATATTCTTAACAGCCAAACTGACTGGAAACTCCAGCTCCCTTTCTCTCTCTGAAATCAATGCTATATAATAAAAGCCTAATATGCTAAGTGTCTGGTGGGCCTTTCAACCAATCAAAGCATAATATGCTAATGATATGCTAAGGCCGCTCAACTGCTTGCTATGATGTGCACTGACCACCAGGGGGCAGATGCTCCGACCAGTAGGTTAGCTTGCTGCTGGAGTCCAGCCGATCAGGACTGAGCGAGAGGGGCTAGACACACCCTGGAGCCCTCCCCGTGTTCCTTCCCCAGCTGGCCAATTTCCCACATCCCTCCCCGGTCCTAATCGTGCCCTGGCGGGGTCCCTCAGCTTGGCCTGTGCCCTCGGGGGATGTTGGAGAGCTAGTTTCAGCCCAATCTTGCAAGCCAGGCTGAGGGGCCCCACTGGTGCACAAATTCATGCACGGGGCCTCTAGTAATATATATAAGAAAAGTCATTGAATCATTGAATACAAGTAATGAATAGGCTTTTGATTTTTTTTGATAATTCAATTATTACAAAATGAGTCATGACCACATTGGGAAAATATTTAAATTTCTTGCTGATTTGAGGTGAATTACTGATAATGATAAAAGCAAGAAAAAATTCAAAATAAGGACATTGGTGAGAGACTGGATAATTAATGCTGTCAATTTTAAGATTACCTCGAAGTTGTCACCGCACAAGAAAACTTAAAATGGTTTTGAAATCTTACATCGGATATATGAAAAATATTTGATAGAGGTCTTCCAAATTTGACAACAATCCTAAAATTTATATGGCATTCCAAAAAGTGAGTTGGAAAACTGAAAAAAAAGCACTGTTCTATATTATTAAATATTTAAAAATAGGGTTTAACCATATTATAATAAAGCATGTTTAGTCTTTTTATTCTCGCTATAGAAAATATTGCAAAATAATTTTCATATGTGCAGATCATTGATTGTGTAGCCTAAAAACTTGGGGGAAAGTATTATAACTGTGAAATACAATTAATTAATAAAAACACTGCTTCCTTTTTCTGAATTTGGTTATGTTTATTGTATTTGACAGATTTTTTTACATGGGTATTTTTTATTTTTTAATTGCTGTTCAGATTCAATATTACTTTGTATTAGTTTCACCTGTACAGATTAGTGGTTAGACAATGGCAGATTTTTAAATGTGTAATTTATTGCAAGTTATTTTATCATTCAGAGTAAATGTTAGTTTTTGTGCTTAATTTACATACTTAATTGTAATTAGTATTCTATTTCTTAAACATTATCCCCCAAATTAGTTACACTTCAGGTTTCACAATAGCTGAATCTTCCCCTCATCATACGATTTTATTTTCTGTAATTAATTTTTCAGGTTAAAATAGAAGAGTGTGGAAAATTTATGTCCACATGTCTTATTAGACCAGGGTAAAAGAAAATGTATTAAAAAATAGGAGAATCACCTACTACATTAGGGATTTTCCCATTTAGTACTGGTAATTCTAAAAAGAAAGAAGATTAAAGATGAATTCTTGGCATTGTAATGAATCTTTGCATCTAAAATTCCCAAAACAAAAAATGAACAAAACAAGTCCTGTACCATTTTTGTTTTCCAATTTAGAGTGGCCAAGTCTGCTTAGAATTCAGAGTTTAAAACTGAGAATTTCATTTTGCAATGAATTACATAAAAATACAGAAATGTGAATGCTAGGAAATGTCCTAGTAGCTAAGGTATAAGAGATTGTGCTGTATGTTAATAAAAACACAGTCTCTGTTCATTAAAATTGTTTGAACATTGTAACTTTGTAACATGCATTAGGATTAACTTCAAGCAGTTGCATTCTTTATGACATATGATTTCTCTCATTAGTGCACTTTGGTTGCTTTTATATGTGTGATTCTCAACCCACTGCTTTAAATATTATACATTGCATTTTCACAGAAGCAATTAATACATCTTTTTAAAAAACGATTCTTACATACATTCCAACACTGCTTTATAGCAGAGTATATCAAGTTTTAACAATTATAAAGCCTCTCAGATTCTGTTTGAGAGAGCTAGAGCAATATAAATATGAAGGAAAAGTGCCTTGAAAAATACTCTGGATTTGCGTTTTGGTTTTCAGCTAATTTATTTTATTAAGGCTTGAAATTTCTACATGCATTTGTGTAGACTTTTACTTATAGTTAGCTGCCACACAGAAAAGATCACTCTGTAATAGAGTGATGACTTTGACACAAATAATTGAAACTCAAGAGGGTGAAATTTTTACTTCTGTAACAAGTACATATTTTTGTTTAAAATGTGATTCTTCCTTTATGTATTTAATAACTTTATTAAATAACCATTATTTAATAAAGGTGGACCCACATTGAACACTTGTGAGGCATGGAGCAAGAGTATAAAGAAAGGCCCACATATCATATGTGTAAATATATACAATTTATAAATAATTTAACAAATATATCATCACAATGACAAAATTTTAAAATGTGCAAAGCTATAATTTTTATATGAATCAAAGTAGATAAAGTGTCAAAACTGACCACTTTTATCATTATTCTGATATTGTGTCAGCAATGTTTAGATAATATATTATGTACATAATGCATAACATATTTTATTCCATATATTTATTTATAAATATTTTATTTCAAAAATTTATTTTTTGCCTTTATTTTAGTATAATCACTCTGTTGCAATTAAATTTTCACATTACTTGTTGGCTGTATACACTCTATCTAAAAAATTTAAAAATAAAATATTATTAAACTCAAAGTGTACAAAATTTGAATCTATTTCATCAACCTTTAAATAAAGTGAAAATATAAAATAAAAATAAATTTAGTACTCATATAAAATTGCAATAAACTATTTCTTATCTAAAATATTCAAAATATTTATTACATATAAACTAGAGGCCCAGTGCAAGAGATTCATGCACAGGGTGGGGGGGGTCCCCTCAGCCCATCCTGCATCCTTTCACAGTCTGGGGTTCTCGCAGTCCAGGACCCCTTGCTCCTTACTGTCAGCCTGCAGCAGAGGTGGGAGCCCTGCTGCTGCACTTGCCCGCTGTGAGACTGGCTCACTGCTCCTTAGTGCTGCCTCGGAGGAAGGAGAGGCTCCCGCCACTGCTGTTGGGCTCACCAGCCACAAGCCTGGCTTTTAGCTGAGTGGTGCTCCCCCTGTGGGAGCGCACTGACCACCAGGGGGCAGCTTCTGCATTGTGCATCTGCCCCCTGGTGATT
The DNA here is from genome assembly GCF_963259705.1 of Myotis daubentonii. Classification (NCBI taxonomy): domain Eukaryota; kingdom Metazoa; phylum Chordata; class Mammalia; order Chiroptera; family Vespertilionidae; genus Myotis; species Myotis daubentonii. The sequence continues at coordinate 61,380,113 of NC_081861.1, forward strand.
AGTGAGTATCATAGCGACCGGTCATTCCGCCTTTCAGTTGATTTGCATATTATGCTTTTATTATATAGGATATACAAATAACATTTAATAAATAGGAAATTTTAAAATCAAATTTATATAAATAAAATTGAAATCTTACATGTTTGCAAATATAAGCAAATTTTATTACTTATTTTTTCAGGTAAAACTATTCAGAATTCTTCTATTTAATATAAATCCATAAATATTTAATGTATTATATCTAAACCTCCATAATTCCAAATTGAGTAATTATAGGAATTATTTTATGTTGTAAAATATTCCTCAGCTGCCATGTGCAAATGTCATGCTAATAGATGTGAGTATTTCCAAAGCTATGAATTTGAACATGCACTGAAGCAATAAAATGAACACTCAGAGCTATTGGGAATTTATACATTTTGCAAGAGTATATTATATTTACAACACCTAAGAGGAAGAATTTCATCTACTTTTTACTGAGTTTATTTAAGTAGGAACAACACCAAAATCCTAATAGACATACTGGACACTGGCAAAAGATACTCACTCAAAAGGAAATCTATAAAGCAAAAAAATCATATGGAAACTTGTTCATTGACTATTAATAAAAGTAGTAATCATTACAATAAAATTAAAGTGTTATTTTACTTCTATTAAATTAGAAAAATATTTTAAGTATTTTTAAAAGCCTGATAATGGAAGACAATATAGAAAAACTGGAATATTCACACTTTTCTGGTGATAAGGTAAATTAGGACAATTATTCTGGACAAAAAGTTGAAATTTTATCAACAAATCAAGAGACATAAATTGTACATATCCTTTTTTTGCAATAATCTCATCTAAAGAAATTGCTCTAAGAAATCTATTCAAAAAGGAAGAACAACAAATTAGAAAATTTAGGACAACAAAAATGATTCCACATATGAGAAGGATTAAGTAGATCATGCTATATCAAATATGTAAAACATCTATTAAAATGATAAATAAAAAACTGTAGCAAATTAAAACATAATTTCTAAGTGAAGAAACAGTACAAAATTTAAGGTACAATATGCTTAAATGACATAAAATATTCACACATATGGCTAAAGACTTGCCAGGGAACAGAGACTTAAAAATAGCTGTAAGAATATGTGTGATTTTTTTTTCTTTTCTAAATTTCTTGACAGTATAAGAAATTTCATTTTAACTTGTATTTATACCCAGTTTACATGTTATTGCCTATCAGTTCAATATGCCTATTGCTAACCCAGAAAGCATCCTGCTCCCCTATCTTCTCTTCTTAACTAACTGACAAAAATTCCAACCTTGGATAAAAACAAACATCTATCTCTTCACCTACACACAGGCAGTTGATTATTGCCATAGGTTACAATATGACAAAGGTTTTTGTAGGACTCTAAGTTAATGATCACCAACCTCAAATTAGTCTTCAACCATTCTGGCCATTTTAATGATTTTTTAAATATTTTTTCTCAGTTGTCCCCCACCCCCTATATTCCACAATGTTTATTTCTAAATTAGCTCCATTGACTTTAAACATCTGGACGCTCCTCCTCACTCACTTTCAGCAGATTATTTCTTGGGGTTTGGGGGGGTGGGCGGGACGGGGAGAGCTATCTAATAGGAATTCTTTCTATTTCCATACATCACATTAAAAAACCTACTTGAGAATAAGATACAGCATAGTACAATAGTTAAGAACATAAAAAAAAAAATTAAAGAGAACATAAGCTTAGAAGCCAGACCTCCTGTGTCTGAAGCCTAGCATTATTACTTACTAGCTGTGTGATTTTGGAAGAGTTATTTAGCCTCTCACTAATTCTATCTCCTCACCAGTAAAATAGGAATAATAATAACCTTATATAGGATTATTACAACAATATAAGAATTTAGCATATGAATATATGAGACTGGTATCTGGCATATAATAAGGATTCAATAAATATTAGCTATTATCTAAATCCATCATTTTGACTTTCTTTTTTATTACAATGCATAAGTAACCCTCTACTTTGAACTGTGACTGAATTCCATTATCTTATAGCTGTTCAAGAATATTACCTAGTGGAATTTCCTTTTTATTATTACATTTTCCACCACTTCTCCAGTAGAAACTCTATTCCATCAGTATTTAAATATGCTTAGGCACCTTTGTTCACAACTAAATTTCTCAAAATAATTGTTTCTATCTGTTGTTCTCAAACTTAAGCATATATCAGAATTAACTGGGGAGCTTGTTAAAAAACGATTTCTGGCCCAACCCCCAGAATTTTTTATTCAGTCATCAGCTGGAACCAGAGAATTTGCATTTCTAACAAGATTCCAGGTGATGTATCTGCTACTGGTCCAGAGACCACACTTTCAGAACATCTGGTTTATACATTCACCACCCACATACTGTTTCTTATTTCTTATAGATTTCATGTCAACACATCATTAGAATAACTCTATATAAGATCAGCAATGATCTTAGGTTGTCTTTTGGATATTTATTTTGCAATAGTTTTCATTCACTCTTTTTTTTATCTTAGAGAAAGTGTATTGTCAGTTTTCACCCTGCACCTTGTTGAATGTGATTCAAAACAACCAGATAATATTACCATCAAATGCACAGGAAAATATATTAACAGCTCCAGATGAACAAAAGTGACTGGAATACATAAAAATCACATTGAAAGACATAAAAAATGACCATGTTGAGATTTGGATACCATACCCATAGGCTTGGAATTGAAATCATTCTTTATTTATAAGCCTACCAGGTGATATTGATTCAAGTAGGCCTTGAACCTCACTTTGAAAAATAGTGACTATCAGTATAAAACCAAAATTGTTAATTTAGGTTAAGAGCCTGTAAAAGATCCAGCTTCAGGAGATTGATTATTTTTTGAAATATTGGTTCAAGGTTTTTGTCCATTTTTATATTCTCTTCTCTTTTTTTCTCATTAAGTTGCAATAGTTTTGCATATATTCTGAGTATGGGTCCTCTGTCACATGTATGGGTTCCTCACTGTGAATAGATTACCTTTTTATGCTCTTAATGCTTTCTTTTGACTAAGAGAAGTTCTTAGTTTTAATATAATCAAATTTTCCATTTTTGTCTAAGGTTCATACTTTCTGTATATTAAGAAATATTTGCCTATTCCAATGTCGGAAAGATAATCTAAGTTTTCCTCTAAAAGCTTTATGATTTTATCATTCACATTTATATATTAAGTCAGTAGGAATAGATTTTCTTGTATAGCAGTGATTCTCATGTTTTAGTCTCAGAAATCCTTTATAGTCTTAAAAAATAGTGAGGACTGCAAGGAGCTTTAGTTTATGTGGGTTATATTTATTGATACTTACCATAATAGAAAACTTAAAAATACTTATGTATTAATGCAATTAAAAGTGTAATAAAATTGCATGATAACAGTAACATATTAAAATTATATTTTCAAAACATAAAGCATATTTAGTGAGTAATATAACCTTTTTTATATTCTTGTAAAACACTTTAATATATGACATAATATAAAACAGCTGGATTCTCATATCTGCTTCTCCAATCTGTTATGCTATATTATTTTGATTGAAGTTTATGAAGAAAATTGAGTCTCATACAGATTGTAATTAGAAAAAAAAGAAGAGTGTTATATTGATATTTCAAGACAATTGTGGATATTCTTTGATACCACATTTGACAAGTAGTAGTATCTTAAAGGTTAGTTGCAATATAGATCTGAAAAAGTGTCAGAAGTTTTTGTACTGTGAACTGTTTGTACTGTGTTACTTTAAAGTAATGAACATGTCTTGGGTTTTAATGGATCTTTGACCTATGCATGATTTTGAAAATCATATATTGATCATTCGGAAAATACTTACTCATTGATTTACACAGATCTTTCTAATGTTAACACATTTTGTTATATAAATTTTTAAAAACCACATTAGAATCACACAGATCTTATCACAAAAATATTTAAGTACTTGGTAGATGTCAAGTTCACAGTTTTCCATAATACCAGTTTTTACTTGAAGATCAAATTTTATTGTGGGCAACACATATTATGAGTTGTTTATCTTCAAGTGGCAGACTGACTTCATTAATATTTAGGAATATGTCCACCAAATAAAATCTTAATAACCACAGTTTGACAATCATTTATTCAAATGAATATGGTGTTCCATGTAAAAAGTGGCTAGTTCAGCTGGCAACTCAATCACAATTGTTTTTCATTGAGACAACTATCATACACAGGAGTATTTTACTATATACTGTCATTTTATCATATAAAATATTAAAAAGATGTATACTAAAAGTTAAAATTTAATAAAAAAATTTATTGTTTCATAAAGGTCATTCTTTTTTCTTTCATTTTTCACTTGCAGTTGATACTCAATATCATTTTATATTAGTTTTAGGTGTATAGACAGCATAGTGATTATACAATTATGTCATTTACAAAGTGATTCCCTGACAATTTATGCACCCACCTGGCATTATACATAGTGAAACTGGCTTTAGTTCTTACTGTGAGTGCATAATAGTAAATAAAAAATACAATGAACACTAGTTGGCTGTCTTTGACTTGATTAGTGCTAAAGTACCATAGGTTTTACCTCTCCTTTTTGTACCAACATTACAAATGTCAGTAGAGTTAAAAGGTAAAGAATGTCTTCACATTCATATGATAATAGCTTTAAACTCAAAGACTCCCTGAAAAGATCTTTGGAACTCCCAGGGGTTCATGAATCACACTTTGAAAATCACTAGTGTTAAAAACAATGCATAAGATCAATAAAACCAAGAACTGGTTCTTCAAAAGGACAAACAAGATTGATGGACCTCTAGCCAGGCTCACCAGGGGAAAAAAAAGAGAAGACCCAAATAAACAAAATCAGAAATGAAGGAGGTGCAGTAAAAACTGACCTCACAGGAATACAAAGGATTGTAATAAAATGCTATGAATGACTTTATTCCAACAAATGGGACAACCTGGATGAAATGGACATATTCCTAGAAAAAACAACCTTCCAAAACTGAATCAGGAAGAATCAGAAAACCTGAATAGGCCGATAACTACTGATGAAATTGAAGCAGTAATAAAAAAATAAATAAAACATAAAAAATAAAAACTCCCAGTAAGCAAAAGCCCTGGTCCAGACATATTCACAGAAGACTTTTACCAAACATTCAAAGAAGAACTAATACCTCTACTCCTCATACTATACCAAAAAATTCAAAAGGAAGAAACATTTCCAAACTCGTTCAATGAGGCCACCATCACCCTAATTCCAAAACCAGAAAAAGATACGACAAAGAAAGAAAACTACAGGCCAATATCCCTAATGAACATAGACACTAAAATCTGCAACAAAATTTTATCAAACCGGATCTAGCAATACATTAAAAAGACCATACATCATGACCAAGTGGGATTTATTCCAGGTATGCAAGGTTGTTACTATATTTGCAAATCAATAAGTGTGATACAGCACATAAACAGCTTGCAAGACAAAAATCACATGATCATATCAATCGATGCAGAAAAAGCATTTGACATAATCCAACACCCTTTTTTATAAACTCTCAGCAAAGAGGGAATAGAGGTAATATATGTCAGCATAATAAAGGCTATATATGACAAACCTATAGCCAACATCATACTTGACGTTGTTCAACATAGTTCTGGAAGTCCTGACCACAGTGATGAGACAAGAAGAAGTAAAAGGCATCCAAATGGGAAGGGAGGAAGTAAAACTCTTATTATTTGCAGACGGCCTGATACTGTACATAGAAAACCTAAATACTCCATCAAAAAACTACTGGATTTAATAAATGAATTCAGAAATGTAGCAGGATACAAAATTAACACCCAAAAATCCCTAGCACTTTAATACAATAGTGAACTTTCAGAAAAAGATTTTTTTAAAAAAATCCCATTTACCATCGCAAAAAAAAAAAATTTGACATACTTAGAAATAAAGTTAACCAAAGAGGTAAAAGACCTGTACTCTGAAAACCACAGGACATTGAAAATAGAAATAGAGGAAGCTATAAACAAGTGGAAGAATATACCGTGTTCATGGATTAGTAGAATCAACATCATTAAAATGTCCATACTACCCAAAGCAATCTATAAATTAATGCAATCCCCATTAAAATAGCAATGGCATATTTCACAGACCTAGAACAAACACTCCAAAAATGTATATGGAACCAAAAAAGACCATGAATATCTGCAGCAATTCTGAGAAAGAAGAACAAAGAGGAATCACAATATCAGATATCAAGTTATACTACAAAGCCACTGTACTCAAAACAGCCTGGTACTGGCACAAAAACAGGCATATTGATCAATGGAACAGAACAGAGAACCCAGAAATCGATTCAAGCCACTATGCTCTATTAATATTTGACAAAGGAGGCAAAAGAATACATTGGAGCACAGACAGTCTCTTCAATAAATGGTGTTGGGATAATTGGACAGATATGTACAAAAAAATGAAACTAGACCACCAACTTACACCATACACAAGAATGAACTCAAAATAGATAAAAGACTTAAATGTAAGACGCGAAACCATAAAAGTCCTAGATTAAACCACTGGCAGCAAAATCTCAGACATTTCTCTCTCATAGCAATGTGTTTACCAATGCCTCTCCTAAGGCAATGGAAACTCAGGAGAAAATAAAAGGAACTAGATCAAAATAAAAAGCTTCTGCATGGCAAAAGAAACCATCATCAAAATAACAAGAGACCCCACTACATGGGTGAACATATCTGCCAATGATACATCTGATAAGGGTTTAATCTCCAAAATATATAGGGAACTCATAGAACTTAACAAAAGGAAGATGAACAATCCAACCAAAGAGTGTGCAGAGGACCTAAATAGACACTTCTCCAAAGTGGACATAGAGAAAGCCAAGAGATATATGAAAATGCTCAAAGTCACCAATCATCCAAAAGATGCAAATCTAAACTACAATGAGATATCACCTCACACCTGTCAGAATGGCTGTCATTAGCAAATCAACCAAAGAGAAGTGCTGGCGAGGATGCACAGAAAAAGGAACCTCGTGCACTGCTGGTGGGAATGCAGACTGGTACAGCCACCTTGGAGAACAGTATAGAGTTTCCTCAAAAAATTAAAAATAGAATTCCCACTTGTCCCAGTCATCCCACTTACAGGAATATATCCTAAGAAACCTGAAACACTAATCAGAAAGAATATATGCACCCCCATGTTCATAGCAGGGCAATTTATAATAGCTAAGACTTGGAAACAGCCTAAGTGCCCAGATGAATGGATAAAAAAACTGTAGTGCATTTACACAATGGAATACTATGCAGCAATAAAAAAGAAAGAACTCTTACCATTTGCAAGAGCATGGGTGGACCTGGAGAGTATTATGCTGAGCGAAATAAGCCAGTCAGAGAAAGATAAGTATCACATGATCTCACTCATATTTGGAATCTAATGAACCAAATAAACTGATGGTCAAATATGGACCCAGAGTCATAGAAGGAAGAACAGACTGTTGAACCTCAGAGGGAAGCCAATGAACCAATGAACTTGTAAGCATACCCCATGAACACACACAATGAGGTAGTGAGGGCCTGGGGGTGGGGGAGGATGGGAGAGGACTAAAAGAGCTTAATGGGGGGGGAAAGGAAGACCTATGTAATACTTTCAACAATAAAGACTAAAAGAAAAAAAAGAAAATCACTAGTGTTGTACTAGATAAATGTTTTTCCATATAAATATCCCACTGACCAAGCACAATTTACTGAAATGTCCTATTTCTGACCACTGTAATACAGGATCATCTTTGTCATAAATTGGGTAACTGTGTATTTCTGAATGTGTTTCTTGGTTCTTTTCTCTGATCCATTTGTCAGTTTGTCTATGCATGTGCCAGTAGCACGCTGCCTCAATTTCTATTGCTTTATAATACCTCTTGCTATTTGATATTTTATGTCCTCAAGCTTTGTTTTCTTCTTCAAGACAGCCCTGGCTGTTCTTGGTTCTTTTCATTTTTATTTGAGTTTTAGAATCAACTTAATAGTTTCTTCAAAAAAACTGCTAATATTTTTACTTTGATTACCTTGAATTTATAGAATAATTTGGAAGAATTGACATGTTTACAGTATAAAATTTTCCAATCCAACATGATTTACTTCTCTATATATTTCTTAGTTTCTCTATAATGCTTTTCTTTAGTTTTTAACATGAAGGTTTTGTCCATCTTTCATTTGATGTAGTCCTAGACATATGAAATTTTTATGCTTTGGGGTACTATTTTTTTTTTAGTTTTTAAGGTTTTTTATTGTGATACATATACATAACATAAAAATTATCATCTTATCAATTTTAAGTGAACAGCTTAGTAGTGTTGAGAATGTTCATATTGTTCAACCAGTCTAACAGTGATGGCGAACCTATGACACACGTGTCAGAGGTGACACATGAGCTCATTTTTTTGGTTGATTTTTCTTTGTTAAATGACATTTAAATATATAAAATAAATATCAAAAATATAAGTCTTTGTTTTACTATGGTTGCAAATATCAAAAAATTTCTATATGTGACACGGCACCAGAGTTAAGTTAGGGTTTTTCAAAATGCTGACATGTCGAGCTCAAAAGGCTCGCCATCACTGCCTAGAAGCTTTGATTTTGCAAAACTCTCTACCCCTTATACAATAACTCCCCACGAGTCCTTTCCCCCATCCCTTGCTAACCACAATTCAGCTTTCTGTCTCTATAAATTTGACTATTCTAGATAATTCACACTCGTGGATTCATACAATATCTGTCCATTTGTTTCTGGTTTATTTCACTTAGCAAACTGTTTTCAAGGTTCATCTAAGTCACAGCATATATAAGAATCTAATTCCATTTTGTGGCTGAATAATTATATTGTATGTATCAACTATCTTCTATTTATCCATTCATCTTTTGATGGACATTTGTGTTCTTTCTATGTCTTAACTTTTGTGAATAATGCTTCTATGAATATTGGAGTACAAGTATCTGAGTCCCTGCTTTTAATCCTTTTGGGTATTTTGAATTATAATCCAGTCAAATTACTGGATTATAATTCAAAGTACTTTCCACAGTGGCTGCACCATTTTACAGTCACACAAACAATGTTGAGGGCTATTTTTTTAAGAAATATATTTCATCTTGTATGATGCTGGTACATACACACTTTTGGCTTTTCTAGGTACATAATTATGCCATCTACAAGTAATAAATTTTTATTATTTGCTTTTCAAACTTTATACCTTTTATTTGTTTTTCTTTTGTTGTTACATAGACTAGCTCCTCTAGGTGAGTACTAAATAAAATCAATGATAGTGGATAGTTGTGTCTCATTCCTAAGTTCAGTGAAAAAGTTTCCAATAGCTCCTGATTGAGAATCATATGTACTGTAAGGTTTTTGTAGATGCCCTGTGGTGAGCAGTATGGTCACCCAAAGATGTTTGTGCCCTATCTCTGGATTTCATAAATAGATTATCTGACAAAAGGGACTTTGCAGATGTAATTACTACTACAGGTCTTAAAATAGGGACATTTTCCAGGTGGGCCAAATCAAATCAAATGAGCCCTTAACAGCAGAGCACTTTTTCTGCCTCCAGTTAGAGACATGAGGTAGAACAGGAAGCAGGAAAAATTCAGTGAGATTCTAAGCATGAGAAGGATTAATCACCCCATTACATTTGGGCCATTTACAAGAACCAGGCAGAGGCCTTTAGGAAGTAAGGACAGCTCCCAGATGATAGCTTGCAAGAAAACAAAAAACCTCAGTCTTACTATTGCAACACTGAATTCTTCCCAAAACCTGAATAAATTTGAAAACGGATCTTTCCATAGAGCCTCCAGTAAGGAATGAAGTTGTATCAATGTCTAATTTCAGCCAAGTACATCCAGACTTCTGATCACAGAACATATTAGATAATAAATTTGTGTTCATAAAAAATGCCTACTATGTGGTAAGTGCCCAATATACATAATAATTTATTTCCATTATAAGTGATAGTGAGATATTATTTTATGAGAGTAATATAATATTGATTCAAAATTCATAAGGACCATATAGAAATAAAAAGTACAGATTAAAAAAATTCTGTTGTTTCAGCCTGCTAAATTTGTGGTAATTTCTTATAGCAGCAATAAGATAGCTAAAACATGCCCTTTATCACATAAAAAAAAAAGTTCCCTCTATTTTTAAAAAAATATTTTTATTGACTTCAGAGAGAGGAAGGGTGAGGGAGAGAGAGATAGAAACATCAATGATAAGAGAAAAGCATTGATCTGCTGCCTCCTGAACACCCCTACTGGAGATTGAGTCCGCAATCCAGGCATGTGCCTTGACAGGGAATTGAACTGCAACCTGCTGATTCATGGGTCCGAGCTCAATTACTGACCCAAGCCAGTTGGGCATGTTCCCTTCTCTTCTTAATTTGCTTAGAGTTTTGTCATGAATAGTGTTGAATGCTTTCAAATATTTTGTCTGCATCATCAGGATGATCATGTCTATAACCAAAGTCTTTTTTCTGTTTAATGTAACTGATATTCTGATACTAAAGCACTCCTGCAAAACCAAAATAAACGTCAGTTAAGTATAATGTATTATTCTTTTAATATAGTAATGATGTCAATTTGTTAATATCTTATTATTTTGTTATCTATGTAAATGAGAGGTTGATTTGTAATATTTCTTTACTGCCATGCTCATGTCAGATTATAAAATCTGGTACTATTTATTTCTTAGATATTTGGAAGAATTCATTAATAAATCCATGTGATCTTCAGTGTGTGTGCGCACGTGCTTACAAAATTTGACAACAGTCAGTTTCTTTAAAGGAACAGTATGGAGTTTCCTCAAAAAATTAAAAATGGAACTGCCTTTTAACCCAGAGATCCCATCTCTGGGAATATATCCTAAGAATCCCAAAACACCAATCAGAAAAAAATATATGCACCCCTATGATCATAGCAGCATTATTTACAATAGCCAAGATCTGGAAACAGCCCAAGTGCCCATTAGTAGATGAGTGGATAAAAAAGCTATGATATACTTATACAATGGAATACTATGCAGCTATAAAAAAGAAGGAATTCTTAGCCTTTGTAACAGTATGAATGACCTGGAGATTATTATACTAAGCAAAATAAGCCAGTCAGAGAAAGACATACCATATTATCTCACTTATAAGTGGAATCTAATGAACAAAATAAACTGACAAAATAGAAACAGAGGCATGGATATATGGAACAGACTGACAGAGGTTAAAGGGGAGGAGGGTAAGGGGGAGTGGATGAAAGAAGGTGAAGAGAGTAGCCAAAGAATAAGTATACATGGCTCGTGGACACAGACAACAGAGTGGTGAAGGCCAGGGGAGGGTGGCAGGGGCTGGGTGGAAATTGGCAAAGTGGGGGGGGGGGAGACATCTGTAATAATCTCAACAATAAAAATTTTAAAAAGAAGTCATTATATTTTCAATATCCTGTCAGCTTTAATAGCTTATGCTTTTTATTGATTTCAGAGGGAGGGAAGAAGAGGGAGAGAGAGATAGAATCATTGTTGAGAGACATTGATTAGCTACCTCCTGCACGCTGTCCACTGGGGATCAAGCTCCCAACCCAGGCGTGTGCCCTGACTTAGAATCGAACCAGTGACTTCCTGGCGCATGGGACGACACTCAACCAACTGAGCCACACCAGCCAGGCAATATTCCATTTCATGCAAACTGTGAAAGGTATCTGCATAGTCATTCTAATAATCTCTTGTATGGTAAATGGGAACATGGCCCTCATCCCATGTTCCAACTCCCCCTCCCACCCTGTGGGAATATAATGAAGGCCATCTGTCAGCAGACTGTGAGACCTTGGGAACCTGGCCTGCAACTCAGCCTAAGAAATGCTAGAGAGAAGCTGCTTCTAGATGGGAGCCTGGATTGTAACAGCTAGTGTTTTGATCTTACACAGCTTGTGCATGGGTATATCCCACGCCCCCTTCATGCCCTGGTTTCCGTCCTCTTTAAAGCCTTGTACTGGGAAAGTCTGGGTGGCTGCAAAACAATAGCCACCCCCAGCGCAGCCCAGATGGGACTTAGCAGGACAATTTCACTGGTGGCAGCCTGTGCAGTGGTAAACCTCACCAGCCAGCCGACACCGGTGGTAGCCAGTGAGCACACATGTCCTAATAAAGCCGTGTCTTACACAGCCAGTCTTCTGTGTTGTTTCTTTGGAGTCCATAAGCAATATGCCGAGGTATTCTATGACCTAAGCACTTTACATAATACCTCTCATTATCTTGACATGTCTGTAGAATCTTGTTCTCACTTGTATTTTCTTGGTCAGTCTTTCTAGAGATTTATCATTTTTATTCATGTATTTAGAACCAATAATTGGCTTTGCTGATTTTTCTTATTTTATGTCTGTTTTCTAATTCATCAATTTCTACTCTTTACTTTTTACCTACCAAAGTGTGCAAATGTTCAAGTTGCTCTACATCTTCACCAACACTTGGTATATTTAATCTAATTTTACCTATCCCTGTATGTGTGTCTGTGTGTGCATGTCATTTCACTGTGTTTTAAATTCCATTTTTTACATAAGTAACAATGATGAGCATCTTCTCAGATGTTTTTTGGCCCTCTGGACCCTAAGTTTTAAATGGTGAATTTTCTGGACTTACTTTTGCTACCTGCCTTATATTTTCACTCTCCGCTCTTTCCTTAATTCATCTTATCCAGTTCCATAGATTTATCACGATGTATACACCAATACCTCTGAAACTTGTACGTGTACCATAAACCTTGCTGCTGGGTTCTAAACCCTTATATCTAAATGCCCACGGTACATCTCCCACCACTTCTTCACCCTTCTTCCTTCTTGACTAGAAGATTAATATGAAGCCTGGAGACACTGCAGTTATCTTGTGACTCTAAAGTTACAAACACAAGGGCAAAATCCAATGTATTAAGAACAGCAGAAGATAAATTTGTACAGGATTTTGAGAGAGGGTGATGAAAATGTTTTATAATTGATTGTGGTTGTGGTTTCACTATTCAGAATGTATTGAAATCCATGAAATTATAACTTTATTTACCCCTTTAACCCACTCCCCAGACACTTTAAATAGATTTATTGTATGGTATGTGAATTATATCTCAATTTAGTTGTTAAAAATATAGAGTGATTTTTAATTATGACAATAATTCAAGCTCTTCCATAAGATTTGCTTTTTATAAAATTTTAGGATGGAATTTTAAATAATCTAAGTACTAGTTTAGTCTTCACATTCTCATGAAGAAATATATTTTGCATATATATACTATTTGTGTGGTTTATCCATATTTGAGAAAAAGAAGCAAATTATTTGTTTGAAAACTATAGCCTGTGAGAGAGACAATAATGGAATAATTTGAATAAATACAGTATGTCAGGGGATTCTGGGCTGAATTTTAACTAGCAGTCATTAATACCATGGTATATAATTACTCAGCAAGTAGATGCTGAATTGTAAAGGCTATTTTGCTGTAAACAAATCTTAATCTACACTGAAAAATGTACTGTGTCCAGACCCACTCCTTCCAATAGAGGCATTTTTCATGTTTAGATTACTATGACAAAAGAATTATAAAATTACTAACAATAGGTTTAATTAATGGATCTAAAATATTTACTTTCAATAGATAGATATTCCATTTTACACTTTTATGTGTTCACATAATGAGATGCATGTTAAAAGCTCAAAATGAAGAGATCTGATTGCCTAGATCAAAACAAAAACTTTCAAATTAACAAATCTGAAATATAATGACATGTTTATTTAAATAATTTACAACCTTTCAGCTATAACAATTTTCTTTTTCTAAGTTAGCCCAGCTACACTGGAGAAACTTTCAAAAGTATTTGCTTAGAGCAATCAGCTTTTAACCAACATTTCAGGTCAATCAATGTTTTGGGCACATTTCAAATAATATGACACAGCTTGTTTTGGCAGGGAAAGGAAACCTACTTTTGGCTGCACCCTCCTTCAATTAATCACTTGTCACTGTGAATCTACATTAGAAAAGTCTTTCTATCTATGCAACCTTTGTATGAACAGCTTAGGTTGCTCAGGTTCTCCCTCTTAATGTCTATGTTTTCTACCATTTTGTGGATTTTCAAAATAATTATGAAACTTACAAAAGAGAAAGAAGATAATAGGAGTGGTAAGTAATACCTATAAAGATGGTTATTTTTGTGTTTCTTCACATTCTCCAAGATTTCAAATACCTCATCATCTACTTGAAAGTATCAACACATTTATTCCAACATTTGACCTAACATATTATATGAATTGCCTGTTATTACAAAGAGGAAGAGAGTGATAGAGACAATGTTGAAAATACTTGAATTTTACTGTAAACAATACTTTTGAGAAACAAGGCACACATTCTTTTGAACCCAACACTCAGGATGTCACTTCCTTAGAATCTTTTTCAGACCATAAGGGAATGCTATACAAAGCTGAGATGTGTTATTCATTTAACAAGCTGCCACAAATAAATTGATGACAGCAAATTGATTATTTATGTTGGAATGTATCCAAAGTAAGTATAACCACTTTTTTCTCATTGAATTGTCAGAATTATTTAATTGTTATTGCATTTTGAAGAGTTGGAGATATATATTTATAACTATACCTGTATATATCTATATCTATTTATCTATATCTATATCATCTATATCTATATCTATATCTATATCTATATCTATATCTATCTATATGATAGATAGATAGATAGATAGATAGATAGATAGATAGATAGATAGATATAATAACCCAGGTAATTATTCTTGGACCTTACCTTTTGGTAGTTTAGCAAATGTACCATGTCATGCTTATTACTTACTTTAGGCTTAAATAGAATACATTTCCAAATTAAACACAATCTTGTTTATAGGAATTTATAATTAAGTTACCCTGAAGAACAGATGAATCAAGAATTACATTCTCTAGAATTGGGGAATTTCTATCCAGAGACAGTCTGCCAAAGGTCATGTTAGGAAATGTAGAAAGGGTATACTTTACTCATGTTAAAAATATAAGACACATACATAAAATTTTATTTCTTGTATCATCATTGCTTTTAGACATAAAGTTCATTATATACTTGCAACAACAAAAGGTTTGAATCAGACCCTGTAACAGATGCTTTTCCACAATCCTGTAATAAATTCTCTTGGTCTACCTCTGATTTCAGCTTCAGCTTTAAAGGACATATTCCAATGAGCTCATTTTCAGTTCACACTTAACATCTTTGCTTTTTACTTGTTGGCTTTCAGGTTTTTCCCCACAGCTCCTCTCTGAAGTCATTTAGGGAAAGAAAACTTTTGCAATACCTGATTCAACTCCTATTCTGCGGAGTAGGTCTCTTTGTAATTGCCGAATATCATGGAACAATGCTTGGGCAAAATCACAGCAACACATGGTACCAGTTAGGAACAGATTATCAGAGAAATTACGGGCTAAAGTTCCACAAGAAGAAAAGCATGCATTCCCAATCCTTCCATTTTTTTAATAATTATGTTCATTTTACCACTTCTAAATTTTATAAATGGAGAAATGTTGACCAATTTACACCAAGTTGCACAGTAAGTTAATGGCAGACTCAAGTTTAGAAACTGATCTTCTGATTCCAGATCAATGCTTATTTTCTATACCACTGGTTCTGAAAGTATGTTCTTTCCATCAGAATGAGCCATCCAATTATTTGTAAAAAATTCAGATGCCTGAGACCCATTCCAACTCTTTCTCTGCTTTTCTGCCCTACATATTTTGAACACATGAATGTCATGAGTTCTTGGGTTTCACAACCTACTAGTGAGAACCACTGTGGGAAAAAATATGATCTGCCCAACTGATTTAATTGGTATCCATTAATTAGCAGTTGGGAAAAATACATTTCCGCATATAAAGGCAAGCCTCTGCCAAGGCCTAGAAATTAGAGAGGTGTGAGGCATTTGTGAAGAAATAGTTAAATTTAAAAATAATGTAAGATTTATATAGCTGGAAAATAATGAAAAGGTGCCTTGGAATACATCATAGCAGGTTTTGTATGTCAGACTGACTAGTTTGAACTTCATGCAGTAGGTAAAAGGAAATATGTTAAGATGTTTTTCAGCAGAAAGCATCATGCCAGAGTTAGATTAAGATTAATCTTCCACCATAAGTGGAGTGATTTAGAGTGGAGATAGCCCAGAATAGTGTTTCTCATACTTATGTGTATCTAAAAAAATACTTATGATGCTGGTTTTAAAAATGTGTATTCTAGTCACCTGGCCTCAGAGTTTGTAGTTGGAGGGTATATGCCAGGAAATGGTGTTTATTACCAGTACCATAAATGTTTCTTCCATAATGAGGCCAGGTGTTTCATACATGCATGTACATACATATATACTCAGATTTTTTACATACAAATGTTCCTTACATACATAGTATTTGAGAGCTTCTGATCTGATTTGCCTTCATGCCAATCTTCTTAACCAATGCACTAGTGATGTGATTTGGAGGTGAGGGCAATGTGTTGGACAGAGGAACACAGGCTGTCTCTGAAGTAGACAGCTGCAACTCAGATTAAGCTGATCATTGCCATTCAGGAAAGCTGGCCCAGTTTTGTTTGATTATCTGCTTTTTCAGGAGAAACTAGGTATATGAATGAATTCTTATGGTTACTGTCCCAATTTTTAATGTTTAATGTCTCTCTCTCTCTCTCTCTCTCTCTCTCTCTCTCTCCAAACAAACAAACAAAAAGTCATTAAAGACTTTTGGTGGGATTTGGCTCAAGGGCAGCTAGTGTATGACGCTGACCTTTTTGCATTAGCCCCACTCAGTTCGGGTTTTCCCATTTTTGTAATATTTTATTATCCTTGTTTGTTCTTGGCTTTCACCTTTGCATTTACTTCTATAGTGTTGTATATATAGATATGTACTTTTTATACATTGACTGTCTCCCTGGGTTGGCCAAGAATTGTTCAAAAGGAAGGACCATATCCCCTATTCCAACTATGCCCTCCTTACAGTGAGCACACCGTGAGGAGGGTGGGGGTTGACTTATGCTAGTGCAATAGATGCTATTTGTGCTCACTTGTGTTTTAATGATCATGACCCTTCAGCCCAGTATTAAAATATATATTGCCAATTTTTTATGAAGAGGAAACAGTCAATCTATTATATCATTACTTATGTTTCCCTATGCTACATAAACGTATGCGTATAGATCTTTCCTGCCAGTATTATCCTCTCTTCATTTCTGCAGCACATTATATGCTGTGTGTTGTGCAAATGTTTCCCCACGCTTACTTTTCAAGTGGTTTCTCATAGCAGATGTTCCCCCAAGTGTACTTTCTTCCTCTTTTACTAGCATTTCTTTCTATACAAACAACAGATTGCTTTTCGGCTGTCCTTTAGATTAAAGGAGAAAAACATTCACCACTACAGATGTTTGCTTGTCTCTCCCCACCCCAAGATTCTCAGAACAGATTTATAAAGAAATATGCATCCTTCCTCCTCGCTTTCTTCCCTGACTCCTTAATGTCATAATATAAAGCTTGGCTTTCAAATTATTTCGATAGAGTCATCTTCTTTGAATTTCCTGAGCAAAATTGCCTTCTTAGTATATTAGCATTAGATGCAAATGTGGTGTTCAGAGACTCATGAACAAAACTTACTTGTCTAAGTATCAACCAAAGATAATACAATAAATTTATATTATCTGAAATTAAAAGGGGATAGTTAAGAATGTTGTTTCTCATCTGAAGCTAATTCTTCTGATTGTTACCAAGGGGGCTTGTAGGACTAGGAATGAAAATACAGGTGACAAATACTGGACTCACATAACCACTATGTATTGGAATAGAATTTTGCAGTTTACACAGCATTTCACCTTCACTATCGCATTTAATCCTCACACAAGCTAGTATAAGTTGTATTATCCCCCGTTGTACAGCTAAAGGCTGAAATATAGTTTACTCAAGCTCACACAACCACAAAGTGGAGATGCCAACACTCCAACCCAAGTTCAGTTCTTTATTTGCACTGGACTACCTTGCCCCTCTGCCATTTCTATAATGACTTTTGAATCATCCTCAATTGCATTTTTAACGGCTTTGTTGAAATATAATTCAAGCACCATACGATTCAGCCATTTAAATTGTATAATTTAATGCTGCTTAGTATTCACAGAATTGTGGGACCATCTCTAAAAGCTACTTTTAGAATATTGTTTATCACCTCAAATAGAAACATTATACCCATTAGCAGCCATTCCTCACTCTCCCTCCCTCCAAGCCCTGGCAACTACTAATCTTTCTGACTCTATGGATTTGCCTATTCTGGACATTTCATATAAATGCAATCATATAAATGCGGCCTTTTATGTCTGGCTCTTCTCACTGAGCATAATGTTTTCAAAGTTTATCTATGCCATGCAATATCAATACTTTATTCCTTTTTATGGCTGAATGCTACTCCATTGTATGAATATACTACCTTTTATTTATGCATCCATTATATAATGGGTATCAGTGCTCTCACGTTTTGGTTATTGTAAATAGTTCTGCTGAAAACATTAAATTGCTTTTTCACATGTAATATGTACATAGCATTTTTATTTAGTAAGTCTGTTAAAAGCCCATAGAGGAATGTACTTGTGGCTCATTTGGGTTTCTGAAAATAAGTTGAGTGTGGCTGGAAGCTAGAATAAAGATTTTGAAACAGAAAGTGGTGAAAGTTGAGGTTAGAGTTTTAAGAAGGTGTGAGACACAGAGAAGCCTTAGAGAACATTATAAGGATCTGATCTTTTCCCAAAGAACTCATGAAAACCAATGAAGAGTTTTAATCAGGCTGGTTAAGAAATTTGTTTGTAACTGTAGAAAGACCACTTTGAGTATATTGTTGAGAAAAGGCTGAAGGAGAGACAGGACCCTATTTCAGAAGTGCCTTTTGAATAATCAAATATATGCATCACCCTCACCTAAAGGCATTGCTTTTCTTCTGTCTGGCACTGGGGCTTCTCTATAGGTATGGCAGATGCAGTGTCCTATGAAGTAATTATTTGAAATACTATTTTCTTAAATTTATTTTTTTATTTAAGTACTAGGGGCCCGGTGCATGAAATTCATGCACAGGGGGGTGGGGTCCCTCAGCCAGCGTCTACCCTCTCCAATCTGGGACCCCTTGGGGGATGTCCGACTGTCTGTGGGATCAGGCGTAAACCAGCAGTCGGACATCTCTCTCTCGCAATCCAGGACCACTGGCTCCTAACCACTCACCTGCCTGCCTGCCTAGTGCCACTAACTACTCCCCTGCCTGCCTAATTGCCCCAAACCACTTCTGCCTGCCTGCGTGATAGCCCCTAACCACCTCTGCCAGTTGACTGAATCGCCTCTAACTTCCCTCTCCTGCCAGCCTGGTTGCCCCTAATTGCCCTCCCTTGCTGGCCTGGTTGCCCCTAACTGCCCTCCCCTGCCAGCCTGATCACCCCTAACTACCTCTGCCTCAGCCCCCACCACTGTGGCTTTGTCTGGAAGATGTCCAGTCCAATTAGCATATTAGCCTTTTATTAGTATAGATAGTTGGTATCCAATCTTATATTGGTTGTATTCGTTTCAGGTATACAATATAGTGATTTGACATTTTTATGCCTTACAACGTGCTCTTAAAATATTTTCCCAGACTCATTTGATTGTGGTAGGTAAAACTTCACTTTCTAAGTAACAGTTCCTTGAACATTTTGGTCTACATCAGTGGTTCTCAACCTTCCTAATGCCATGACCCTTTAATACAGTTCCTCATGTTGTGGTGACCCCCAACCATAAAATTATTTTCATTACTACTTCATAACTGTAATTTTGCTACTGTTATAAATCGTAATGTAAATATCTGATATGCAGGATGTATTTAGGCTATCCCTGTGAAAGGGTCGTTTAACTCCCAAAGGGGTCGCGACCCACAGGTTGAAAACCGCTGGTCTACATTCTAGTGTGAGAGAAAGTGTGCCAGAGATCTTCTAATCTGATCTCTTTATATTATAAAAAATAAAATTAAGCTCAGAGAGATCTTTTCCTCACCATCACAGCCATGTGACTTATGTCTCTTTACTTCTAGTAGAATATTCTTTTCACTATAGCATGCTTCTTTCCCAACTTAACACTCATCATACAAGAATTGTTTGTGAAGTACCTATTTAGGGAATAGAACTGTTCAAAGTGATGTGGACATTGTTAAGAGTGTAATTCTTCTCTCCTTTGCTCTTGGAAGCCCTTGAAGGGATGTGACTTGTTTGTCTGAATTTCTGGACAATAGTAATAGTGTTTAGGTTCCCTAGAGACAGGGCACAGAGTAAAGTTCAGCATGATTTGAACTGTCATCCTTATGCAGAGCATCTACACAAACCCCTGCCTTGCAACTTTTTGTGAGCAATAAATACTGTGTGCGCTACGTGCCTTTCATAATGTCTGGTATATAAGTACTAGTACACAATAATGTTGGGAAAGAAAGTGCATTAAGGGCAAGCTCAAGAAGATTTCTCAGAAGAGGGTGAAATCATTGGAGAAGGATTCATGGAAGTAAGGGCACTCTGAATTGGGCTTTGGCTGAATGAAAAGCACTGTTCCTCTTTCTAGGACTGTCAGGTAGAGTCAGCTTCCAGAGATTGCTTTCTTCCTTTACTTAACACAGCTTCTGATGCAACTTTAGAAATAAATGCTGCAGAGAACTTGGGATTTAATGGCTTTTTATTGCAAGTGGAAAATTGTGGTTATTTGGAGAATGAGTCATAAAGATTAGCATTGTATTTACTGGTTATACAACGTGATTCATAATTTAAAAGAAATCTAGGTGAGTTTTCAGGAGACATTTTATGAACTGAATGCTTGGTTCAAATTTTCGTTTTTATGTCCTTTTAAGATTTAATTTCTTAGGGAATTGAAACAACCTAATTACTTTAAAAGTAGTGATGTGAATTTGACCTCTTAGCCTAGCTTATTTTCTTCTAATGGAAAGATTTTCTCACATAAAGCACATCAGTACAAGTATGACTGGCCATACCCATCTCCGGTAGCCTTAATTTTGGGTCCAATTGCTTGAACCATTACCATTATCAATCTTGTCTATCAGGCTCTCTTGCTATAAGTATTTGGAATTTCCTATCCATTTCTTTTATATTGCACAGAGACCTAAATTCTAGTATTTTCCAATAGGCAGTTCAAAACTTAGTGC
Source organism: Myotis daubentonii (assembly GCF_963259705.1). Lineage (NCBI taxonomy): Eukaryota > Metazoa > Chordata > Mammalia > Chiroptera > Vespertilionidae > Myotis > Myotis daubentonii. The sequence continues at coordinate 61,401,392 of NC_081861.1, forward strand.
AGACAAGCTCACCTAGTTATCTGTCAGCATTTGGGGTGAAATTTAAAGCAAGAATTTCAAGTGATACTTTAAAAATGGAATATTTTAGTCAAGTAAATCCTATATAATAAAAGCCTAATATGCTAAGTGTCCTGTCGACCGGTCGACTGTCCAATCAATCAAAGTGTAATATGCTAATAATATGCTAAGGCTGCTCAACCCCTCACTATGATGTGCACTGACCACCAGGGGGCAGACACTTGCTGCTGGGGTCCAGCTGATTGGGACCAAGCAAGATGGGCCAGACACACCCTGGAGCCCTCCTGCAGTCCCTCTCTGGCTGGCCAACCTCCCACGTCTCTCCCTGGCCCTAATAGTGCACCAGTGGGGTCCCTCAGCCTGGCCTGCACCCTCTCACAACCCAGGATCCCTAAGGGGATGTCGGAGAGCCAGTTTTGGCCTGATCACGCAGGCCAGGCCAAGGGACCCCACTGGTGCTTGAATTCATGCACTGGGCCTCTAGTATAAAATAAATGTCAGTTACTGCTTAATTTTATAACCTATAAAAATATTTAACCTCTTTGATCCTAAGCTGTTTAAATAAAACCATCTAAATCAAAGAGGAGCATAAACCATAAAGTGAAATTAGTATATAAGAAAAGAGCTTGTCACCAGTATATAAAAATAGTTCCTCTTTTTTGAGTTCTTACTTTGCAAAGTACTGTGCTACATACATGTATTCATGTCTAGGGATGCCATAACAAAGTACTACAAACAACAGAAATGTATTCTCTCACAGTCCTGGAAGCCAGCAATCTGAAATCAGATTCAGCAGGCCTATGGTCCCTTGGAAGGTCCTGGGGAAGAATCCGTTCTTGCCTCTTCTACCTTCTGGTTGTTACTGACAATCCTTGGCACCCGTGGCTTACAGATGCATCACTCCAGTCTCTGCCTCTGTCTTCACATGGCCTTCTGTCCTGTATGTACAAATTTTTCTCTTCTTATAAGGGCATGTGTTATCTTACATTTAGGTCCCATCCTAATCCAATATGACCTCATCTTAACTAATTACATCCCCAAAGGTACTATTTCCAAAGCAGGTCACATTCACAGGTTCCATGTAGATCATATATTTTGAATTTTAGGGAGACACTATTTGACCCCATAGATAATGCTAAAATTATTGCCTCACTGAATTCTATTAGTTCTGCAAAGTAAGTAACTGTATTTTTGTCTTAAACTTAAAAAAATTAAAGTTCAGGGTGATTTGACAAGGTCACACAGCTCATAACTGGCAGAGCTCGTATTCTAGTTTATAGTGAAGTGAATTCCAAAACTTCCTTTTGACTCTACTATTAGGATGATTTTTCCAGCATTGTATGAATATAAGAAATTTTAAAACCTCTTATATTTTTGAAATTGTGGTAGTATGTATTTGTATGGAATACTCTTATTACAATTTATACCATGATAACTAGAATTATGTACTTTTTAAATTTTAATACATATTTTAAAATTTGTCTTGCAGAAAGGGTTACATCAATTTGCATTCATCTAACAATGCAATATTACAATTGTTTTTTTCCTTTAACAAAATGTTTGGTCAAAATTACCCTTATATTTTTTGCATTATCATGTGTTTGTTTAAGTATTAGTAAAGCTAAATATTTAGAAAATGCTTGCTGAACATTTGTATTCTTAATATTGTGAATGACCTATATATGTATTTAACAAATGTTTTATTGATGTGTTCCAGTTCCATTTTACTATCTGTTTATAAAAGTTGTTTATATATTCATGTTATCAATCCTATATCCTAAATGTTGCAACTTATTTTTCCAAGTATGTGATTTTATTTTGTTTGCTCATTTGTATTTTTTTAACTGAAGATTTAAATTATAAGGCATTGAAATAATTGTTTTTATTCATTAATTCTGGATTTTGTCTTTTGCTTAGAAAAACCTTTCCTACTTCATAATTATAAACATGTTATCCTATATTTTATTATTATGCTTAATGTGATTTAATCTTTAATTCATGTGAAAATTTTTTAATTTTAAAAATGAAATATGTATAGACCTTCAAGTTTTTAAATGACTTGTCAGTTTTATCAGTAATTAAATAATAACTCCTTTGTCATTAATTTGAAAGGCTACCTTTATCATATACTAAATTTGGTTATACATAAATTTTCATTTGAACTTTCTTTTTTAATTGAATTTATTGGGGTGACATTGATTAATAAAATTATACAAGCTTCAGGCATACAACTCCACAGTACATTGTATTGTGTGTTTACCACCCCAAGTCAAGTCTTCTTCCATCACCATTTATTCCCCCCTTTACCTTCCTTTACCTCCCCCTCACTCCCATCTCTTCTTCCTTCTGGTAATTACCATACTGTTGTCTGTGTTGATGAGTCTCATGTTTTTCTTTGCTTAAGCGCTTCACCCTTCTCACCCAGCCCCAAACCCCGCCTCTCTGACAGCTGTAAGTCTGTTCTTTGTGTCCACGAAGCTGTCTCCATTTTGTTTTTAAGTTTATTTTGTTCATTAGATTCCACATATAAGTGAAATCATATGGTGCTTATCTTTCTCTGACTAGCTTATCTCACTTAGCATAACACTCTCCACATTGGCCAGTACTATATTACTATACTTAAATTATTATAGTTAAATAATAATTTTAATACTGTAGATAGCTGGTTTACATTTATTACTATTATTTCCTTCAGAATTCTATTTTCTATTTTTATTCCTTTATTTTTGTATATTAAATATTGAATAATGTTAGAGGTACATGGGAACCAGAATACCCAGAAAAAATATTTAAAAGGAAAACAGTTGATGGACCCACTTTTCTTAATTTCAAAACTTATTATTGTAAAGTTGCAATAATCAAGACAGTGTGGTACTGGCATAAGGACAGAAGTATACAACAAAGAAATAGAATTCAGAATCCAAAAAATAAACCTGTATATCTATGGCCAATTAGTTTTCAATAAGGGTATCAAGATCATTCAATTGATTAAAAAAATGTTTTCAGCAAATGGTACTGGACCAACTGGATATCCACATGTAAAATAATAAAGGTGGAACCCTGCCTCCCACCATAAAAACAACCTAATTCAAAATGAATCAAAGACCTAAATCTAAGAGATAAAATATAAAACTCAAGTAATGTCATAGGAATGACAGCATGAAAGCACACCTTTTCTTCTCCCCCTGAAATTTCAACAAGTTCACCAACTATAATTCAATAAAGAAATCCCTGCTCAACACAGATGCATACCTGAGAGACGTGCACACTGAAACATCTAAAGGTGGGCAACTGGGAATAAATAGGAGGCAGGAAGGGAGGAAAGCACAGACAGCCTGCAGGCACAGCCCTGCAGCTAGCAGCTCACAACACAGCCAGCCAGGAAAGGGGAGAAAGTGGGCAGCAGCAGGTGCTTCCTTCACCTGGAGCAACAGAAAGCTGCAGAGGGCAGTCCGTAGGGAGAGCAGAGTGGAGCAAACAGTAACTGAGCCAGCAGATGCCTGACAGAACACAGGGTTCTGCCATGTGACTCTCCCCATGGGCTAGGCAGTGGTGTTTCAGACAAAGAAATGGAACCACAGAGCCCTGCCACCACTTGGACACCCCAAACTCACCTCCCATTACCCTTGGAGTAAGGTCCAGGAGCATATTGTCTGTAAACCAAGAGCTGTTGTATTAGAACCACTGTTTCCATCTGGGGGGTACTTAGGGTGGGACCCCATGGAGGCCAGGGTTTGCCATTATAGTGAGGGCCAAAAAAACTCTACTCCTAAGCAGGGTGGCTATATTGTCTTATTGAAGCCATAGAGGTTCAAGACTGGAGACCACAGAGGTAAAAAATCTTGAGATTCAAAGCCATCTTATCTAATAAAGAGGTAATATGCAAATTGACCGTCACTCCAACACACAAGATGGCCGCCCCCATGTGGACACAAGTTGGCCGGCAGGGAAGGGCAGTTGTGGATGATCAAGGCGGCAGATGAGGGCAGTTAGGGGTGACCAGGTTGGCAGAGGAGGGAAGTTGTGGGGGACCCAGGCCTGCAGGGGAGGGAAGTTGGGGCGATCAGGCCAGCATGGGAGGGCAGTTAGGAGCAATCGGGCCTGCAGGGGAGCACTTAGGCGTCAATCAGGCAGGCAGAAGCAGTTAGGGGAAATCAGGCAGGCAGGCAGGTGAGCGGTTGGGAGCCAGCAGTCCTGGGTTGTGAGAGGGAGCCCAGATGGGAGAGGGTGCAGGCTGGACTGAGGGACACCCACCCCCCCACCCCGTGCACGAATTTTGTGCACTGGGCCTCTAGTCTATTCGAAAATAGTAGAACAACCTCTTCAGAGATAAATGTGTAAGCAAAGGAGGACAGCAAATACCATGAAAAACCACAGTAATGATGATGACCAGAAAGAAAATGAAAAATCCCCAGAAAGCAAGCTGGAACACATGGAAATATGTGATATAAATGACAGAGATTTCAAGATTACAGTTCTAAAAATACTCAACTAGATGTGAGAAAATACCGACAAGCAATTCAGAGCACTCAGAAAACAAATCAATGAACAAAACAAATACTTTACCAAATAGATTGAAACATTTAAAAATAACCAATCAGAAATCCTGGAAATGAAGCATGCAATTAAGAAGATTAAAAGTAAACTACTGAACATAGAAAACAAAACCAACCAGATGGAGGAAAGAATTAGTGATATAGAAGATAGGAATCAAGAAATGATGCAGAGGAAGAGAGAGACCTGAGCATAAAGAAAAATGAAAGAGCTCTATGAGACCTATCTGGCTCCATCAGAAAAAGCAACATTAGAATTATAGGCATTGTGAAGGAGGAAGAGTCTATTAAAACAAATAGTGGATGAGAATTTCTCAAATCTATGGAAAGAACTAAATCCTCAAATCCAAGAAGCAAACTGGACACCTAGTTAATTACCTCATTCCAAAGAGGTTCTTCCCATCGCACTTGATATTGAAGCTGTCAAAAATTTAGAAATAACCAAAAACAAAACAAACAAACAAAAAAACTAACTGTCAAGCAGCCAGGGAAAAGAAGGAAGTACCTACAAAGGAAACCTCATCAGAATTTCATCCAACTTCTCAGCAGAAACTTTACAATCCAGAGTAGAGTGGAACCAAATACCGTGGAACCTCATTTCTTGACCATCTCCCATCTTGAACAATTCGTTTCTCAACCTGACAACCCTTTCACACTTCTATGATCAGTCATGCATTTCTCAGGTGACCAACAACGGAGAGAATGTGCAAATATAAGTCTGTTTACCACTGTTAAAAATCTCCGGATATTGTGCTGTGAATATTTTCATGGTTTTTTTGTGTGTTGTTTTTTGCTTTTGTTGCTGCTTATAAATAGTGTTAAATTTTCATTTTTCACTGTACATTTCCTTTCCTTTTTGTTAAATTTCCACTTACATGTCCTTTTGTTTTTAAAGCACTTATTTATAGATTAAATAGTAGGTATTAGGGTTAAATAGTAAGTTTAATAGTAAGTTAAATAGTAAGTAGGTAATAGGGTTAAATAGTATAGATTAAATAGTAAGCAAACAAAAGATATGCAATATATATAGGAAAGGTTAAGAAAAGGAATCATTTGGGGATCTGGAACAGATTAATTCAATTTACATTATTTTTAATGGAAAAAAAAAAGATTCCGTTTTCAAACAGCCTTCCAGAATGAATTAAGTTAAAGAACGAAGTTCCACTGTATTTAAACATCTGAAAGAGAGAAACTACCAGCCATGAATAATATATCCTACAACATTATCCTTTAAATATGAAGGAGAAATATGATGTCCCCAGACATACAGAAGCTGAGGGAGTTATCACCAGAAAACCTCAATTACAGAAAATACTCAAGGGAGTTATTCAACCTGAAACAAAAAACATAAAGTCACAAAGTACAAGTAAAACCAAAAAACTTACAGAATAAACAGGGATAATTTGTGACAACAAAAACATAAAAGGGGAGGAGGGAATGGTATAAACTGGCAAAGGAAGATGAAGATCAAATGCACTCAAAAGAAAAAAAACAAGCAAACTACTGTATATATGTAACTCCATTTTTTTATAAACCTAATGGTAACCACACACAGAAATCCCTAAATTAGGACATACTAGTACAGCTTAATAAAAGAGGGAACAGAAGAAAAATATATGGAATGCCACCAAACAAAAACAACAGACAGAAGCATAAAGAAGAAGAACCAACGATGGCACAAAGGTACCAGAAAACAAAAGATAAAATGGCTACAGTAAATCCTCATACATCAATAACTACCCTAAATTTAAATGGTCTGACTTCATTCATAAAGAGGCACAGAGTAGCAGAGTGGATCAAAAAACAAAACCCAAGCATATACTGCCTACGAGAGACACATCTAAGCTGCAAAGACAAAGGTAGATTCAAAATAAAAGGGTGGAATATTATTCTCCAAGCAAATAGTTACAGAAAAGCAGGTGTAGCCATACTTATATCTGACAAAATAGATTTCAAAATAACAAGAGATGAAGATGGACACTTTATAAAGGGAACACTACATTGAGAAAACACAACACTTCTTAATATATATGCACCGAACCGGGGAGCAGTGAAATGTGTAAAACAACTATTCACAGAACTAAAGGGAGGAACAGATCAAAACACAATTAAGTTGGATACCTTAATACTCCATTGATAGCACTAGACAGATCAACCAAACAGAAAATCAATAAAGAAATATCAGCCTTAAATAAAATGCTAAACCAAATGGACATAATTGACATTTACAGAACCTTTCATCCCAGAACATTAGATTGTACATTCTTCTCTAGTGCACATGGAGCATTCTCAAGAATAGACCATATATTGGGTCACAAAACTTGCTACAACACATTCAAGAAGACTGAAATTATACCAAGCTTATTCCCCAACCATGATGCCTTGAAATTAGAAATCAACTGCAAAAAGAAAGTAAAGAAGCCTACAAATATGTGGAGATTAAACAACATACTACTAAAAAATGACGGGTCAAAGAAGAAATAAAAGGAGATCAAAAGATATATAAAGACAAATAAGAATGAAAATACAGCATATCAGAACTTCTGGAATGCAGCAAAAGCAGTAATAAGGAGGAGGTTTATATCATTAGAGGCCTAGCTCAAGAAACAAGAGAAATCCCAAGTAAACAACTGAACATCACATCTTAAAGTAATAGCAAAAGATGAGCAAAGCAACCCAAAGTCAGCAGAAGAAAGTCAATAATAAAAATTAGAGCAGAATTCAATGAAATAGAAAACAATAAGACTATACAAAAAGTCAATAAAACAAAGAGCTGGTTCTTTGAAAAGATTAATAAAATTGACAAACCCCGAGGGAGGCTCACTAAGGAAAAAAAGGAAAAGAGCCACACAAACAAACTCAGAAATGAGAGAAGTTACCACAGACATTACAGAGAGACAAAGGATCATACTAGAATATTGTGAAGACTAAATGCCACCAAATTCAATAACCTAGTAGAAATGGAAAAATTCCTAGAAATATATAACCCTTCTAGACTAAATCATGAAGAATCAGAAAATCTAAATAGACGGATCAGCAGAGAGGAAATTGAAACAACTACCAAAAACCTCCCAAAAAACAAAAGTCTAGGGCCAGATGGCTTCACCAGTCAATTCTATCAAACATTCAAAGACTTAAAACCTATCCTTCTTTTTTTTTTAATATATTTTATTGATTTTTTTACAGAGAGAAAGGGTGAGAGATAGAGAGTTAGAAACATCGATGAGAGAGAAACATCGATCAGCTGCCTCTTGCACATCTCCCACTGGGGATATGCCCGCAACCCAGGTACATGCCCTTGACCGGAATCGAGCCTGGGACCCTTCAGTCCGCAGGCCGACGCTCTATCCACTGAACCAAACTGGTTTCGGCAAAACCTATCCTTCTTAAGCTCTTCTAAAAAATGGAAGAAGAAGCAATCTTTCCTAACAATTTTGAGGTCAATATAACCCTAATACCAAAACCTGGCAAAGATAACACAAAAAAGTAAAACTACAGATCAATATCTCTGGTGAATACAGATGCAAAAATCCTAAACAAAATCCTAACAAATCAAATACAACAGTACATGCAAAAATAATACATCACAATCAAGTGGGTTTCATTCCAGGGGCACAAGGATGGTTTAACATATGCAAATCAAGGAACAAAACACCACATTAGCAAAGTAAAGGCTAAAAATCATGAGATCTTATCAATAGATGCAGAAAAAGCATTTAAGATACAATATCCATTTATGATTAGAACATTCAGTAAAATAGAATAGAAGGAAAGTATCTCAACCTAATGAAGGCCACATGCTAGTATGATAAACCCTCAGCTAATATACTCAATGTTGAATAAGTGAAAGCTTTTCCTCTAAGATCAGGAACAAGACAAGTATGTCCACTCTCACCACTCTTATTCAACAAAGTGCTAGAACAATAGCCAGAACAATAAGGCAAGAGAAAAAAATAAAAGGCATCCAAATAGGGAAGGAAGAAATCAAACTGTCACTTTTTTTGGACGACATGATTCTATTTATAGGAAACCCTAAAGCAGTGGTTCTCAACCTTCCTAATGCCGTGACCCTTTAATACAATTCTTCATGTTGTAGTGACCCCCAATTTCATTGTTACAAATTGAACATAATTAAAGCATAGTGATTAATCACAAAAACAATATGTAATTATATATGTGCTTTCTGATGGTCTTAGGTGACCCCTGTGAAAGGGTCGTTCGACCCCCAAAGGGGTCACGACCCACAGGTTAAGAACCGCTGCCCTAAAGACTCCACCAAAATCTATTAGAAACAATAAATAAATACACTCATGTTGCAGGATACAAAATCAATGTACAAAAATCCATTGCCTTCCTGTATACTAATAAAAAAAAAACTTCAGAAAAGGAAATGAAAAAAAAATCCCTTTTGCAACTGCAACCAAAAGACTAAAATACCTATGAATAAACTTAACAGAGAATGTGAAAGACCTATGTACCGAAAATTACAAAGCATTATTGAAAAAGACAATAAACAGAAAATATTCCATGTTCATGGATTGGAAGCATCAACATAGTTAAAATGGCCATATTACCCAAAGCAATATACAGATTTAATGCAATCCCAATCAAAATTTCAATATCAAAATTTTAAGAAATAGAATGAGAAATCATCAGATTGGTATTGAACCACAAAAGACCTCAAATAGCCAAAGTAACCCTGAGACAAAAGAACAAGGCTGGAGGTATCATGCTACCTGCACTGCTGGTGGGAATGTAGACTGGTGCAATCACTATGGAAAGCAGTCTGGTGATTCCTCAAAAAATTAAGAATAGAGCTACTATATGACCCAACAATCCCTCTCTTGGGTATATATCTGAAAAACTCAAAATCATGTATTCATAAAGATATATGCACTCCTATGTTCATTGCAGCATTATTCACAGTGGCCAAAACATGAAATAATACTCAACCATGAGAAAGGATGAAATAGCACCATGTTCAATAACACGGATGGACCTTGAGAATATTACACTAAGTGAAATAAGGCAGTCAGCAAAAGCTAAGAACCATATGATTTCACTTATATGTGGGATATAAAAATGAAACTCATGAACACAAACAACAGTGTGGTGATTGCCAGAAGGAAGAGTGTAGGGGAAGAAGATGGTCCCAATATAAGTTGACAGGATTTGACTTTGGATGGTATACACACAATGCAATATACAGATCTTATAACATAGAAACCCACACTTGAAACCTATATGTTCATGTTGACCAATGTCACCCCAATCAATTTAATAAATAAAAAATTTAAAAATAAAACTCTGAAGAAAATGTAGTAGTAAATCGGTTTCCTTGTATTAGTCAGTGGTTTCTTAGATACGTAACTATACCAAAACCACAAGCAACACAAGAAAAAAAAATGATAAGTTGGACTTCATAAAAATTAAAAACTTTTGTACATAGAAGGATATGATCAAGAAAATGAAAAGACAACCCAGATAATAGGAGAAAATATTTGCAAATCACATATTTAATAATGATCTAGTATCCAGTATATATAAATAACACAAAATCAACAATATAAAGACAAATAATTTGATTAAAATGAGCAAATGATTTAAATAGGCATTTCTCCAATGAAGATTTCCAAATGATCAATTAGCACATTAACATATGCTTAACTTCATTAGTCATTGGGGAAATGTAAATCTGAAACCCAAGGCACCACTTCACTCCCCCAGGATGGCCATACTAATATAAAACCAAGGAAAATAACAAGTGCTGACAAGGTATGTGGAGATATTGAACCCTCAGTACATTATCGATGGGCATGTGAAATGGGCAGCTGCTGCATAAAAGCTTTGTTGGCTTCTCAAATGTTATAGTGTTACTATACGACCCAGTAATTATATCCAAGAGATTTGAAATCATAAGTGCACAAAAAACACTTGTACACAAGTATTCATTAAGATATTATTCAAAAGAGCTAAAATATGAGAAAAAACAAAACATTTATCAGCTAATGAATCGATAAGCAAAATGTGCTATATATACATAATGAAACATTGTTTAGCCATAAAAAGAAAAGAAATGAATTACTGACACATGGTACACATACATAAACCTTGAAAACATTATCCTAAGAAACCAAACATGAAAGATCACATAATATATAATTCCATTTAATATACTAGTATGTCCAGAATAGGCAAATCTGTAAAATAGAAAATAGTTTAGTGATTGTAAGAGATGGTAGGAAGGGGGAGTTAAGAGGTATGGCATTCTTTTTGGGGTGATAAAATATTCTGGAATTAGATAGTTGGTAATATTTTTACAATAGTGTGAACATACTAAAAACTACTGAATTGTGTGATTTAAAATAGTTAAAATGGATTTTATATCATGTGAATTTTATCTCAATAAAAATACTATCAAAAAACATAAAACAAATTTGAAAGATATACAAATATTTTAGTTTAGAATATTTAATATTTTAAAGTATTATTTCTCAAAAATTTAATATATAAATTGAATGTAATTATGATTAAAATCTTAGTGGCATTTCCTAAAAATAGATAACTGATTTTAAATTTTATTTGTAAGCAAAAATACCTAAGAATAACCATAAAAACTATGAAAAGGAAGAGATGTGAGAAAAGACATTTTGTAGCCATTATCAGAATGCTGTATAAAGCTACTCTAATAAAAAAAATGTCATGTTGGTATAGAAATAGACAAAAACATCAGAACACAGAAATCTATCCAACTGTCCAGAAAATTTAACATATGACAAAGTGGTATTTCAAATTAAAAAAAAAATCAGCTCAACTAATAAATGATTCTGATGCAAACTAGCTAATTTTTTTAAGAAAATAATATATGTTGACTACTTTATACCATATAAAAACAAGTTCTAGAATTATTTAAGGCTTAAATATACAACAATGGACTTTAATATTAAATTTACTTGCCTACTCATATAATCCAGAGGGTAGAGGAAATCTTAAGCAAAATTGGAAACCTGGAAGATATAAAAGAAAGTAGAGATGTTTAACTATGTGACTGAAAATATTTGAACAAAAAATGCATATATGAAGTCAATAAGGGAATATTAGATTTGAGTGGAATGGAAAACCTGTATTTGCAATATAAACGGATGAGTAGGTATACTTCAAACATTTTATAAATTAACAGTAAATAAAAATATCAGAAAAATAGGCAAAAATATGAATAAATAATATAAGATCCAAATGGTCAATAAACATAAAAAGTTGCTCAAATTCATTAACAAATTAATATGAGTTAGAAAAAGATTAACTTTTTGCCCAGTCAATAAGCAACACAATAATCCTATCTAATAATAGACAAACATGGCAATTGACCATGCCTTGGCTAGGCCTCCCATTGGCTAATCAGTGAGATATGCAAATTGACCACAAAGATGGCAGTTAATTTGCATACATAGGGGTGAAGCAGTGGAGCAAAGACTGAAGGCAGCTCTAGCAGGAGCAGCAAAGGCTTGAAGGCAGCTCTGGCCAGAGCAGCAAAGACTGAAGGCGGCACTGGCTGGAGCGAAGGCCTGGGTCCCGGGTGCCAGAGGAAAACCGGTGCCGGCAGCCAAGAGAAGGGAAGGCTTATTGCGTGAATCTTTTTGTGCAACAGGCCTCTAGTATATAATAATAAAGCAAAATGTAATGGTATTAGCATGGATGTGGGCATATAGGTACTCACAGGCTGAAAAAAGAGTTATTAGTTGTTACAAGTGTTTGAAAAGGTGATCTGTAGATATCTATTAAAATTAAAATGTATTTTAATTTTAACAAAGTAATCCCATTCTAGGATTATCTTCCCTAGAAATAGAAGCAGCAATAAGGATAAATGTTATAGAGCAATATTTGTAGTGCAATGACCCTAAAGTAAATGAACATCTACCAAAAAGAAAATGATTGAATATACTTATGTCTGTGTGCATCATGTAACCTTATGTGACCATCCTAATATATAAAAGGCCCAGGCTGACCAAACAGGAAGTCCTTCAGTCAGCACTGTGTTGCCCTGGAGACCCAGCACTGACTGCCCCACTGCAGCCTAGCAACCCAGCACTTCTCAGGGGGCTGAGACCCAGAGAGAGAAGCAGGGTCTGATCCTCAGCCTCAGTGGCTGCTGTTGATCAGTACTTGCCTCTCTCTTTCTCTCCCTCTTTCTTTCTGGACTTGCCAGCAGCTGGGCCTTTCTTTCCCTCTGGCCTCCATGGGGGCTGCTGTTTAACCCCGCCTCTCTGATCAGGCCCAGAGATAGGCCTGGAGATGCTGACTGGCATAGGAACTGACCAATCAGAACCAAATGTGGGTGTTGTGAAGAACCAATGGCTGTCTAGGAGGTGGAGCTTTTGATGCTGACTGGCATAGGAACCAACCAATTAGAACCAAATGTGGGTGCTATGAAGAACCTATGGCTACCTGTAAGGCAGAGCTTTTGACTTTGACTGGCATAGGAACCAACCAATCAGAACCAAAACAGGGTTCTATGGGGAGCCAATGGCTGCCCAGGAGGTGAAGCTTCTGACGCTGACTGGCATAGGCATCGACCAATCAGAAACAAATCTGGGTGCTCTGGGGAGCCAATGGCTGCCTAGGAGGTGAAGCTTCGAACACTGTCTGGCATAGAAACCGACCAATCAGAACCAAAACTAGGTGCTGTGGGAAGCTCATGGCTGCCTAGAAGATGGAGCTTCTTATTCTGGCTGGCATAGAACCTTACCAATCAGAATCAAATCTAGGTGCTGTGGGGAGCCAATGGCTGCCTAGGAGGCAGAGTTTTAGACACTGACTGGCATAGAAACTGACCAATCAGAACCAATTGGCCAGCAGAGGTAGGTAGTTGGGGGCGAGATCTGGCCAGCAGGGGAGGGTCATTGGGGGCCAGATCAGGCTGGCAGAAGAGGGCAGTTAGGGGTGAACAGGCAGGCAGGCAGAGGTAGTTAAGGGTGATCAGGTAGGCAGGCAGGTGAGCAGTTAGGAGCCAGCTGTCCCAGATTTTGATTGGGCCTAAATGGGCAGTTGGCATCCCTCATGGGGTCCCCAATTGGAGAGGGTGCAGGCTGGGCTGAGGGAACCCCCCTTCCATGCACATATTTCATGCACCAGGCCTCTAGTTTAAAATAATAAATTATAGCTATACCTGTTTACTTGGAGAGATTGCCATGACATATAGTTTAATAAAAAAAATAAAATGCAGTAAGTATATATGAATATTGTTTTTATAAAACAATATCCAAACCTTTCTTATGTGGGTATATTTATATATGTGTATATAAGTATGAAAATGAGAAATTATGCCTAACATAATACGTTTTCAACATGATTTATGGAATGTCATTTAGGTAAAGCAGGGAGAGGAAAGAATAGGAAGAGGAAAGCTATAAGCCAAGAAAAAAAAAAAAAAGAAAAGATAAAACAGTGGTAGACTAGTACTTTACTAAAGCATAAATGTTGTATACCATAATTCCATCTCATTTATATGTATGCTTTTTAAAAATAAATATTTACACATAAGTTTATAAAGTTCTAGAAAGTAAGATTATACCTGATTAGGATTGTTTGAGAAATATTAAAATCACCCTGGAGAAAATTAACAACTATAAAGTATTGAGTCTTCTCATCTAAAAATGGTGTGTCTCTTGATATATTCTAGCCTTCTATTAAGGTTCCCCTACAGAGTTTATCATATGCTGTTTCTGATGCATGTCTCTTAGAACTCAAAAATAAGGTATCTTAGGCAAACTTTCAAATAAGCAACAAAAGTAGTCTATAAAATAATATGCAAATTAACTAACAGTTACACTTACCTTTATTTTATATTTTTATCCAATGGTTGAATATAAACCAATATTCAGAATTTGGTAAGAAATTCAATATGAAAATTAATTTTGTTTGAAATATATATGCTGTTTGAATTATCTTTCTCATCGAATCATTAATCTTGATGTTTCAGGATGAAACAAGAAAAAGGATGAAATTTACTTCTTTTTTTTCTTCTCCTTTCTCTGATCTAGGTTGAGAATGCTGTTAATCAACTGGTAATCTTCTTACTCTTCCATTGTTTGTATTCCTGTCACTCTGGAAAATGGGTACCCATTGATGATCGCTATAAAGATATGCTTTAGCCCTGGCTGGCATTGAGAAGTGGTTAGTGCATGGGCTCATGCACTCATGGTTGCGGGTTTGAGTCCTGGCCCCAGTTGGAGGAAATATTATAATACTTTTAAATTAAAATATTTGAGATTTTGAGTAACTCTGAAAAGAAGCTTAATCATAATCTAGAATGAACTTTTCATTTATAAGCTGAATAACTTGCCCAAGGCCACAACCTTCCTAGTTGCAGAGACTGAATTGAGATTTCAGGAACCTACCTTAGTCACTTATTGTATAAAATAGAATGCGTGTTTCTCCTAATAAAGTTAAGAAATCATTACTTTTTCCTCTCCAAAACTTTTTACAATGCAATATTTTCCTTCTTGGCTAGCCAAAATATGTATTTCAACAAACTCTAATTAACATTCAATTTAAAAAATAATTTTAAACATATACAGTCCTTTGTATGATTTCTAGTCAAGTCCAACTTCTGATTTTTTTTTTATATTGGAAAATCTAGGTCAACGTTAAGCCTCTTGACATTATTTCTATTTTACTGAGTAAGAAATGGAAGATCGGAAAGTTATGGTGACCTATCCAAGATGTCACAAGAGTGGAAGCTGGGCAGAGAACTATGTCTCCTGATATTCTCCTGTGGTTCTTTGCACTAAAATCTTCAGTCTGAAAAGATCTTAACACTCGGAATTTCTTCTAGCTGTAGCTTTCTGGTAGTCGTTGTGTCAGGGAGTTATGAAATATCAGAATTTCCTTTTCATTATCAGGCATTCTGTACTCATGGGATTTCAGGGACATTAGTTATAAGCTGTGCTCTCACTGCAGAGAAAGACATGGCAAACGTCAGAAAGAGATGAAGTGATAGAATAAAAGCCAGTAAAGTGCTTTGATGGCAAAGGTTGTGCAAGCGTGAAGGAAGACTCTTCTCACACATTCTGTCAATGGGAACAAGGGGACTTTGAAGTGCAATTTAATGGCCAAACAGAAGTCATAAGCTGACCAAAACTATCTGGATCTAGTGTGCTTCAACAGGGATATAAATTATTCTTGTAGAGTAATGATGATCTACTTTTATCCAAGAAATAATGAACAATTCTGTGTACATTTGCCTGAATTATTATGCACTGGTGCTCATGTAGAAAAAAAAAATGTTGTTCAGTACATTTTTAGGATCCTCAATCAAAACGAATGACAGATGAGTGAAAGCTTTGAAATCAATGTATGGCAAAGGAATAAACTTAATAAATAAACAAATATCCATTGCCTTTATTTGGGGACAGTTCAATCACCTGCTCAGCAATTCCTCCTTCAGTTAAGTAGATTTGAATACCTCAGCTCATTCTTGTGCATTCAGGGAGCCAACAAGCATTAAAACACTGTCACTTTATTTTATGAAAAAAACACACAGCAATTTTGAAAGATTGCAACTCTTGCACTTGATAATAAAGGCGTTCTAAAAAAACAAAACAAAACTTTATTCACCGCTGTTTTATCTCACTGTGGTTTTAATTTGTATTAATAAATATTGAGTTCAAAAGCATTTTCATATACTTATTAGCCATTTCTATTTCTTCTTTCCCAAGTTTCACTTCAAATATTTTTGTTTTTCTATCTCATTCTTACTGATTTCTAGAAGCTTTTTTAATTTTTTATATACTAGTTTTTGTCAGTTTTATGCATTGCTAATGTCTTCTACTATTCTGTGCCTTTTGATTTTGTCGTTTGATAAACAGAAGTTCTTAAATTTGTATCCCAAATCGATTACATTGAATACATTATATTTATTTTCTATGATACTTTGATGCTTTATTATTTTTTTATTAATTAAGTTTCATGTGTAAAACTTGAGTAATTTTCACAAGACTATGGGAGTACATTGATTAAACAATAATAGTCTCATTCTGGCCAGTATGGCTCAGTTGGTTGAGTGTTGTCCCCTGCACTGAACGGTCACCGGTTTGCCACATACCCAGGTTGAGGGTTCAAGCCCCAGTGGGGGCATGTGGGAGGCAGCCAATTGATGTTTCTCTCTCTCTCCCTCCCCCTTCCTCTCTCAAATAAATAAAAACATATTTTTAAAAAACACAATAGTCTCTTTTTAGCACTATTTCACTGCCCATCCAAGGTTAACAACTAGCAGATGTTTTTCTAGACATGTGTGTGCGCATATGCACATGGGTGTGTGTGCATGTCTTTGTGTGTGTGTGTGTGTGTGTGTGTGTGTGTAAAGAGAGGCAATATAAAGTTGTGGTTAAGAGCACAACTATTAGAATCAGATACCTGGGTCCAAATACAATCTCCAAGTATTATGTGGCCTTAGACAAATTTGTTCCCCTTTCTCTTTAAGTAGCCTCCTCTGTAAAATGAGAATAATGCTAACATCTACTTCCTGGAGTAGTTATGAAAATAATAATATGTAAGGCACTTAACACAGTGGATAGTCTATAAAATAATAATATGTAATTTTTATTTAGCACTTACTATGTGCTAAATTTTATTTAGCACTTACTTTTTATGCATTAATCTATTTAACCACCATTATTTCCTTCATTTTTTAGTTGAAGAAACTAAGGCTCAAGGGGTTTAAATAAGTCACCCAAAGTGACATTGTTAGTAAATGGAAGACTGACTAGTTTATGAAGCCCAGACCATTCCTATTCCAGAGTTCACATTCCTTTTCTTAATAATTTTGTATATATAATTATTAATAATTATACATATATATAATTATATATATGGTGCACAATATAACAATTTAATATTCAGAGTGAAATGATTACCACATTTAAGCTAATTAACATATCTTCTCACATATATCCCATTTATTTTTTCTTTTGTAATGAGAGCACTTGAAATCTACTCTCTTAGCAAATTCCAATTTTCAATAGAGTATTATTAACTGTAGTCATCATGCAATATGTGAGCTCTCTAGACTTATGAATCCTTCATAATGGCAACTTAGTATGCTTTAAGCAACATCTCCCAGTTTCCCCCACCTCCCCACCTCTGGTAGCCACTATTCTACTGAGTTGACATACTTAACTACTATAATGCCGGGAGCCGGTCCATCCTTGCTGTTTCAAGGGACCTGGCATATATGGCATACTGTTCTTAATATGTTTGCTCACTTTCTTGGCACTGTGTTTTAACCAAGGTCACCTCTCCGAGAAAGGTTGTTTCCCCAGGTAGGGATTTTCCCCTGAAGTTAGGGAGAAAATAAAACCCCTTAATTAAGTGCCAGGAGGGTAATTAATCACTTTAACTACGAACAGTCACGCTTAAGCTACATAATCTTTACTCCCTGGAATGGAGATAAGAAACGCCCTAACCTTTGGAATAGAGATTGATAGGATTAGAATCAACTGGTATAAATACAAATGTAACAAGACAATAGGACACAGAACCTAGACACAGAACCTACACAGAACCTAGAGACAGAAGAACTTCGCTGGAGAGAACATGGCAAAAGATCCTGGACAGAAACTGGAGATAGAACCTAGAGACAGAACCTAGAGACAGAACCTGGCTGAAGAACCTAGAGACAGAACCTGGCTACAGAACCTGGATAGAACATGGCGAGAACCTGACTAGAACCTGGTGACTGAACCTGGCTGGAGAACCTGGACAGAACCTGGCTAGAGAACCTAGCGAGGGAACATGGCTACA
This sequence comes from Myotis daubentonii, assembly GCF_963259705.1. Lineage (NCBI taxonomy): Eukaryota > Metazoa > Chordata > Mammalia > Chiroptera > Vespertilionidae > Myotis > Myotis daubentonii. Next base: position 61,419,763 of record NC_081861.1, read on the forward strand.
GAACCTGGCTGGAGAACCTGGAGAACCTAGCAAGAGAACATGGACACAGAACCTGGCTGGAGATCCTAACCAGAACTTCGCTGGAGATCCAGACCAGAACTTGGCTGGAGATCCTGGCTAGAGATCCTTGCTAGGCTGCTGATCAACTGAACGCTGTCTCCGTGTCATTCCTTCTTCGCCGACTCCATCTACACCTTTGGGAACCCCTGGACCTGCTGGGGTTGGACAACAGCACTATAATATATGCTAATATTTCCCTCAAAAAGTGTTTCATTGATGTTACCTGATATTACATATACATAGAAATATATAATTTAGTGTGTTTTATTATATAAACTAGAGGCCCGGTGCACAAAAATGTGTGCACTCAGGGGGATCCCTCAGCCCAGCCTGTGCCCTCTCGCAGTCTGGGACACCTCGGGGGATGACCACCTGCTGGCTTAGGTCTGCTCCCCGGAGGATTGGGCCTAAGCTGGCAGTCAGACATCCCTCCCGCAGCCCGGGAGCCCTTGGGGGATGTCTACTTGCCAGCGGGGAGCAGGCCTAAGCTGCAGTCGGACATCCTTACGCTGCTGAGGAGGTGGGAGAGGCTCCCACTACCACCGCTGTACTGGCAGCCATCAGCTTGGCTTGTGGCTGAGTAGAGCTCCCCCTGTGGGAGTGCACAGACCACCAGGGGGCAGTTCCTGCATTGAGTGTCTGCCCCCTGGTGGTCAGTGTGTGTCATAGTGACCAGTCATTCCCAGTCATTCTGCTGTTAGGGTCAAATTGCAGATTACCCTTTTATTATATACTAGTAGCCCGGTGCATGAAATTCGTGTACATTAAAAGGGAATTAATTGCCCTAACCTGTTTGGCTCAGTGGATAGAACATCAGCCTGTGGACTCAAGGGTCCCAGGTTCAATTCTGGTCAAGGGCATGTACCTTGGTTGTGGGCACATCCCCAGTGGGGAGTGTGCAGGAGGCAGGTGATCGATGTTTCTCTCTCATCAATGTTTCTAAGTCTCTATCCCTCTCCCTTCCTCTCTGTAAAAAATCAATAACATATATTTTTTTAAAAAGGGAATTAATTAGCAGAGATATCTTAATATTGCTATTTGCCCTTTCTCTATAATAGAAGTGTGAGAGATGAAAGGAAATTAGTAAAATGTATATGAAAATAATATATAAATTTATTAATAAGTAACAGTAACAAAAGGATATAACAACAACAGAAGCATGATATAAAAAAGACAAAAACATGATATGAAAACAACAAAAACATGATATAAAAACAACAGTTATACAAACAATGACTGATAAAGTGATTAAACTTATTCTAATATCTCCCTATACACTACATTAAGAGTGAAAATACTTTCAGAGTGCTTGACTAATTTCCCTTGAGATGAAGTACTTAGAACTTTAACTGTAATATCACATGCATCTTCAAACTCGAGAAAAAGCAACATATAACTGACCATGTGCAAAAAACAGGTTCAGGTAGGAATATGCCTACTTTGTTTAGTTTGTCCTTGTGATTTATTAATAGTCATCACAAATGCTGGCATCACGGGAAACCGTTGTCAAATCAATTTAAATGGGAGGCCAGTGTCAGATGGGGACAAATTAATTCTTGGAATCAGAACAGCCTCTCCCTCTGCAGATCCTGTTAATACTTCAGCTTCAATAATGTTAGGTCTTAATGTTTTGATAATAAATCTGGTACCATTACAAAGACCCCATTTACTATTGAGATTTCTCAATAGCATGATGATTGCACCCACATTCAATTTTAATTTATTACACGGCATTCCCGAAGGAGTAATTCTATTAAGAAATTCGATGGGAAAATTTTCCTTTTCAGCATAATCTGTGGAATCAATAGAATCATCACTCAAATATTTGTGAAAATCTCCATCGAGTATATCCAAATTTTCTTCATTTAACTTTTGAACATGCTCATTTTTTGGACAAAGATTTGCATGTTTAGATATATTTTTAATATTATCTATAGCAGTGGTTCTCAACCTTGACTGCACATTAGAATCACCTGGGAATCTTTTTAAATCCTGATACCTGGGCCTCATCCTCCAGAAATTGTTTCTTTGTTATGGGGTGGGGCCACAACATTAGTAACAAAGAAACAGAATTAAAACTTTATTGTGGTGAGCCACTACAGTGTTTTGGACAGGTTCAAGCCTTGGACTGATGAGAGGGCACAGTCTTCTCATTGCCATGTGCAAGTCCCAGGTTGGAGGGCAGTGCCCTCCCAGCACAATTATAGCCAACATCTGTAGTTGTAAGCTTGAACCTATGGTCCAAACACGTGGCCCCACATGCCTGAGTGATGTAAGCTTGATAGAGTTCAGTGCATGTAGTTGAGTAGGATTGAAATCCAGGAGACTGTTGTAAACATCTTGGTCACACCCTTACTTTGTCTCCTAGCATCTGCTATAAAATGAAAGCATGGCTGTGGGCGTGGTTGCTGTCTCTCAGAGAAGCAGTGTCCCACCAAGACCCGGTTTTCATTCTCTTGTCTGTCTTTTCTAAGCCTTTCAGCCACCCCCACTCAGGTTCACCCCTGGCCATGCTGGTGCAGCACACTTTAGAAAGATATGCCTCCACACTCCCAGGGCGGGTTCCTGCCTCAAACCACGCCCTTACAGGAAACAGCTCCAGGAAACAGCTTGGGGAGGGTGCAGCCGTTGCCAAAACAACCCCTGCAGGACTGACTTCCTTCGGCTTGTTCGTGGCGGGTTCTCCTCGAGATGTACACCACCCAGGGTTTTTATGTAAGTAGATTATGCAGGCCTGGTGCATGGGTAGGGGCCGGTTGGTTTGCCCTGAAGGGTGTCCCGGATCAGGGTGGGGGTCCCACTGGGGTGCCTGGCCAGCCTGGGTGAGGGGCTGATGGCTGTTTTCAGGCTGGCCACAACCCCTTCAGTGTGGGGGTCCCCACTGGGGTTCCTGGCCAGCCTGTGTGAGGGGCTGAGGGCTGTTTTCAGGCTGGAAACACCCCAATTCAGGGTGGGGGGGGTACTGCTGGGATGCCTGACCAGTCTGGGTGAGTGGCTGATGGCTGTTTGCTGGCTGTCCAAGCCCCCCAGTGGGGACCCTCACCCCATGAAGGTGTGGCCAGCCTGGGTGAGAGGCTGATGGCTTTTTGCAAGCTGGCCACAGCCGCTTCAGGGTGGGGGTCCCTGCTGGAGTGCCTGGCCAGCCTGGGTGAGAGGCTGATGGCTTTTTGCAAGCTGGCCACACCCCCTTCAGGGTGGTGGGTGCTGCTGACGTGCCTGGTCAGTCTAGGTGAGGAGGTCATGGCTGTTTGTAGGCTGGCCACAGCCCCTTCAGGCTGGGGGTCACAGCTTGGCTGCCTGGCCAGCCTGGGTGAGGTGCTGATGGCTGTTTGCAGGCTGGCCACATCCCCTTCAGTGTGGGGGTCCCCACTGGGGTGCCTGGCAGCCTGGGTGAAGGGCTGAGGGCTATTTTGAGGTTGCCCACACCCCTTTCAAGGTGGTGGGTCCTGGTGGGGTGCCTGGTCAGTCTGGGTGAGTGGCTGATGGCTGTTTGCCGGCTGTCCAAGCCCCCCAGTGGGGACCCTCACCCCATGAGGGTGTGGCCAGTCTGGGTGAGTGGCTGATGACTGTTTGCAGGCTGGCCACAACCCCTTCAGTATGGGGGTCCCTGCTGGAGTGCCTAGCCAGCCTGGATGACGGCCTGATGGCTGTTTGCAGGCTGACCACAGCCCCTTCAGAGTGGGAGGTCCTTCTGGGGTGCCTGACCAGTCTGGGTGAGGGGCTGATGGCTGTTTTCAGGCTGGCCAAGCCCCCTAATGGGGACCCTCACCCCATGAGGGTGTGGCCATCCTGAGTGAGGGGCTGATGGCTGTTTGCAGGCTGGCCACGGCCCTCAGCCATCCAAGCTCCCAGTGGAGGCTGGTTGGAAACAGTTATCTGGGATTTATTTATCTTTTACAATTGAAACTTTGTTGCCTTGAGCTGAGGCCGCAGGCGGGAAACTTGGCTTCCTCCATCACCGGTGCAACCAAGCCTCCTTCTTGCTCTAGCTCTGTGGCTGCCAGTCACCATCTTGGTTGGGTTTGTTTGCATATAGTTGCTCTGTTTGGCTGGTGGGCATGGCTTTGAGTGTAGGGGAGATGTGGTCAATTTCCATGTTTCTCTTTTATTATTAGATTAGATAGCATCATACTAAATGTATGATACTGTCACTTCCTTTCCTCATTTTACAATATATTAGTAATCTTTCAATGTTGGTACTTTTTTTAAAAAACAGCTATGATATATACCATAGAATAGTCATCATTGTATAATTCTGTTTTGGCTGCTATTTTAAAAACACTATAAACTAGGTAACTTTTAAATAGCAGAAATATATTTCTCACACTTCCAGAGGCTGAAAAGTCCATGATCAAGGCACCTGGCAGATTCACTGTTGGTGAAAGCTTGCTTCCAGTTTACAGGTGTCTCTTTGCTGTATCCTCACATGGCAGAAGAGGCAAGCTCAGTCTCTGGAGTCTTTTATATAAGGGCACTAATCCAAAACATGAAGTGTCTGTCCTTCTGCTCCTACCACATCCCAAAGGACCTACTTCCTGATACCATTACCTTGGGGGTTAGGATTTACAGATTTAATTTTGGGGGTACACAGACATTCAGACCATAACATCTATATAATAAAACATCTATTTTTTTATGAACAGTCAGGTGTTTTTTATGTTGTTGCTATTATGATCAATGTGGCAAGATCTTCCTTACACATGCATATTTTCTGTGCATGTGCAAATATTTCTGTAAGATGGATAGCTAGTAATATAATGTTCTGCTCAAAAAGTTTGTGTTTTTAAATTAATTAAGAGAGGAAGGGAGAGGGAGAGAAATATAGAAACATCAATGATGAGAGAGAATCATTGATGGGCTGCCTCCTGCGTGTCCCACACTAGCGATCAAGCCCATAACCCAGGTATGTAACCTGACCAGAAATCAAACATTGACCTCTTGTTCTTAGGTCGACGTCAACCACTGAACCATGCCAGCAGGGCAAGGTTTGATTTTTTTTTAAGTATTTGCTCAGGTATGCCATCTCTGAGAAAATACCAGTTTTATAAGTTACATAAAATTTACATTATAGAGCTTTATATATTTGCTTTACAGAACCAGAATCTGTTGAATGTGCTTTGCCTGCTTGTCTCTACTATGGTCTAAATGATGAGCTTTGTAACTAATCATTTTATTTCTTTCACTTAAAAAGTACCTTTCTAACAAATCTTATAATATTCTTAGATATGAATTTTATGAGCATCCCATTTCATTTTCCCTCTTGGAATCAGCCTTAAAATGTCTATCAATTCACTCCTAGCTGGTTTGGCTTAGCTAACAGAGCGTCGCCCTATAGACTAATGGGTCCTGGGTTTGATTCCAGCCAAGGGCATATGCTCGGGTTGCAGACTCGATCCCAAGTAAGAGGCATGCAGTACAGCCAATCAATGATTCTCTCTTAACATTGATGTTTCTATCTCTCACTTCTTCTCTGAAATCAATAAAAAATATTTTTTAAAAGTCTATCAATTCATATTTTTATTGGTAAATTGCACACTCTCAATTTTATTTTCTTTCTACACCTACACAAACCATCTACAATATCAGTACAGCCTGGCCAGAGTGACTCAGTGATTGAGCATCAATCTATGAACTAGGAGGTCATAGTTCAATTCCTGGTCAGGTTCATGCCCGGGTTGTGGGCTCAGTCCCCAGTAGGGAGCATGCAAGAAGCAACCAATCAATGATTTTCTCCCACCACTGATGTTTCTATCTTTCTCCCCCTCTCCCTTCTTCTCTGAAATCAATAAAAATATATTATTTATAATAATAACAGTGCAATGTGCAAATTGTCTGAATTACTGAACAGCAGATGACTATCTGGATGACCTTCCGGACAAACACACTATGACACCAACTGGTGCCAGGCCAACCAAAGTGGGAGCGATGGGTTTGGTTGGGGGCCTGGCCATCGCGCCATGATTGCCCTGCAGAGGGAGGCCCAGGCCACCGATCAACCGGAGGGCAGTGGCGGGTGGACGGGGCCTACCTCTTTGGGGGATCAATCGCAGGGCTCCTGGACTGTGAGAGGGCACAGGCCTGACTGAGGGACCCCCCCCCCCCAGTGCTGGAATTTCATTCACAGGGCCTCTAATATATATATATATACATTGCTTTCCTTGGATTTCAAACCTACTAAAGAAGCCTCCACTTACCTAGTTTTTTCTTTGCACTTTAGTCAAGCGCTTTTAATTGCTCTTTGAAGACTTGAATTTAACATGTTTGGGAGGCATTTGCCTATGAGAAAAGTTGCATACTTTTTGGTGAGCTAGCAGGAGCCTGCCATTCCTTAAAATTTAAGCAATGAGGAAGCAGAGAAAAAGGAATGCAGACCATTCCCGTGCACTGCTGGTGGGAATGCAGACTGGTGCAGCCATTGTGGAAAACAATATGTAGATTCCTCAAAAAATTCAAAGTGGAACTTGCATTCCACCCAGTAATCCCACTTCTGGGCATATATCCCAAGAAATCAGAAACACCAGTCAGAAAGAACATATGTACCCCTATGTGCATAGCAGCACAATTTATAATAGCAAAGATTTGGAAACAGCCTAAGTACCCATCACCAGATGAGTGGATTAGAAAACTGTGGTACAACTACACAATGGAATACTAGGTTGCTATAAAAAAGAAGGAACTTTTACCACTTGCAACAGCATGGTTGGATCTGGAGAGCATTATGCTAAGCAAAATAAGCCGGCCAAAGAAAGATAAATTTCACATGATCTCATTCATATGTGGGATATAATAAACAACATAAACTGATGAACAAAAATATATCCAGAGACAAAGAAACACTGAACAGACCGTCCAACCTCAGAGAGAAGGCATGGGAGGGGGGTGGTAAGAGATCAACCAAAGGACTTGTATGCATGCATATTAGCATAACCAATGGACATGGACACTGGGGCTTAAGGGGCTTGTCTTGGGGGGAGAGGGCAGGAGTGGTGGGGGGGTTGATTGGGGAAAAAAGAGATATATGAAATATTTTAAACAATAATAATAATAAAGGAAATCTATCATCAAAAAAAAAGAAAAGAAAAGAAAACTTAAGCCAATTGGGGATTTGCTTAACCTCCTTTGTGGAGTACATATCTAGCCTAAATAAATGTGTTGTTTTCTATTAACAAAAGAGGTGTATTTTTAGTATTTAAGCCTTTCATACAAGCCTAATAGAATGTTTGCTTTCATTATTATGCAAGTATACTTGAAGGAGACCAGCCAAACCTATTCATAGAGGGTGATAATGAGAATGACACTGTATAGACTTGAGTATTTCCAAGTAGAGTAACTTTTCTAAAGCTGCCCTATATTATTTTTAATTTAAATGTATCTGAGTCAGAAGAGATACCCAGTGTAATTGATGGCTATGGTGAGAAGGTCCAAGGTGCTGATGAAAACTTGAGCTCTCAGAGCATTGTAGGATTTCTAATTTCTTTCAGAACAGCAAGCGGACAATCAAATTAAGTATTCAGGACATGTTGGTTTTATTGGGAAGCAAATGTAAAAATAAGTATATCCCAATCTTTATTCTTCAACCCTGTTCCTTCTTCCTCAAACATCTTGGTCAAAGGAAAAGAATAGTTGTGCATCATGCTTCCTATAGTCATAGATAAAAGTTATATTGAGTGTTAACTGTGTCCCTGAGGGGAAAAGGGATGGATACAATGTTGAATTATTTACTCAGAATTCACCCCTCAACATCACATCTTTTTCCTTAAATCCTGTTGTACAAAAAATATATGCTAGTTCTAGATGAAATTCAGACCCCAAATTTCTATTATCATCTACCCTTAAACTGAGCTGTATTATACATAATTTTTTTTTAAGAATCCATTTCTTAAAATAAACTTTGTATTTTGGGATAATTTTAGATTTACAGACAAGTTGTGAAGATATTAGAAGGATTCCCCAGATATCCCACACTCAGTTTCCACCATTCCTAGCATTTTACATTACCAAGGTGCATTGGTCAAAACTAATGCCATCAATCCACAGCTAAAACTAAACTAAAGGACCTGTGTGTTTTTTACCCTAGTTTTAAACAAGGAATGAGGCCTAACTTTGACATCTTAGATCATAGTTTTTTTGATGTCTGAAAACACTTTGGAAAAGTAAGAGTTAAAAAAAGAGTTTTAGGGAGAAAAGCCTCAAGCCCAGCTGAATTGACCATCCCATTTCCTGCTTCTTTTTACTTAGACTCCACTCCTGGTCCTGGTAGACAAAGAATAAGGAACAGGTTGGACTTCTAAGCAGAAGACAACCCCATGCCTATCCTGTTACAGCAAACACATGCACAGAACAAAAAATGAAAGGGATTTTTTTTTAAAAGTAAGAATATACCTAAAGGAAATGAGTTTTTAAGTATTGTCACTCCTTCCACTAAAAGATATAACCTTTATTAAATGTATGTCTCTGATACATACATACCACTTGTTGGAGGAACTCTATCATTAAGGGAACCCTTAAGACACTTTCACAGGTTAAAGTATGCCATGTAAACTATTATAAAATTATGATAAAAATTGTTTCCTGGGAAACCAAGATGGCGGCATAGGTAAACACCGGAGTTTGCTGCCTCGAACAACCACTTCAAAAATACAACTAAAAGACGAAACGGACATCATCCAGAACCACAGGAAGGCTGGCTGAGTGGAAGTTCTACAACTAGGAGAAAAGAGAAAAACATACCGAGACTCAGAGGAGGCGCAGTGCTGAAGTAAAATACTAAGGTGCAGAGTGCATGCGGAGCGGGCTGGCGGCTGAGGGCGCGGTTGTCGTTTTCAATCTGGAGGGAGTCTCAGGCTCTGAGCTCCAGTTCCGGGCAAGTCTCTAGGGACCCAGACTCATACGAGAGAAGCAGGACTGTCTGGCATCTCTAAGAACCCAAGGGCAGATTTCTCTCCATGGGGCTTGCTGCGATTACTGGGACACTGAGAAGCAGAGCCTCTGAGGGCAAGACTGAGAGCAGCCATAACTGCTAACCCTACCCTGTTGATCCCATGGGACCCGCCCCGCCCAAGCCCTGCAGGGAGGCTTTTGGTGGAAAGCCTCAGGCAAAGGCTAGATTAGCACCTCCCTAGAGATCCAGGAGCCAGGAAGCCCAGAGGTCAGAGTGGGACCATCCAGTTTGCAGCTCCGTGGAACCATAAAAGACACACTCAAGGGGCAGACTCAGTGAGCACCAAAGCCCCATCGAAGCAAGTCTTGCCCCAGACGGGTGTCTCCAGCAAGAAGTTCTCCCACTGCAGGCACAGCTGATTCTCACAGCCAATTGGCCTGGAGGTCAATTCCTCATAGTGATAACTACAACAATCAAGGCTTAACTACAATAAGACTGTGCACAAAGCCCACAAGGGGGTGCACCAAGAGTGTCTACCTCAGGTAATTGGGACACTTAGCACAGAAAGGCAGTCTATCGATACAGTGAAGCATAAAAAATGCCAAGACAAAGCAACAGGACACAAACGACAGAATTGGAGGAAAGCAAACTGTTGGATATAGAGTTCAAAACCACACTTTTAAGGTCTTTAAAGAACTGTCTAGAAGCCGCCGATAAATTTAATAAGGCCCTCGAAAAGACTGCTGAGACTGCCGATAAATGTAGTGAGATCCTCAAGAAATCTAATGAGACCCTCAATGTTGTGATAAAGAACCAACTAGAAATTAAGCATACACTGACTGAAATAAAGAATATTATACAGACTCCAAACAGCAGACCAGGGGGTCACAAGAATCAAGTCAAATATTTGAAATAGAAGAAGCAAAAAACAAAAAGCAAAATGCAAAAAGAATCCAAAAATATGAAGATAGTGTAAGGAGCCTTTGGGACAGCTTCAAGCGTACCAACATCGGATTTATAGGGGTGCCAGAAGATGAGAGAGAGCAAGATATTGAAAACCTATTTGAAGAAATAATGACAGAAAACTTCCCCTACCTGGTGAAAGAAATAGACTTACAAGTCCAGGAAGCACAGAGAACCCCAAACAAAAGGAATCCAAAGAGGACCACACCAAGACACATCATAATTAAAATGCCAAGAGCAAAAGACAAAGAGAGAATCCTAAAAGCAGCAAGAGAAAGAAAATCAGTTACCTACAAGGGAGTACCCATACGACTTTCAGCTGATTTCTCAACAGAAACTTTGCAGGCCAGAAGGGAGTGGCAAGAAATATTCAAAGTGATGAATATCAAGAACCTACAACGAAGACTACTTTATCTAGCAAAGCTATCATTCAGAAGTGAAGGCAGATAAAGAGCTTCACAGATAAGAAAAAGCTAAAGGAGTTCATCACCACCAAACCAGTATTATATGAAATGTTGAAAGGTATCCTTTAAGAAGAGGAAGAAGAAGAAAAAGGTAAAGATACAAATTATGAACAACAAATACACATCTATCAACAAGTGAATTTAAAAATCAAGTGAGTAAATAATCTGATGAACAGTATGAACTGGTGATTGTAATAGAATCAGGGACATAGAAAGGGAATGGACTGACTATTCTTGGGGGGTGGGGAAAGGGGTGTGGGGGTGAGGGAAGAGATTGGACAATAATCATGCACCTATGGATGAGGACAGTGGGTGGGGAGGGCGGAAGGTGGGGTGGAAACTGGGTGGAGGGGTGTTATGGTGGGAAAAAGAGTAACTAGTGTAATAATCTGAACAATAAAGATTTAATTTTAAAAAAATTGTTTCCTGAGTTTTGATGATCTAGTTTTGTTACAACCTTATGCTTTCACTTAAAAACAAAACTAAGATGTATTGTTAACATTTTACATCTAAGGATTCAATGACCTTAAGCTCAAGATTCTGTCAATAAAGCTAGAGGTTACACAATCCAAAGGTCGGAGGACTTTTAGATTTTCCTTCACTTGGAAGAAAAAGTGACCAAAATTCCTTCTAATGTCTCTAATACAGTCATATTGTCTCTTCTTCAACTTTGATATCTTTGGGCTGCCTTCCTTCTTGGAAGATGTTTTGTTTTTTTCTTTATGCAGCCAATATCTTCCTTACTACAACTTTCATCCTTTGGTTCTAATAGGTCCGAAGCAAGGTACCAAAGCAAACTCTCAGAGTAATTCTTTGTTTTTCTTGTGACATACTAATACATATCTTCTTAGGGCTAAACTAACTCCAGTTCTGGTCTTCAAATCAATCCTAGAGGTGTTGTAGTTCTTTACCAGAGATTAATTTTAGCAAAATTGCATCCTGATTTTTCTCACTGAATAAACCCATTTCCTTTTTGACAATTATGCATGCATGCTATAGAATCAGAGAGAATTAGGTTCAAATTCCCAGTTGTGTAACCCTGGGCATACTAGGTAATCTGTGAGCCTCAATTTACACCTTTGTCCAATGGATAGAGTAATAGTGCTCATCTCATCATGTTTGTATGAGAAGAAAATAAGGTTATCCATGCAAAGTGATTAGTTAGCACTAAACTGAAATCTATCCATTTTCTTTGTTAAGATTGCCACATTCCTTGAAATTTTATACATGACATTACAAAAAAATAATTTACTTTTAAAATGTATCCCACTAGTTTACTCTTCTGCTTACTCCCTCAGATTCCCCAATAATTTAGAACCCAGGGAAGTAAAAGGGATGTGTTGTAGTTTTTCAGAAGGGTCTAGACTAAAAAGAATTAAGAGGGAAAATATTAACCTTTATTAACTTTGTTACCACCAATACATTATTGCCTTTGATCTTCACAGTATCCCTCTTAGTTATGTGTTATTCTGTTAAATGTATTGTTCTATTTTACTTTAGTCAATGATACTGCTGGTAATTGGTTTACTTACCTTAGTTCTAGTATTTGCTTTGAGTGGCTTGTCCCCAGCCAGGTACCTTATTTCATCTATATCAAAAAGTTTAATTGAATCAATAATCTTATCAGGTAGCCTCTGCTTTCTAAGACATTTGCAGCCAGTCCCTATAATGCTACCTCGGCATGGATGTCTTGTAGCATTGTTACTATAATAGTAGCAATAAAACAGCTTGAAAAGGTGTTCCAAAAGAGTCATATGTTTTGAGAGAAAAGTTCAGCACAAACAATTAATTGCATAAATGAATTGTAATAGAGTTTTAAATTTGCTTCTCTTAAATAACTAAACTTCAGAAAATGTTTAAGATTCAAACATGTCTGTGAAGCAGTGCAGATTGCACCTCAAAATATGCCTCTTTGAGATATTGATTATTATAAACTGGTTACTCTTGAGAAACAAAAGACTCAGGAAAAAAATTTGACCTTCCCTCTGACTGACTAAGATAGTTTAGATAGAAGGCCTGCTCCAGGAAGGCAGCTATCATTATAGATAACTATAGTTTAATATAGAGCATGATAGACAGGGAGGAACCTAGCAAGGCCCATTTGATCAAAGTCCTCTCTGTTTTCTATTATTAAAGATGGCCCTGTAGCCCAACCAGCATGACTCAGTAATTGAGTGTTGACCTATGAACCAGGAGGTTATTCCTGGTCGGGGCACATGCCAAGGCTGTGGGCTCAATCCCCAGTGGGGGATGTGCAAGGGGTAGCCAATAAATGATCCTCTCTCATCATTGATGTTTTTGTTTCTCTCTACCTTTCCCTTCCTCTCTAAATCAATAAAAATCTATTTTTAAAAATAAAAGATGCCCCTACAACCATTTGTTTACCAAGCATTTGCTTTTTCATTTCCATGTTAATTGCCTTTCTGCCCCTTGAGGTCCCAAAACACAACCCTGAATTTCTCTGTAGCTCAAAATGGCATATAAGCCTCAACAGCTTGATTGGTCTTTAGGTCCTATATTTTCATGGAACGTGCATGAGTACATATGCAATAAATTTGGTTATTTTCTCCTGTTAATCTGTCTCATGTCAATTTGATTAGTATTAGGCCATTTAGGAGTTCAGTAAAAATTATTTTTTCACCCCTATAATTGTCAAGATAGCCAAGAGACTACTGGCTAGCTAGACACAGTTTTCTTTGGGACTGCTGCAGATCCTGGAGCATCTGAAACAAACCAGAAGAAAATATGAGTTCTCACCATATCCAATACTGCAGATCTCTGTTGTTCGGTTGTAGTGAAAGCAAACGTGGAGATGAAACTCAAAAAGGAACGGGCCTGGGCTGCCTGTCACTATTTGAGCCAGTTAAACAGAAACACAGGGTTGAATTATGTATGAGCATTTATTCCAATAATGCCAGCAGCATGGGAGAGCAGCGGGTCATCCACAAAAATCTGCTCTACCCCTCCCCATAAGCCAGCTGCTTATATTGGGTAGGACAAAGATTACATGGGAAATTAGGAATTACAGGAATGGAGAGGTAAGCAAGATATAATGGTTATAGGTTATAAGCAATTTTGCCTGGGAGTGGGGGTTCACAAAGGGTGTATACCTCTGGACTCTTGTTTCAACAGCAAGGTTGTTAATCTATCCATGATGATAGGCCAGTGGTGGTGAACCGCTGACACGCATGTCAGAGGTGACACATGAACTCATTTTTTTGGTTGACTTTTCTTTGTTAAATGGCATTTAAATATATAAAATAAATATCAAAAACATAAGTCTTTGTTTTACTATGGTTGCAAATATCAAAAAATTTCTATATGTAACACGGTACCAGAGTAAAGTTAGGGTTTTTCAAAATGCTGACATGCCGAGCTCAAAAGGTTCTCCATCACTGTGATAGGCAGTACTCAGAAAAAGAGAATGGGCTGCATTTCAAGGTTAGCTCCCATATCCTGGGGCTTACAACTATTAGCCAGGTCAGAATGTGCTTTCTCTAATCAGAACAGAATAATCATGGTTAACAGAACATGATTAATATTTCTTACTAGAGGCCCAGTGCACGAAATTCATGCGGGGGGGGGGGGGTCCCTCAGCCCTACCTGCACCCTTTCCAATCCGGGAGCCCTCAGGAGATGTCCTACTGATGGCTTGGGCCCACTCCCTGTGGTGGTCCTCTGCTCTCTGTGGGCCTGCCTGCTCCACACCACAGCGATGGGCAAGCAGGCCCTGCTGGGTGCTGCCTGTGGGCCATGCTTGCCTGCTGGGCTCACATTGCCAGGGTGATGCCACCAGCATCCTGCCCAGGCCTCTATGGGCACCACCATCTTTGTTGCAGAGTGATGGTTAATTTGCATATTACTCTTTTATTAGCTAGGATAACTATACCTGGTCCGCACTATACTATTTCTGCCCCTAATAGTGAGAATCTTATATTCTTTTTGTAAATTTAGATTAGTAGGAGGAAATATTTATACAACTAGTTCTTTGGGTTTAGCAAATCTTGGTTATATGGTATGATTACTCATGGGTATTTTTAGTTCTTTTCTTCCCAGATGAAAAAAAAAAATAGGGCTCCTCGATGTTCTCATTTTCCATCAGCTGGAGGCTGCATATGCATCTGGTAGAAAGCCAAGTATACTGTGGATATGACCTTATAGAATCTAAAAATATGGGTGAACTTTTGGCTTGGCAATGTACCCTATTTTGTTCAAAAGAGGGGAAAACACATAATATACTGTGTTTTGGAATAGTTGTTTCTAATGTTGGAAGTGAAATTTGGGATCTTGTGAGGGCTGCATCCTTTGCACTTTCTTGTGGATGCCTCTTGTTTCCTTGGTTAAACCATAAATTTTTTTTTATTGGTTTGAGTCACTATTGAGATTACTAGATCCTATCAGCAATCCTGCATAATGGGTCCTTTGAATTGGAAAAACTTCTAAATTGGAAACATTTTAGAGACTTCTTGTCTCAACATCTATTTCATTAATATTTATCCAAAGAACAAGTTTAAAAAGTAGACACAAAAAAATATAACTAGCCATAAGAACTCTCTTAATAACTTACCAAAAAAAGCAGTTTGGGAAGCCTTAGCAAATTTTCTGTCTCAGCTTCCCTTCATGGGTGTTACAGATGATAATAAATACAAAAATATTAGGTTAATTAACATGAGAATGGGAAGAGGCTAAGGGAAACATCAAAGGACTTCCTTACTTGTTGGAAAATTTTTAAGTGATGTTAAGAAGTGTTGTTATAAAATATAAGAAGCTGGGAAAATTCCAGGACAAATAGAATAGGAAAGTTAACACAGATAATTAAATAATTTGCAGCCACCTAGTAAATACTATTCCCTAAACCAAAGATACTTGAAAGTAAATGGTTTGCACTTTTCCTCCCCAATCATAGGGTAAAAAGCTTAAATCACCTTACCAGGGAGACAGATAACAGAAATCCAATTAGTGCCATTTTCCAACCACACCCAAGAACAGACAAACTAAAAGAATAAATCTCATTTTGGCACATACGCATAAAGCTGATGAATATTCTATTGATTCCCCTGGAAGACTTCCCCTAAACACCCAGCCTTTAAAACCCCTGAAAGCAAAGGTCCTAGTGTGCTCTCCCTCCAGGGAGCACACCCTTGCCACTCCTGTCCCCTCCTCCTTCCCCAACAGGCATGTACCCCCTAATCTCTAAGGGACCTCAGTGAGACTTGGAAACAAGGGAGCAATGGGCAGTGGCAGCTTGTCCTGGGACAACCCCCTGGACCTCTCTCCAAGGTCTTTTTCTGACATCCCAGTGAGCCAAAGCAGCCCAGCTTAAGTATATTTTTGCTGCAATCAATAAATTCTTGCTTGCTTTTCTACATTTTATGTCTTGGTTGAAATTTTTTCTTTAAGAAGACAAGAACCAAAGTCTCCTCATATCATGGGTAGCAATGTGTATAAAAAAGAGACTATGTCATAAATATGAGAAATTCAATGACCTAAGGTAACCTCATAGGATGATCTAATCATAAATATCTAACTCAGCAGGATATTGTGGGTAGTCATACCACAGGCCTATGAAAGGTTTATCCTTGCTTCAAGCAAAGCCCTGCACACTATTCTTGTGCATCTAGGTTAACATGTCTTTGAAATGCCAGAATTAATCCTCTTTTTCCAGACACCTTGGAGCCATAACCAAGGGAACACATAATCTTGTTAACTATCTTGTAATCCAATCATAAAGACTTCCTAACCTCACTTTTTCCCACCTTTATGTAATCTCCCTTATGTTCCATCCTTAATTTCAAATGTATTAACACACACACACACACACACACACACACACACACACACACACACAACATCCTGATTAAGCAACTGAAGACTAGCTGGAGAGAAACCTGATAAATAAGGATGGAAAGTGGAAACTGCATAGACACTGGTAGGAAGTACAGAGGCATGAAAGTGCTGGCCAGGCTGCCATAGACAGCAGCTGAAGTTCCAGAGGGATAGCTCATCTGTAGGTTGTTCCAACTGAGAACTCTGGGGTCTAAACTCCAAGCTGGGCTCCCCAACCCAGAGAACTCGAACTGAGCAAGATGCCCACATAACATCTGTCTGTGAAAAGCAGCAGGGTTGCTATCTGTCAGGGAGAGAGGGCTAGAAGTTAAGGTACCCTTTTAAAGGGCCAATGCACAAAATTTGTGTGCAACCACTCACCTTTGCTGTGGCAGAGGTGGAGGCATAGTGGACTGGATCTGTTTCAGCAGAAGCCAGGGTTGAAGGCTCTATGGCTAGAGCTCAGAAGGCAGACACCCAAGTTTCCTGTGCTGAATCATTCCCTCATAATGCAGAAGACATATTTCTTCTGCAGATCTTTACCATCCAGGCAGCTTTTGCCTAGGTGGGAAGCAATTTCCCCACCCTATTGGAGTGTCTGAGGTCCATTAAGAGACTGAGAATAACAATCAGCCAGCAGACAGAAGCAATTGCTCCACCCTATTGAAAAACCTCTCACCCTATTCTGTGGTTGATAGCGTGAGGCTAATCAAGACTGAATCACAATCAGACTGAAGGCAGAGACAAGTATCTAGAAGATTTGAATCTTTCCCTGATCTGACTTGTGGCCCAGGGCTAGGAAAACCAGACCTTGGTGCATATCTTGGTCCTTTACAAAGGCATTCAGCCCCAGCAGAGGAAGCCACAGCTGTAGATTGCTGACAGTTCCAAACAGGGTACTCAGGGCCAGTCAGAAACAGCATCTGACACTATCCTGCACTAGAAATTGGTAGTTGTAGTAGATCTACCTAATATACATACACAAACCTAAACAGGCAGCCAAAATGGGGAGACTAAACAATAAGTCCCAAAGGAATGAACAAGAGAATTCTCCAAAAGAAGAGCTAAATGAAATGAAGATTAAAAATTTATTAGACATAGAGTTCAGAATAATGATGGCAAGGATGCTCAATAGCATGAGAAAAGACATAGTAACTATGAAGAATGATATGGCACTAATGAAAAACACAGTGGAAAGAATACACAGCAGATTATGGGAAGCTGAGACTCAGATCAGTGAATTAGAAAACAGGGTAGGAAAAAATCACTCAATTGGAGAACCAAAAAGAAGAAAACAATTAAAAAGCAGGACAGTTTAAGGGAGCTGAGGGACAACATGAAATGTAACAATATTCACATCATAGGAGTGCCAGAAAATGACTAAAGTGAGCAGGGGATAGATAACATCTTTGAAGAAATAATGGCAGAAAATTTCCATAACCTGGTGAAGGAAAAAGTCACACAAGGTCAGAAGACACAAAGAGTCCTAAGTCAGAAGAACCCAAACAGGCCCATTCCCAGACACATCATAATTAAAATGCCAAAAATTAAAGACAAAGAGAAATTTAAAGGCAGCAAGAGAAAAGCAATTTGTTGCCTACAAAGGAGTTTCCATAAGTCTGTCAGCTGATTTTTCATCAGAAACTCTACAGGCCAGAAGGGAATGGCATGATGTATTTAAGGTAATGACAAGCAAGGATCTAAAACCAAGATTACTATCTCCAGCAAGCCTATCATTCAGAACAGATGGTGAAATAAAGAGTTTCCCAGACATAAAAAGGCTAAAGGAGATTGTCACCACCAAACCAGCACTTCAAGAAATGTTAAAGGGGCTGCTGTAATGAGAAGAAATATATATAGAGAAACATGGCATAAAGAATTAAAATGGCAATAAATAAGTACCTACCAATAATAATCTTAAGTGTAAATGGATTAAAAGCTCCAATAAAAAGACATAGGGTAGCTAAATGGATAAAAAACATGACCCAAATATACGCTGCCTACAAGAGACCTACCCACCTCAGAACAAAAGACACACACAGAATGAGAGTGAAGGGATAGGAAAAAAATGTTCCATGCCAATGGAAATGAACAAAGCTGGGGTGTCAATACTTATATCTGACAAAATATACTTCAAAATGAAGGCCATCACAAGAGACAATAAAAGTCACTACATAGTACTAAAGTTATCAATTCAACAAGAGG
The DNA here is from genome assembly GCF_963259705.1 of Myotis daubentonii. NCBI lineage: Eukaryota > Metazoa > Chordata > Mammalia > Chiroptera > Vespertilionidae > Myotis > Myotis daubentonii. The sequence goes on from NC_081861.1 coordinate 61,438,162, forward strand.
ACATTACCCTGGTAAAAGTGTATGGACCCAATATAGGAGCACCCTAATAAATAAATAAAAACTTCTGGAGAACTTTAAGTTAGAGATAGACAGCAATACAGTCATAGTAGGGGACTTTAACACCCTGCTTACTTCACTGAATAGATCTTCCAGACAAAAAAAATTAACAAGGAAACAGAGACTCTAAAGGACACACTGGATCTGATGGATTTAATTGACATTTGTAGAACATTTCACCCCAAAGCTGCAAAATCTGCATTCTTGTCAACTGCACATGAGTCATTCTCTAAGATAGATGACATGTTAGGAGAGAAAACAAGTCTCTACAAGTTCAAGAATATTGAAATCATATCAAGCATCTTTTCAGATCATAATGGAATGAAATTAGAAATCAAATAAAGTAAAAACACTCAAAAACATTCATACACACGGAAGCTAAATAGCATGTTATTAAACAATGAATGGGTTACCAATGAGATCTAGAAAGAAATAAAAAAAAATTCTGGAAACAAATATAAATGATCACACAATAACCTCAAATCTCTAGGACACAGCAAAAGCAGTCCTGAGAAGGAAGTTCATATCACTACAGGCCTACCTCAAAAAACAAGAAAAAATAAATAATAAACTACCTGGTATTTAATCCTATAATTTAAAGAACTAGAAGGAGAACAACAAGAAAATCCCAGAGTAAGTAGAAAGAAGGAAATAATAAAAATTACAGCAGAAATAAATGACACAGAAACTAAAAAAAAAAATACAAAAGATCAATGAAACCAAGAGCTGGTTCTTTGAAAAGATAAACAAGATTGATGAGCTGTTAGTCAGATTAATCAAGAAACAAAGAGAGAGGACCGAAATAAAATCAGAAAATAAAGCAGTAAAGTAACAACTGACACCACAGAAACAAAGAAATATAAGAAAATACTATGAGCAACTATATGCCAATAAGCTGGACAATGTGGATGAAATAGACAAATTCCTAGAAAAATACAATCTTCCAAAACTGAATCAGGAAGAATAAGAAAACCTGAATAATAATAACTGATGAAATTGATGCATTATTTAAAAACAAACAAACAAAAAAACAACTCCCAGCAAACAAAAGCCCTGATCCAGATGGCTTCTTAGGGGAGTTTTACCAAACATTCAAAGAAGAACTAACACCTATGCTCCTCAAACTATTACCAAAAAATCCAAAAGGAAGGAACATGTCCAATCTCCTTTTATGAAGTCAGCATTATCCTAATTCCAAAACCAGTTAAAGATACTACAAAGACAGAGAACTACAGGCCAATAACCTTGATGAACACAGATGCTAAAATCCTCACCAAAATATTAGCAAATTGGACCAGCAATATTTTAAAAATATCATACACTATGACCAAGTGGGATTTATTTCTGGAATGCAAGGCTAGTACAATATTTGCAGGTCAATAAAAGTGACACATCACATAAACGAATTGAAAGAAAAAATCCCATAATTATACCAATAGACATAGAAAAAACATTCCACAAAATTTAACATCTTTTTTGATAAAAAATTCTCAACAAAGTGGGAACAGAGGGATCATACCTCAACATAATAAAGGCCATATATGACAAACCTACAGCCAACATCATACTCAATGGGCAAAAACTAAAACCATTTCCCCTAAGAACAGGAACAAGACAGGGATGCCTAGTTTCACCACTCCTGTTTGACATAGTGCTGGAAGTGCTAGCCACATTGATCAGACAAGAGAAAAATATATAAAAGGCATCCAAATTGGGAAGGAGGAAGTAAAACTTTCTTTATTCACAGAGGACATAATATTGTACATAAAAAACCCTAAAGACTCCACCAAAAAAATTACTAGATTTAATAAATGATTTCAGCAGTGTAGTAGGATTAACAACCAGAATTGATAGCATTTTTATACACCAATAATGAACTCTCAGAAAGAGAAACTAAACAAACAATCCCATTTACAATTGCAACAACAATGAAAAATAAGATACTTAGGCATAAACTTAACCAAGAAGGTAAAAGACTTGTACATGGAAAACTTCAGGAAATTGGAAAAAGAAATAGAGGAAGATATAAACAAGTAGAAGAATATACAGTGTTCGTGGATTGGTAGAAATGACATCATTAAAATATCTATATTACCCCAAACAATATATAGATTAGATGCAATCCCTATTAAATTATCAATGGCATATTTCACAGATCTAGAAAAAATACTCCAAAAATGTATATGGAACCAAAAAAGAACACAAATAGCCACAACAATCTTGAGAAAGATCAAAGTTGGAGGAATCACAATACCAGATGTCAAGTTATATTACAAAGCCATTGTACTCAAAACAGCCTGATACTGGCACAAGAACAGACATATAGATCAATGGAACAGAACAGAGACCCCAGAAATTGACCCAAGCCATTATGCTCAATTAATATTTGACAAAGGAGGCAAGAGCATACAATGGAGTCAAGACAGTAAATGGTGTTGGGAAAATTGGACAGATACATGCAAAAAAATGAAACTAGACAACCAATTTATACCATACACAAGAATTAATTCAAAATGGACAAAATCCATAAATGTAAGACATAAAACTATAAAAATCCTAGAAGAAAACATAGTCAGAAAAATATCAGACTTCTCTCGTAGCAATATGTTTACTGATATATCTCCTGGGGCAAAGGAAACTAAGGAGTAATAAACAAATGAGACCACATCAAAATAAAATGTTTCTACACAGCAAAAGAAACCATCAACAATATGAAAAATGAGCTCACTGTATGGGAGAACATATTTGGCAATGATACATATAATAAAGTGTTAGTACCCAAAATATTTAAAGAACTCATACAACTTAACAAAAGGAAGACAAACAATCCAATTAAAAAATTGGCAAAGGACATACATAAACACTTCCCCAAAGTGGACATACAGATGGCCAAGAGACATATTAAAAAATGCTCAAAGTCACTGATCATCTGAGAGATGCAAATTAAAATGACTATGAGGTATCACCTCACACCTGTCAGAATGGCTACCATTAACAAGTCAACGAACTCCTGGAGAGGATGTGGAGGAAAGGGAACCCTAGTATATTGCTGGTGAAAATGTAGACTGGTGTAGCCACTGTAGAAAACAGTATGGAGTTTTCTCAAAAAATTAAATACAGAACTGCCATTTGACCCAGTGACCCCACTTCTAGCAATGTATCCAAAGAAACCCAAAACACCAAACATAAAGAATGTATGTAGCACTATGTCCATAGCAGCTCAATTTTCAATAGTTAAGACTTGGAAATAGCCCAAGCGCCCATCAGCAGATCAGTTGATAAAAGAGCTGCGGTACATTTATACTATGGAGCACTATGCAGCAGTGAAAAAGAAGGATCTCTTACAATTTGAGATAGCATGGTGGCACCTGGAATAAGCCAAATAAGCCAGTCAGAAAAAGACAAATATCACATGATCTCACTCATATGTGGACTCTAATGAACAAAATAAACTGTTGAACAAAATAGATCCAGAAACATAGAAGCTGGAACATACTGTCGAATCTCAGAGGAAAGGTGGGAGTGGCTGGGTGAATGGGAAGTGATCAACCAAATATATATCCTATGTACATGGACAAAGTAGGGAGGTGAAGAACTGGGGTGGGATCAGGGGTGGGCTAGAAGGGGTCAATGTGGGAAAGGGAGACATATGTAATACTTTCAACAATAAAGATTTTTTAAAATAAATTTTAAAAACTGCAAAATATCATTCTCTGGAGCATTTGAGATCTTGCTTTCAGGCATGTTGACATAACAGTTTGGCTCAAAGAAACTCTTATAAAAATTCCTATAGATTTTGATGTTTCTTGCACTGATGTTTACTTGGCATAGTCAGCAGGATTCTTAAGAAGCCCACCCAGGACACGCTTTGAAACCAGACCCCACTGCTAGATACCAGCAGGAGCCCACTGTGCCCCATAGGCTCCCCTCTATATGTTGGCTAAACTTGAATGTTTTTTCTCTTATAGTTCCAGAGCTTCCTGCTTCAGGTGGCTGGTCCTGAATCTATTTGAGGTATTCTTAGAAAATCCTCAAGGTGGATAAGAGTTAAGGTAACCCAGGGAAAGGAGAAGCAAAATGGGAGGCTTTTTCTAATTTTGGCTTTTTATTGAATCACTTACTATGAGTCGTAAAATCTTTGCTGGTTAAAGGAGGGATTGAACTCTCTTTAGCTCTGAAAGATAAAGGACACATACTTTCCCAACCCAAGAATGTTCGTGACATTGCCTGAGGAAAAAATTTTCTCTAGGACATAAGCAGTCCAACAAGGCTATCTACCACATTTGGCTCTTCCGGAGATGAGCAAATACGGATGTTTTTCCTAGAAGTTTTCTTAGGCCCTATAGATCTCAAAGGTAAACTAAAATTTACATGGAAAATTTGTCCTCTGAGGCTGACAAACCCCACAAAAGTCAGCTTCCCATGAATGCTCCTGCAAGAAGATGGCTAAAATGAGAATCTTTGATATTTCTAAATTAATTTTTTGTGTGCGAATTAGAAAAAGCTGTCTATATAATTAGGCAGAATTAATAGAAAGCATATATAATTTTTCTCTAAAAGCTTCAAGAAAGGGTATTCTAATAAATGGATCATGTTATGATGTTTAGGTGCCAAGTAATTTTTTGAGGTATTAAAAACAATTGTCTTTACTTTTGAAGGGAGAAAGTCAATTTGAACTTAACTTTTCAAGGACAGATACAAATTTAGTGTCTTCTTATCCCAGCTGCCAAAACAAAATTAGTATACAACTTTTCTTCATAAACTAGTCAGATTTTTTTCTCATGGCTAACAAGTCTGTGTGTGTGTGTGTGTGTGTGTGTGTGTGTGTGTGTGTGCTGTAAGTGTGGGATAATTTTCTACCTTCAGATGGTCAGATGGTATTGTTAAAATTAATATAATAAATCAAAAATATAGATATTAACTCAAATGCTTTTCAAGTTCACATGATCTAAGAGTTATCCTTATGCCCTGGCCAGTGTGGCTCACTTGGTTGGGCATTGTCCTGAGCATGGAAAGTTTGCTGGTTTGATTCCAGGTCGTGGCACAGGTTTCGGGTTCTATCCCCAGTAAGGGGCATACAGGAGGCAGTTGATCAATGTTTCCCTCTCACATGAATGCTTCTCTCTCTCTCCCTTCCTGTCAAAAAAAGAAAAAAGAAAAAAAGAATTAATAACACTAATCCTTAGGAAATAAAAGATTATTTAAGTTTATTGGTTTAAGTAAAACAGACATGTTTTATTTTACCCAAGTTTACCAAAAATAAACATTAATTATATAGAAAAAAAACATACTATACATTTTACCTACTTGGGCTTCTTATTACAGAAAAACTAAAAGATAAAATTGGACCTATTAATGTAAGTTTTGTCTGTTTTTGAGGAGGCATATGTTTCCAAAATTATAAAATATATTTGCCTTTAAAAGAGTTTAGGTTCTGCCTTAGCCAGTTAGGCCCAGTGGATAGAGTGTTGGCTTTCGGACTAAAGGGTCCCAGGTTCGATTCCAGTGAAGGACACATGCCCGGGTTGCTGGCTCAATCCCCAGTAGGGGGTGTGCAGGAGGCAATCAATCAATGATTCTCTCTGATCATTGATGTTTCTATCTCTCTCTCCCTCTCCCTTCCCCTCTGAAATATATATACATATATATTTAAAAAGAGCTTAGATTCTTAGAGGTTAAAAATGTCTTCACAAATTTTTCTTCGTTTTCATTAGAAATAAAGGTTTTAAGGCTTAAAAATCTCAATAGATATGTGCATAACTTGGCAGTGTGCCAGAAGGCCCCTGGAAGACCTCAACAGTTTTGTTTTCTCTCCTTAAAAAAGAGAAGTTTTAAACTCATTAGGCTTATTTGTTATGTTAAATTGCATGGGAAGCATTGAAAATAAGAGATTTAAAAAAAAAAACCTTCTAGGGTATATTAATTCACAAACATTGATTGTGAATTAAACACATAGTTTGGACTATGGGAAACCCAAGAAGGCTCCCTGGCAAGCCCCATTTTTAATTTATTTTTTTTATATTACTTCATGCATCATAGTGATTTAAGCTGTACTAAAGTTAGATAAAGAAATTTATAAGCTGACTTTATTAAAAAGAGATGTTTTATACTGTTGCCATGGTTTGATAAAGTTACTTCAAGAAAATGCCAAATTGGAGTGTCTTTCACAGTGAGTCCTAGGGGACAAAGACTTTAAAGATCATTGACTGTTGCCTGGAAATTTTGTTTATTGTTAAAGGCTTCAAGTAAAAGGCACTCTCCAACCTCATTGGAGGTGACATTATAAAGTGCCTAACTACAATGGCACATCCACCCTAGGCTCTGACACTCACCTCCATCTACAAAGGACATCAAAGACTCCTCAAGGATAAGAAGCCAATGGCATTAGAGGCAAACAGCTATTCCAAGGCCAAGACAAGGCCTGTATACCTACAGAATGATGTTGAAGTTAGAAACCAATTGTTTGATTGTCTTTACCTGTCTGATAATGATATCAATCATAATAATAGTAATGCTTTTACTTTGTTTTTTTATTTCTGTATCATCCAACTGTAAATTTTACTGAAAATGTATAACTTTTAATCCTCATTTTATGGGTTATAGAAATGTTAAACTAAGTGCAAAATACAGAAAAAGGAGATGGGCTACAAAATTGGATTGTGATAATTCACAGGCTAGAAAAGATCCAGAATGTTTTTTACAATTCGAGTGATAATACCAAAAGCTTTTCATTTACATGCTCCTCTCTTTTTGAAAATTTTGGCCCCAACTCATCATCCCATTGTTATGGTACTTCTCTATCCCCAGTGGTCCACCATTACAACAAGACAACATTGATACAGGGAATTCCTTCTTAGTGCCATGAGACCACACCATTCAACTAAATGCTTGGTCATCAATACCTCCTTCAGATTAATTTATGACCAAAAAATGGAACTGTGAATGAACAAGGACTGTGTAATAAATCTGACAAGTTCAGTGACTGAAAGTAACCTCACAGGGTGATCTGATCATAAATTCCTAACTGGGAAGGTCATGGTGCATAGTCAGACCCAGGCCTATGAAAGGTTTATATTTGCCTTAAGCAAAGCCTTTTCCACTTCTTTTGTGCATCTAAGTTAACACACCTTTAAAATGTTAAAAAGAATACTCTTTCCAGACCCCTTGGAGCCATAACGATCCTCCAAGGAGCACATAATCTTGTTAACTATCTTGTAATTCAATCATTGAGATTTCCCAGTCTTGCTTTCTCCCACCTTTATGTAATCTTCCCTAATGTTTCCTCCTTAATTCTGTATGTATAAAAAGAACTGCAAAACTATCATCTCTGGAGCATTTGAGATATTGCTTCCCGGTATGTCATGAGTTTGGCTCAGGTAAACCTCATAAAAATTCTCTATAGATCTGTATATTTTTGGTGTTGACAGAAATAAGAATAAAGAAGACAAATATTAATAGGGATTGCATGGAGAGGAAACAGAAATGGGTGACTCACAGGATTCATCTTAGCACGATGGAAATCTTTAGATGGCTATTAAAAATGAGATAAATAAAAAGAAAATTGATGGGTTTAAAACAAAGGTTTTAATATTGCAATTCCAAAAGCTGAGTGGGTCAAAGCAACTTTCTAATTGGCCCCACAACATTAGAGGGTCCCAGCCCTAACCAGTTTGGCTCAGTGGATAGTGTCAGCCTGAAGACTGAAGGGCCCTAGGTTCGATTCTGGTCAAGGGCACATGCCCGGGTTACAGGCTCAATTCCCAGTAGGGAGCATGCAGAAGGCAGCCAATCAATGATTTTCTATTGGAAACTTTGGAAGAAAAATGGAGGTTTATTCATAATCGTAGCTGATTAAGATTTGAATAAATTTAATTGAGTTTTAATATCAAAGGTAATCTGATACAAAATAAGAGTTTGGTTCTCTCTCTTTTTCTCTCTCTGTTAAAAGGACTAAGTTTTCCTAAACTATTGGTCTGCCCCTGATAAGATACTGTGAAAATTCTTCTACCTAGAAAGTAAAAATTTTGTATTTTATCAAATAATTTTCTTTTTATGTTGTCTTAATCAGGTCCTTAATTACTTAGCAAAACTTAATCTTTTCAATAATAAGAGCTAAATTTTTCTAACAATTATGTAATTGTATGTATTTGTCATTGAAGTATTTTGTTGTCACTTTGGTAAAATGAATAATTAAGTATTGTTTCAAAATGATCAGTAATTTTTATAGTCAAATGTCCAAAACTTTTGATATTTTCACAAAGTTCCTAAATTTCAAATTTCATATTGTATTTTTCTCTATCTGAAAATAATTCTGTTTTTCCAAAAGGGTCCTTGGAAGATGTCAAAGGATCTCTCTCTTCTATAAAAGGGAGATATTAAACTAATTAGGCATATTTGATATGCTAAAATTACATGGGAGACATTGCCAATTAAGAAATGAGAATAATGTTGTATTTGTATACATATATGTTATTGTTATTAATATAAATGTTCCAAAAATTATATAAAATTTCTAAAAATCTAAAATGCCCTGTTGTAATGTTTTCATTTGTAATTATAGTTGTTATCATAAAATGTTGTGTTGCGGAAATAAGCAAATTTCTCCATCAATTGCATTTTAATGAATCATATTTTTAACCATGCCATTAAATTTTTTGTCATTCACACTCAGTATTTTTTTTTGTTGTTGTTGTTTTTCTTTTTGCTCTGATGCTTTTGCAAATATGTTTTATTTTCAGAGAGATTTGTGGAGAGAATTCTGACACTAAAATACAGGTTCCTGATAACCTTTAAATTATATACCATTGAACTGGGTAAACATTTGCAGAACTGTAACAAAAAAACCCTGATGGCTTCATAATCTTGCTAACAAAAAAATAAGATAAATAAGAATTGATTATGTGGGAATGAACAAACTGATGAAAATTATTATAATTTTATTTGAAATATTTCTGAATTTAGTGTTTTATTTCTGCAGATTTAAGAAAACTTTTCTTTTTTTCTCCAAAGCTACCTATAAATTACAGCAATTTGGTGAATTATACCTTTGTAAGCAGAATGGAAACACTTATCCTTTTTTGCTAACCTAATTTCTCTGGTATTTGGAAGCTCTTAGAATTCTTATTTTCATGGCAATATAGTTATTTGCATAAGTTCAATAAGAATCTGTTCTCCTTATAATAGGACACAATTGGAAACTGGTTATATTACCAAGGTTTTGACTGGAATGCCATGTTTGAGGGACACATGCATAGATTCAGATATGGACAAATAGCTTTAAGGAGCTAGATTGACTTTGTAGGCCAATGTAAAGCCCCTTAGAAAAATTGGCATGATATCTTGCTTATAGAATTCCCAGAAACCTTACCAGGTGAGTGAAAAAGTTTACTTCCTGGCAGGTGCAGTAATCTCAGGATATTTTTGGAACCCTGAGAAGAGAGAGAATAACCTAAATCTAAAGGCATTGCAAGCAAAGTCTAATGGCAAGCATTTAGCTTAACCTCTTATCCTGGAAAGGCAGTTAAACGTTCAATCTAGACATTTCTTATGAAAAAAAAATTCAAGCACAGCAGATTTATAAGAGACTATGATGCCAAAAGTTCTGTTTGGGTCTGAGTTCATTGTCTCGCAAAAATTAAAGAATGAGGTTGTGGACAAAGATGATCAGCAGAAGCAAAATTTATTGAGAGATAGACTCCCTCCAGCAGTCAGGGAGGGGGCCCAAAGTGGGTTGCAAATGAAGATACTTTGCCTCAGGTTCCACAGTCCCATGCCCCTTGAGGCAGTCCTGGAAAAGGTGCAGCTGGGGTTCCAGGAGAGCCAAAAGCAGGCCAGTGTCCAGAGCTTCTGTTCCATGTTGCAGCCGAGTGTAGTTCAGCATTCAAGCTAATGAAAGTCCATCAGTCCATGTGTGGAGTCCCGTGTGGCCATAAGCCATGTGAGCGCAGGGGAGCATATCCCCTACCACAGGAGAGCCAGGAACCCAGTGCACCAGAGAGAGAAGAGTATGCTTCTTTGTCGAGGGGGAGGAGTAGATATATGCTTTGCTAGCTCCTGATTGGTCATTTCAAAGAATTTTGTTTTAGCAACATCCATATATTTTAAAGCTCACATATCCCTCAAGCAGGCTTCTTTCCCACCTAATTGGGTCCAGTTCTAGGTCCTTTGGTCTGTCTCTGTGGTTTTCTCATAACAGGGTGCAATCAGTAAGCTGCATCTTGTTATTCTTGGACTTTCCCATTCTACTTCCCTCCCATGGTCCCATCTCTGACTGCCTACACCCCTTCTATCTCCTCATTTATATAATCAATTACTAGTCTTGTTGTATTTTTTAAATAATCAGGTCAAGTTTATTTAAACTAATTTATTTTGCAAATAAATTAGTCTTATTTTGGCTATTTTTGGTAAAAATTTGGGTTGTCTAAGAAAGAAAAACTATGTTTAAATAGAAACTATAACACACTTGTGGATATCAGATTCTATTTCAATTAATTATCTTTTTTTTTTTAATTCTCACCTGAGGATATTTTTCCCATTGGTTTTTAGAAAGAGTGAAAAAGGAGGGAGGATGGAGAAAGGGAGAGACAGAGAGAAAGAGAGAGAGACATTGATTGGTTGCCTCCCATTCACATTCTGACCAGGGCTGGAGATTGAACCTGAAACTTGCCGGGGTCCAACCCCAGCAGGTCCAGGGGTTCCCAAAGGCGTAGATGGAGTCGGCGAAGAAGGAATGACACGGAGAAAGTGTTCAGTTGATCAGCAGCCTAGCCAGGATCTCCAGCCAAGTTCTGGTCTCGATCTCCAGAGAGGGTCTGCTGTTTATTGTCTTGTTACATCCGTATTTATATCAGTTGATTTTAATCCTGTCAATTTCTATTACAAAGGTTAGGGCGTTTCTTATCTCCATTCCAGGGAGTAAAGATTATGTAGCTTAAGCATGATTGTTTGTAGTGATTAACTACCCGCCTGGCACTTAGTTAAGGAGTTTCATCCCCTCCCTGACTTCAGGGAAAAATTCCTACCTGGGGAAACAACCTTTCTCGGAGAGGTGACCTTGGTTAAAACACACAGCGTTAAGGGGAGCAAACATATTAAGAACAGTATGCTGATTGGAACCAAGATGGCGGCGATATAGGCAGACGTGTCCCAGGTTGTGTCCCCGAGCAAATGGAGCGAGCAGCTGAAGCTAGTAACAATCACACCGAATTGGCGAAATTGCTCAGCTGGTGAGAGGGTTTGCAGCCGGGAAGAGCAGAACTCCCCTGGAAAGGTAAAAAAAACCAGGGGTTTGGGCAGGAAAGTTTGCCAGACCTCTGAGCCCAGAGAGTCGGAGGGAGACTGCCTGGCAGACAGCCGCGTCCCTTGGGACAGGCACAGCCTCTGACGGGGGAAAGGAGAACTGCGGGATTCCTGGCACCACCAGGGAAATTGAGAGCTGGGTTCTGTGATCACGGAGGACTGAGCCTAAAGGGGGCAGCCTGAAGAGCTGACCTGACCATGCAGTCCCGGTAAGAGAAGAAGCTTACAGAAACCAAGCCTTCCCCGTTTCCGCGGCCGGCGTTTGTTTGTTTTCACTGAATCCTGTTCATGGGACATTTCGGATACAGACACTCACCTGTGCTGAAGAGAGGGAGAGTGTGCGGAGGAGTGGAATCTGGGGAGAGACTGGGGAAAGAGGGGGAGCCGGGAGAGGTGGTAGTGAATTGAGTGCTGAGACACCCCTGAGCCCAGGACTGGGGCAGCCACCCGCTCCTGAGAGTGAGTCTCCTCCCCCCAGCCCCCAGGCAAGGAGCACAGCCACACCCAGATCCCACCCTGTACAAGATCAAGGATTAAGATAACCTGATCAGTCCCTGGGAGTTAACAGGGTCTGGCCTATAGGGGGATTTTCAATCCCAGCAACAACATAGCGCAGGTAACTAACTATTACGCAGTCAGCTCTGGGCAGTGAACTTCCACTGGACAGAGAGGCCCTATAGCCTCAGAGGCCAACCCCAGAACACTGCCACCCAGAAGCTGACCCACAAACTGACTCTTTGCTAAACACAAAATAAGGCAGTCTGGGAAATAAATGCGGCATGCTTTAAAATAAGGACTGTGGTTTACAACACAGAGGAACAGTATATCGCAGGGAAACTCAACACTCTCCTGAATACCTGGAAGGTCTAAGGCGAGCCACACTGAAGAATAGAAGAAATGAAGGACCTTCACTACTGCAATTTTTTTTTTTCACTTTTTAACTAAGAAACCAATCTTTTTTCCTGTTCTTTTTTTATTCTTTCTTTCTTTTCTTCTTTTTCCATCACCTGATTTTACCCTTTTAATTACTACCTTCTTATTTTTAACCAGTATTATTACTGCTACCATTTTACCATTTTTTAGAGTGCCATTTTATTTTTTCTTTATTATATTTTGGGATTAGTGTTCACCATTCTATTTTCATCGTTATATTATTGGTTGTTTCTAGTTTGCATTCATATCCAGGGAGCTGTTGCTGGAATTTGTTGGGATTAATGGCTGTTCTATAGGAGTATTCTCCTCATATAAAAAGTCTCTTCCCTCTTCCACTTCATTCTCTCTTTTCGCTCTTTTTTTTTTCTTTTCTTTTCTCGCTTTTATTTTCCCCCTTCCTTTTTCCCAATTTCATTTTTGCACTCCCATTTTTTGGTCCCTACTTTTCTTTTCCTTTTTCTCTTTTATCTTTTTCTCTTCCTTCTTCTTTATCCCCTAATTCTCTTAATTCAGGTGGTCACCTTTAATTGGGGTTATTAATATCGTGAATATATTTGTGTATAGTGCCTGGTACGTGGTGCCTTGTTGTGTTGTATTTTGTGCCTTTAAATCAATGCAGCAGATCCAAGCAACAGTAACCTCCTGAGCACCACATCCTCTGCTGAGGAACAGCAGCTGTACATGAAACCTCGCCCCACCAGCCAGAAGAGCCACCACAGCTGTGAACAGCACCCACCAGAGGAGCTGCTGTCAACTGAAGAGCAGCTGCTACCAGAACCGCCCGAAGAGCAACCACAGACCAAGGAGTCACTGCCACCAAGGGAGCAACCACTGAACAACTTAACGTCTAGATATGTCAGTGAGATCAAACATGGGTAGACAAAGAAACCCCCAAAGGAAAGAGAAGGAGGACTCTTCAGAAAAGCAGCTAAGTAATGCAGAGGCATGCAACATGACAGATAAAGAATTCAGAATAAGGATCCTAGAGTGCATAAACCGGATGGAGGAAAAAATCGACAACCTCTGCAAGAAGCAAGAAGAAACAGATGAAAAAATCGATAACATATGGAAGAAGCTAGAAGAAACAGATGAAAAAATCGATAACATATGGAAGAAGCTAGAAGAAACAGATGAAAAAATCAACAACCTAAGTAAGACCCAAGAAGAAATGAAGAGTGATATAGCTGCAATGAAAAACTCCATTGAAAGTATCAACAGTAGACTAGGAGAAGCGGAGGACCGAATTAGTGAATTAGAAGACAAGGAAGCAAAACACACCCAAAATGTACTGCAATTGGAGAAAAAAATTAAAAGACAGGAGGAGAGCCTAAGGGAGCTTTGGGACAACATGAAACGAAACAACATACGAATAATAGGAGTACCAGAACAACAGAAGGATGAACAAGGATTAGAAAACCTATTAGAAGAAATAATATCAGAAAACTTCCCTGAGGTGGGGAAGAAAAAAGTCACACAAGCCCAGAGAGTCCCAAACAAGGTGAACCCGAAAAGACCCACACCAAGACACATCATAATCACCATGGCAAATGTTCAGGACAAAGAGAGAATCTTACAGGCTGCAAGAGAGAGACGGAAAGTTACATACAAGGGATCTCCCATTAGATTGTCAAATGACTTCTCAACAGAAACACATCAGGCCAGAAAAGAATGGACTGAAATTTACAAAGTGATACAAAGCAAAGGACTGAATCCAAGAATACTCTATCCAGCAAGGCTATCATTCAAACTTGAAGGGGAAATAAGAAGCTTCACAGACAAAAAAAGACTAAGGGAGTTTGTCACCACCAAGCCAGCAATGCAAGGAATGCTAAAGGGACTGGTATAAAAAGAAGAAATAAAAAGCTCAGAAAGAAAACAGCCACACACACACACAAAAAGAAATGGCTACAAACAAGTACCTTTCAATAATAACTTTAAACGTAAACGGACTAAATGCTCCAACCAAAAGACATCGAGTAGCTGAATGGATAAAAAAACATGACCCATACATCTGCTGTCTACAAGGAACCCACCTCATTAGAAGGGACTCACACAGACTGAAAGTGAAAGGATGGAAAAATATCTTTCAGGCAAATGGAAAGGAAAAGAAAGCTGGGGTAGCAATACTTATATCGGACAAAATAGACCTCAAAGTGAAGGCCTTAACAAGAGATAAGGAAGGCCACTTCATAATACTAAAGGGATCAATACAACAAGAAGATATAACCCTGGTAAACATATATGCACCCAATGTAGGAGCACCCAAATTCATAAAAAAACTCCTGGAAAATATCAAAGGAGAGATCAACAACAATACAATCATAGTAGGGGACTTTAATACACCATTGACAGCACTGGATAAGTCCTATAGACAAACAACCAGCAAAGATACAGCAATCCTAAATGACTCACTAGATCAGATGGACTTAATAGACATCTTCAGAACACTTCACCCCAAAGCCAGAGAATATACGTTCTTCTCAGGTGCTCATGGGACATATTCAAAAATAGACCACATATTGGGTCACAAGCAAAGTATCCCCAAATTCAAGAAGATTGAAATCATAAAAAGCGTCTTCGCAGACCACGATGGCATAATATTAGAAATAAACTACAATAAAAACAACCCAAAATACTCAAACACCTGGAAGCTGAATAGCATGCTATTAAATATTGATTGGGTTACCAATGAGATCAAAGAAGAAATTAAAAACATCCTGGAAACTAATGACAATGAAAACACAACAATCCAAAACCTATGGGACACATTGAAAGCAGTCCTGAGAGGGAAGTTTATAGCTCTACAGGCCTATCTCAAAAAACAAGAAAAAATGGTAGTAAATCATCTAACTCTACAACTCAAAGAATTAGAAAGAGAGCAACAAGAAAACCCCAGAGTGAGCAGAAGGAAGGAGATAATAAAGATTAGAGCAGAAATAAATGACATAGAGACCAAAAAAACAATACAGAAAATCAATGAAACCAAGAGCTGGTTCTTTGAAAGGATAAACAAGATTGATAAACCTCTAGCCAGACTCACCAAGAAGCAGAGAGAGAGGACCCAAATAAATAAAATCAGAAACGATAGAGGCGAAATAACAACAGACCCCAGAGAAATACAAATGATTGTTAAAAAATACTATGGACAGCTTTACTCCAACAAACTAGACAACCTGGAGGAAATGGACAAATTCCTAGAAAAATACAGCATTCCAAAACTCAATCAGGAAGAATCTAAAAATCTCAACAGGCCAATAACTATGGAAGAAATTGAAGCAGTCATCAAAAAGCTTCCATCAAACAAAACCCAGGACCAGACGGCTTCACAGGGGAGTTTTACCAAACATTCAAGGAAGAACTAAAACCTATCCTCCTCAGACTACTACAAAAAATTCAAGAGGAAGGAACACTTCCAAGCTCATTCTATGAAGCCAGCATCACCCTAATACCAAAACCAGGTAAAGACAACACAATGAAAGAGAATTACAGGCCAATATCCCTCATGAACATAGATGCCAAAATCCTCAACGAAATCTTAGCAAATCGGATCCAGCAGTACATCAGAAAGATCATACACCATGACCAAGTAGGATTTATCCCAGGGATGCAAGGATGGTACAATATCTGCAAATCAATAAATGTGATACATCACATAAATTGAAAGAAAAAAACCACATGGTCATACCAATTGATGCAGAAAAAGCATTTGACAAAATTCAACACCCATTTTTGATAAAAACTCTCAGCAAGGTGGGAGTAGAAGGATCATACCTCAACATAATAAAAGCCATATATGACAGGCCCACAGCCAACATCATACTCAACGGACAAAAACTAACACCATTTCCCCTAAGAACAGGAACAAGACAGGGATGCCCCCTCTCACCACTCCTGTTCAACATAGTACTGGAAGTGTTAGCCATTGCAATTCGGCAAGAAGAAGAAATAAAAGGCATCCAAATTGGAAAAGAGGAAGTAAAACTGTCCTTATTTGCAGATGACATGATATTATACATACAAAACCCTAGAGATTCCATCAAAAAGCTACTAGACTTAATACATGAATTTGGCAATGTAGCAGGATACAAAATTAACCCCAAGAAATCTGAGGCATTTCTATACACCAATAGTGAACTTTCAGAAAGAGAGATTATAAAAACAATCCCGTTTACCATTGCACCAAAAAAAACTAAGCTACCTAGGAATAAACTTAACTAAAAAGGTAAAAGACCTCTACTCAGAAAACTACAGGACGTTGAAAAAAGACATAGAGGAAGACATAAACAGATGGAAGAACATACCGTGTTCATGGATTGGTAGAATCAACATCATTAAAATGTCCATACTACCCAAAGCAATCTATAAATTCAACGCACTTCCCATTAAAGTACCAACAGCATACTTCAGAGATCTAGAACGAACTTTCCAAAACTTCATCTGGAATAAAAAAAGACCCCGAATAGCTGCAGCAATCCTGAAAAAGAACAAAGTAGGTGGGATCTCAATACCAGATATCAAGTTGTATTACAAAGCCACTGTTCTCAAAACTGCTTGGTACTGGCACAAGAATAGGCATATAGATCAATGGAATAGAATAGAGAGCCCAGAAATCGGCCCGAACCAATATGCTCAATTAATATTTGACAAAGGAGGCAAGAACATACAATGGAGCCAAGATAGTCTCTTCAATAAATGGTGTTGGGAAAATTGGACAGATATATGCAAGAAAATGAAACTAGACAACCAACTTACACCATACACAAAAATAAACTCAAAATGGATAAAGGACTTAAATGTACGACAGGATACCATAAAAATTCTAGAAGAATCCAAAGGCAAGAAAATCTCAGACATATGCCGAAGCAATTTCTTCACTGATACAGCTCCTAGGGCACTTGAAACTAAAGAAAAAATGAACAAATGGGACTACATCAAAATAAAAAGCTTCTGCACAGCAAAAGAAACCATCAACAAAACAACGAGAAAACCCACTGTGTGGGAAAACATATTTGCCAATGACATATCTGATAAGGGCCTAATCTCCAAAATTTATAGGGAACTCATACAACTTAACAAAAGGAAGATAAACAATCCAATCAAAAAATGGGCAAAGGACCTAAATAGACACCTTTCAAAAGAGGACATTCAGAAAGCCAACAGACATATGAAAACATGCTCAAAGTCACTAATCATCCGAGAGATGCAAATCAAAACAGCAATGAGGTACCATCTCACACCTGTCAGACTGGCTATCATCAACAAATCAACAAACAACAAGTGCTGGAGAGGATGTGGAGAAAAAGGAACACTTGTGCACTGCTGGTGGGAATGCAGACTGGTGCAGCCACTATGGAAGACAGTATGGAGTTTCCTTAAAAAACTGAAAATGGAACTCCCATTTGACCCTGTGATCCCACTTCTAGGAATATATCCCAAGAAACCAGAAACACCAATCAGAAAGGATATATGCACTCCTATGTTCATAGCAGCACAATTCACCATAGCTAAGATCTGGAAACAGCCTAAGTGCCCATCAGTAGATGAATGGATTAGAAAACTGTGGTACATCTACACGATGGAATACTATACTGCTGTAAAAAGGAAGGAACTCTTACCATTTGCAACGTCATGGATGGAACTGGAGAGCATTATGCTAAGTGAAATAAGCCAGTCAATAAAGGAAAAATACCACATGATCTCACTCATTCATGGACAATAGAGACCATTATAAACTTTTGAACAATAATAGATACAGAGGCAGAGCTGCCTCACACAGATTGTCAAACTGCAGCGGGAAGGCCGGGGAGGGTTGGGGGGCAGGAGGTAGGGGGGTAAGAGATCAACTAAAGGACTTGTATGCATGCATATAAGCATAACCAATGGACATAAGACACTGGGTGATAGGGGAGGCTAGGGGACTGTCTAGGGCGGGGGGATAAAATGGATTCATATGTAATACCCTTTGTAATACTTTAAGCAATAAAAAAAATAACTAAATAAATAAAAATAAATTAAAAAAAAAACAGTATGCTATATATGCCAGGTCCCTTGAAACATATGCTGTGCAGATGTTTCTTTCCTGCAGCGACTGTGTCAAGCAGCAAGGATGGACCGGCTTCCGGCAGAAACTGAGGTACATGCCTTTGACCAGGAATTGAACCCAGGTCCCGTCAATCCGTAGGCTGATGCCCAGTACTGAGCCAAACCGTCCAGGACAATTATCCTTGAGGTTTTGTTCTTACCTATAAACTGACTAGATCTTGATTTCATCTAGTTTCCTCAGATATTCGGTTACAACTACCCAAACTAATAGTAATGTTTATTTTTCTTCCACTTTTGTCTTAAAATCATTGAAAAATAAAGGTGCTTTGTTTCTGAAACACTGCAACTTGATATAATCTTCAGAGAAAGCAACATGTAAATGGTGAAAGTAGATCTTGGTACTTGAGTTCTGGCTAGGAAAGAATTCAGAGGCAAGACTCAAACATGCAAGAGAAAGTTTACTTAGCAAGCAAAGTGAAAGTACACTTGAAAATATGATTTGAGTGGGTGGCCCAAAGAGCCATCCTGGGGTGTGGGCTAGGGCTCCTTTTAACCCCTTGGAGGGGTGTTAACTGCTTTCTTCTTCAAGCTGATTTACTAGTATCAGAGACCATCCATTATCTCCTGTTCTTGTATGGAAGTCAGATGGGGCTTTTCTCCAGCCCCCTTGTTCTTCTCTAAAGCGAGGAGGGGAGATACCATATGTATGACTAGGTATATGCCAGGAGAGGAAAGGTAAGGGGGAGAATCTGACCCAAATGACTAGAGGCAATCTAAGGGAGGAGGTCTTATTAATAATAAGACCTAATACTTGCTCTCCCAGTTCTGCCTGTTGCTAAGTATCTGTTGCTAGGTGTCCAGGACTGCTGGGGTCCAGCCCCAGCAGGTCCAGGGGTCACCAAAGGTGTGGACGGAGTCGGTGAAGAAGGAATGACACGGAGACAGCATTCAGTTGATCAGCAGCCTAGCCAGGATCTCAAGCCAGGATCTCCAGCCAAGTTCTGGTTAGGTTCTCCAGCCAGGTTCTGTGGCTCGGTTCTTCAGGCAGGTTCTGTCTAGGTTCTCTTGCCATGTTCTCTCGCTAGGTTCTCCAGCCAGGTTCAGAAGCCAGGTTCTGTATCCAGGTTCTGTATCCAGGTTCTCCAGCCAAGTTCTGTCTAGGTTCTCTTGCCATGTTCTCTCGCTAGGCTCTCCAGCCAGGTTCTCCAGGTTCTCCAGCCAGGTTTGGTCGCCAGGTTCTGTGTCCAGGTTCTCCAGCTAGGTTCTGTAGCCAGCATCTCCTGCCAGGTTCTGTCCAGGTTCTCCTGCCATGTTCTCTCGCTAGGTTCTGTGTCCTGTTGTCTTGTTACATCTGTATTTATACCAGTTGATTCCAATCCTATCAATCTCTATTCCAAAGGTTAGGGTGTTTCTTATCTCCATTCCAGGGAGTAAAGATTATGTAGCTTAAGCGTGATTGTTCGTAGTTAAAGTGATTAACTACCCTCCTGGCACTTAGTTAAGGGGTTTTATTCTCTCCCTAACTTCAGGGGAAAATCCCTACCTGGGGAAACAACCTTTCTCAGAGAGGTGACCTTGGTTAAAACACATAGCGCCAAGAAGGTGAGCAAACATATTAAGAACAGTATGCCATATACGCCAGGTCCCTTGAAACCTATGCTGTGCAGATGTTTCTTCCCTGCAGCGGCTGTGTCAAGCAGCAAGGATGGACCGGCTCCCAGCACAGGACTTTCTGCCTTGGTGAGGTTCTGTACCTGGCCTATTGTCCTGCTCTGCTCATACTTATCTGACTGCCTATAACAAATTCAAACTCATGTTCAAACAATCTTCATGCCTTTTGGTGTATAAGCCACTTAAAAAATTTACCTGAACACCCTGTTACATCATTAGAGATAGTTAGAACTCCAAAAGATGCTCTGAGTTTGGCATGTAGAAATATTTTTTACTGAATTTGCTTTAGGGTCAAAAAATTATAATTTGCTCCAGTCATTAACCTTTGCTTTCCTTTTGTTTTGATAGAAATGTATCTTATGAAATAACTGATTGTTTGCTTAAAAAATATAGGGCTAATTTTGGGAACCCACCTGCATCATTGGCTCCTGAAATGAGACATAACTGTTTAATTGAACTGACTTGTTCTTAGGAGTGATTGTTTTAAAATGAAATATGGAGCAATCAACAAACATCTTCAGGACTGTGAAGATTTTTACTTAAGTTTCAAAGTTAAAGGTGTGCAGAGTTTGCCACCATAAAATATGCCTCTTTGGGATATTGATCATTTTAGGCTGGTTACTTTTAAGAAATTAAAGACAAAGGAAAAACCTTTAACCTTGCCCTTAACTGCCTAAAAGAATTTAGATAGCTCTAACCAGTTTGGCTCAGTGGATAGAGCGTCAGCCTGAAGACTAAAGGGTCCCAGGTTCGATTCTGGTCAAGGGCATGTACCTTGGTTGCAGGCACATCCTTAGTAGGGGTGTGCAGGAGGCAGTTGATCGATGTTTCTCTCTCATCGATGTTTTTAACTCTCTATCCCTCTCCCTTCCTCTCTGTAAAAAGTCAATAAAATATATATATATATTTTTAAAAAGAATTTAGATAGAGAGCCTGCTCCAGGAAGGGAGATATCATTATAGATAACTATAGTTTCATATAGAGTGTGATAGACAGGGAGGAACCTAACAAGGCCCATTTCATCAAAGCCCTCTCTGTGTCCCTTGTTAAAGATGGCCCAAAAAACATTTGTTTATCAAACGTTTGCATTTTTTATCTCCATGTGAATTGCCTTCCTGCTCTTTGAAATCTCAAACCACAACTCCACCTTTCTCTCCTTGCTCAAGATGGCAGGTAAGCATCAACTGCCTGACTTGTCTTTAGGTCCCATATTCTCATGGAACCTCCATAGGTACATATGCAATACATTTGGTTATTTTCTCATGTTAACCTGTCTCTAGTCAATGTATTAGACCAGGCAGAAGAACTAAGAGGGAGAAGGGGAACTTTGTCCTCCCCCGTGCCTATAATATTGGAAAATAACTTAGAAGTGATATTTTAAATGATAACTAATAAAAACAATCAGAGTTATGTAGCACCATATAAACTAGAAAGGAAATAATTATGTTTTCTAATCATCTGCGTTTGTACTGGAGGTCTCCTTCTTAATCCAGTTGGTGAAAAGAATGTTGGTGAAATAGGATAGTAGGCATTGTGGAGTTAATTTTGGCTGTCAACCTAAGAAAACCAGTTACAACACTAATCGATGCTATTAATGGCAATTTGTCCTGGGAAGTGAGCAGGCTGCTAAATATTCACAAAAAGCTATTGGACAGATCACAAGAAACAGATCCTTGTAGTATGTAGTCTAGTGGTAGCAATGACACTGCACATCCTGAATCCCCAGGTTCTACTTCATGTCTGGTAAGTGTTTTGAACATGTGAGCACCATTGAGATGCTAATTATTGCTATTTATCATCCTTGGTTACAAAACTGTAAAATCTGAGGAAGAGATATTTAAATGATAATTATTATTCATCCCTTCAAAGAAAAAGCCCTGAGGCAATTTACCTATTCCTACTATTGAGAGTTTGACAAGCCAGTTTTGCCAAGAATTTATTGGAAGACTATGATTTTGGCAATGTTTCCTAATCAGTGTGCCATGACAATTTGAGCCATTGTCAAAACACTCTGTGTGTTAAATATCCTGAGTTTCTTTACCCCCAGGCAGTTGCTTTTCTGCCAAAATGCTTGTTTCTAAAGTCACTGATTTCAGCTTCAGTCTGCAACTTAGAGATAAAAGCCAACTGGTTCCTTTGAGGAACATAAACAACTGAATAGTGCAATCAAGATTAAGGAGGAGACCTCCAGGACAAATGCAGTAGGTGTCCTGGACTGAATTCTGCAAGTCTGAAAGTATTTGAAAGCATTCAGTTACAAACTACAGGAGAAATACACATTTTTAAATGAACTCCATATTCAGACTCAAAAGTATTGTGGGCAGTGAGAATGGCACCAGGTGGTAGGCAGACTGGACCTGGGTTCAGCAACCACAGTATTTGAAGTTCTGGCTAGGAAAGAATTCAGAGCCAAGACTCCAACTATAAGAGAACATTTATTTAGAAAATCACAGAGGTGGAAGAAGTAATTCATAGAAGAAATGGGCTAAGGAAATAAGAAATAGAGGCAAAGGAAGGGCGCTTGGAGCTTATAAGTGAGGAAGGTACAGGTGACACACCTGGGGGAAAGTGGAAGAAGGGGGGAAGGGGAAGGCACAGGCTTGCTCCTGGGAGAGAGAGAACACTGGGTCCTCTGTCCTAAGGGTTTTAAGGGTGTAGATTTTAGGGGAGGTCCCAGGGGAAGATCTCAGTAGACTATTCAGCAGCTTTCCAGGTGTGTCCTTTCTGGGTCAGGGTCTCCACTGATTGATTGGCTTGCTCCAGGGTATGGGTCATTATCCAATGCAGCTGGTCCTGAGGTCACCCATGGGGTTATTTTCTGGTTTTGCTGCTTTTCTGGGCCTGGAGCTGAAATACAACTGAGGCCCAGATGTTAACTCCAGGGAAGAAAGGTCAGGGGGTCCAGACCACATGACCAGTGATATGCTAAGGGAAGAAAGGTCACCTTAGGGGCGAGGTCCCACCCTACAATTGTCCTTTGCTAGACATCTAGGACTTTTCACCCTGGTGACCTTCTGTACCTGGCCCATCTGTCTAACTGTCTACCACAAAAGTACTCAATTTTTTAGGTTATGGAAAAGCTCTCCAAACTTATCAAAAGTTAAAAAGATTATTCTTCGGTGCATTCTTGTGCTCCATTATGCCCTGCTGGGGGCTCTTGCCCCTCCCACGATTTTCCTGTTGTTCTCATTGTAGGTTTCATGATTAATAGCTTCCAGTAAACCACCTCACCCAGTTTCCAGTGGACCACCTACACCTGGCCCCCACCTGCCCTGGTCCCACTGTTTACTCTTGTACCCTTTACAAGAGACATAAATATCCCACTCCCCCTACTTTGCCTTGCTGATGCCATTTTGACCTCAGCCCCTCACTTAGCAGATGTAACAATAAATTTAAAACTCTTTACCCCTTTTGGCCTCCTGCGTTCCTCCTTCGGTGATCCTAACAGTTATAATTAAACATTCATAGCTCTTCCCTCTTGCGGCCATCTTAGGAGCGCCAGCGGTCAAAATGAAGTTCAACCCCTTTGTGACTTCTGACCGGAGCAAGAACCGTAAAAGGCATTTCAATGCACCTTCCCACATTCGAAGGAAGATCATGTCGTCTCCTCTTTCCAAAGAGCTGAGACAGAAGTACAATGTTCGGTCCATGCCCATCCGAAAGGATGACGAGGTTCAGGTTGTTCGAGGACATTACAAAGGGCAGCAAATTGGCAAAGTCGTCCAGGTTTACAGGAAGAAATACGTCATCTACATTGAACGAGTGCAATGGGAGAAAGCTAATGGGACAACTGTTCATGTGGGCATTCACCCCAGCAAGGTGGTTATCACTAGACTAAAGCTGGACAAAGACCGCAAAAAGATTCTTGAACGTAAAGCCAAATCTTGCCAAGTAGGAAAGGAAAAGGGAAAATACAAGGAAGAAACAATTGAGAAGATGCAGGAATAAAGTAATATTATATACAACTTTCATTAAAAACTTAAAATGAAAAAAAAAACATTCATAGGCAACAATATTCATCATCAGATATCCAGATCATAGAGACCCTCATTGTCAGAAACTTCATTGAGTAAATTGTAGCCTTTTATCCCCATACATTCATACATGCACTAAGGTCTAAAAATAGGATTGGAAAATATTCACTCCAATCATAATAAATTGAACTTGAAGCTGTGTTAAATTCTAGATACTTCTACAGTTAAACTCACCTCTGTGATCTGTTCTTTAACCACAATATTTTGTTTTTCTTATTTGTAAAATAATTAAATCTTGCTTCAATAACTGTTCAGTATGAACTACCTTTTATAAAATTATTCAGTTGACAAAGACATTTTGTTGAAACAACAGAATGATACCATTTTCACATAATCCCTGATGACTGGAGACCTAGGCTCATGCGAAGAATGTCCTTGTGGTTTTGTGGTGCTTCTTGACTAACTGAAAATAGGCTGTTTGTATTGTCCAGGTTGTATTCCTAGATAATCACACAATAGGACTTTTTTTTCCAGCTTACTTATTCATTATAAACAAAAAATTATGCTGAAGACTATTTTTCTTCCAACTGTCTGACAACCTTAAAAATGGCTTTCTAGATACAATTTGAGAAAATAATTCATCTTACAACAATAAATGTCTCTTCAGACAAAATGAAATGGAGAACTGAACATGTATTAAATGAATTGGAGACAACCACTCCTAATTTGAATAGTTTAGGGTCATCAAATCACCAGAATTATTCTATCTGTCACTGCTACTTAGGAACATGAGTTAATTGCTTAAGAGGTTTTTTTTTTTTTTTTAGCTCAATACACCAGGCTCTAAAATACCTTAAATCAAGCTAGTATTGGTCAGTGGCAAAATAATAGAAAGCCAAATGTCTTCACTCTATCATTCATATACCAAACACATATCTTTCATCTCCTTCATAAGTCATGTTGAACAATTTCATTTTCTATGATGACTAAATCACCATCGGGGACTTTTAAATAAGACAAATGCATTTAGATATAATAGGGTCCTGATACCATGTAATAAACCTAGTTATGAATACTAGAAAGGAGCAAAGGGATGGCCAAATATTGTAGGCCTGTCGTTTGTGCAGCTTTGCCTGGAAGATTTAGTTTAACACACCCCAAGGGGCCACGGGTGTATTCCCCTCAGATCTCTGGGGTAAAGGACTAGACAGGGGGAGAATAGATGCATGCCCAGTAAAGTCTGAGTAACACAGGGAAGGTACTTGTCTGTCAGTCACACCTGGGAACAGGTCATTGGCCAGAGGTAGGCATGGCCACTGCAAGTACAGGAAGATTTGAGATATTTACTCCCTTGAACAAAGAAGTTTGCTCTCCTGTGTTTTGGGGACTCCTGGGATTCTTTTTGCAGGAGGCATGCTCTCTTGGCTCCAATGCATTTGCCCACATGGCTCAGAACCATGTGCACCCCACACAATGGACTAATGTACTGCCACTAGTCTGATGCTACACTGGACCAGCTCCACCATGGAATGGAATGGAATGGAATGGAATGGAATGGAATGGAATGGAATGGAATGGAAACTCTGGACATTAGCTTTGCTTCTAGCTCTACTGAATCCCCAGATGCACATCTTCCAGAACTGCATTAGGAAAATGGGACTTTAGAAACACATATAATTCCATGCACATAAAAATCACATATCCTCCATGCAAGTCTCAGAAAATATTTTTCTTGAGATATCGTGAGGACCTGATCCCCCATTCAATGGGGAAAGTGATACCTCACAGTTCCAACTAACTGGGATGAACCATATTATTCAAGCACTCCACTCAATGCAACTGTGTCATATTAGTAAGAAAAAAATGCCACCCTAACCGGTTTGGCTCAGTGGATAGAGCGCCGACCTGCAGACTGAAGAGTACCAGGTTCAATTCCGGTCAAGGGCATGTACCTTGGTTGCGGGCACATCCCCAGTATGGAGTGTGCAGGAAGCAGCTGATCAATGTTTCTCTCTCACTGATGTTTTTAACTCTCTAGCCCTCTCCTTTCCTCTCTGTAAAAAATCAATAAAATATATTAAAAAAAGAAAAAATGTCATAATATTTGATTTTGAATGTGAAAGTGAGCCAGTAATCATGCAAATAAAACATATTTATAAACTACTTAATATTTTCCAAAGAATATTCACGTTGTGTATCTCATTTGATCCACTTAACAAGCACCCGGTAGAAGACACACAAATAGTGTATTTCTTAAAGTCTTTTTTTCTTTATTTACTTTAATATATTTTTATTGATTTCAGAGAGGAAGGGAGAGAGAGAGAGAGAGATGGAAACATCAATGATGAGAGAGAATCATCGATCGGCTGCCTCCTGCATGCCCCCCACTGTGGATCCAGCCCACAAACTGGGCATGTGCCCTTGACCAGAATTAAACCTGGGACCTTTCAGTCCGCAGGTTGACGCTCTATCCACTGAGCCAAACCAGCTAGGGCAAGTGTATTTTTAATTATAAATACAAATAATAAAACTTAGCTCAGAGAAGGAAAGTGGCATGTCCTGTGTGTATATCTCATCGAAAATTAACAGAGAAGAAAATAAAGGCTTAGTACAATTAAGTATTTTTAATCAAGGTCATACAATTAGTAAGTGGCAGAATGAAAATTTGCACAATGGTCTTCTGATTCCAGAGCTTGCATTTTTTGACCCTTTTTTATTCTGAAATTTCTTCCACTATCTTAGGAAGGATTTTAATTAGGTATAATTAAATATATTTCCCCTTTTCATCACGCTGGCTTAAAGAACAGACAGGTAGCTCTAAGAAAAGCTGAGCTTCTCTTAAAATAGATGGGCATGTCCTTCAGTTACTTTTTGAGCCTCTGTTAGATAAGATAAAAGTTTCTCCTTGGGTCATCGTCAAACCAATGTGTCTGTGCCTGCACCAGTCAATGCCAGCCCACGGTAGGAACCTGGAGAACAAAGAGTTCCACTCTGCACCTGCATGAAGGTACTCAGCACTATGGAAGCCAGACCCCAGCAGCAGTTCTGGGAACCATACTCTGTTACTGTGTGCTCCCTTACGCATCAAGCTACCTCCCTTTCTCTCCATCTTTTTTTAAAAGTTTTTAAAACTTGAGAGAAACAGACAGACAGACAGACAGAAAGAAAGAAATGTGTGAGAGAGAAACATCAATAGGCTGTTTCCCACACTCGCCCTTATCGGGGATGGAACCTGAAGCCTGGGTTTGTGTCCTGACTGGGAATCAAACCCACTGCCTTTGGTGTACAGGAGCTGCCCTCCAATCAACTGAGTCTCAACAGCCAGGGCTGGTTCCCTCCATTTTGTTCTCAGTAAACCTCTTATTTTTCAATCTAGTTTGCCCCTTCTTGATTTCTTTCACTGGGCACAAGCACAGTGACATTTTTTTTTTTTTTATGACTCAAATGAGGCTTATCTTGATCTACTGAAAAGTATAGGATTCCAGCCTGCCCACGAGCTAAGGCTCATCCACCTCCTTTGGCCTTTGCTCAGCTGGTAAATGTGATTGTTATATGACTATTATCTTCCTAGTTTTAATGTCTATTGAGTCTTCTTTTCTGTTTTGTTGTTGTTGTTGTTGTTGTTGTTGTTTTGTTTTCCACGAGGTCCTGGTAATCCCATTCCCTTTTTTTCTAACCTTGCAGGACTGGTTTCTGTCAGTGAGGTGCCTTGTGGGCAATTATGGGTGCCCCCACTAAAGTCCCGCTTCTGCTCTGAGAGAGGATGGGACCTCTGCGTCTCTATCCCTCTGATCTCAAGCCAAAACCATTCAGGCTTTTTCACTCCATCGCCATTAGTCGGCACACCTTCCTATTTTCTCTGTTTGTTCCAGCCCCTCTTGGAGCTTTCCCATCAACGCTGCAGGTCATCTTGTTGCTTCAGAACTTCTCATCCTTCCAGGACTCACATGGTCCCCTTTTCCTATTTTTCCCGGCTTCCCAGTTTCTGACTTTAGACAGAGAAGTCTCTCTTTATTGTCTCACTTGACACTTCTGTCATGTTCTTTGTGTCTACTACAGGTCCCTTAGACCCCTTCTTCCCTGTATTGCTTCCCCCTCTTTTCTATTTGCCAGGTATTTTCTTCATCCCCTCAGTTGGCATGTCTCCAAGGCACAGAAATTACAGGGACACTTGCTCTCAGGCTCTTCATCCTTCTCCTGATGGCCTTAATCTTGGCCACCATTTAGACTGGAATAGGGAACATACCAGCAATGCCAGGAAAATCACCTCTAGGGTGCATTTTAATTCCAATTAGATGATTTGAGGAAGAAAATATTATTTTTCTTATGCAATGCTACCTACCCCAATAAATCCTGGAGGGCCAGAAATGCTGGCCTGAAAAATGGGTGCACTGTCCAATTAGATCTCTTTTGCAAAATGTCTGGGAAATGGACTGAGATTCCATAAATTCAGGCATTTATGAAACTTGATCAGGACCCAAAGCTTCCTAACTCTTGTTGTGTCTGTGTTACAGCTGCTGTGAGGTAGTCTCCCCAGATTCCAGACAGACAAAGCTTCTTAACATTTGATCTGGCCGAACCCTAACTGCCCTGTCTCCACAGGCCTGACAAAGCCCTTCAGCCTCCCACTTTACCTAGTGGTCCTCCACCTTATAGGTCTACGATGGCCAAACAAGTCCACCAGAACCCTCTGCCTCACCTCTGCCTCTGAATCCACCCCTTGAGCCTTCCCAGCATGGGAACTATTCAGGCTTCCTTTACTCTTCCCTCTCCCCAAAGGGGAGGGACACTTCTGACCTCTTTCCCTTGTGGGAGGTAGCAGACAAGAACAGAGGGATCACTCAGGTTCACCTCCGCTTCTCTATGTCCAATATCAGTGTAGGGAAAGATTTGACCAGTTCTCTGAGAATCCTGAAAATTTCTGGGACGAATTTGTCAAGTTCAGCCTTGTCTTCTCCCTAACTTGGCAGGATGTCATAGTGCTTTTAACTCATTGCTGTTTCCTGGACAAAAAGGCTTGCATCCTGAGCAAGGCCTGAGAATGGACAGATGAGAGGGCAGCTGGCAGCCTGGCACATGATATTTATAGAGCAGGGGGACAAGGAATGCCAGTTCAGGACCCCGAATGGGAATACATGGACAGAAAAAATAATTCCCAAATGGAGCATTTTATTAACTGCATAATTGAAAGAATGAGGCATTGTCAGATTGTGTTTGTCAACTATGACAAGATCTGAGAGGTCACTCAGGGGCCAGATGAAAATCCAGCTCTCTTTCTGAGCCGGTTATCTAAGCCCTTAAGAAAATTTACTAATGTGGACCCAGACTCCTGTGAGGGGCACATTCTCTTGGTTATATATCTCATCACTCAGGCCTCCCTGTGTATCCAGAGAGAAATCCAAAAGCTGAAGACAGGCCCCCAGACCCGTCAGACATTTTTGGTAGTGGAGCCCTTTAAGAATCAAGATTAGGCAGAAAAGGTCAGAAAGAATAAGGGAACTAAAAGGAAGGCCCAGATTTTGGATGCTATGATTCAGGCACCATCTCAGATTGACCCCAGATGTTCCAGGACTCTTGGACTATGAAGGCCCCATCCATAGGTGCCTGCCTTAGGGTTTGGGCCAAACCCATGCAGCGACTGCAAAAGAGAGGGACACTGGAAAAGTGAATGCTCATTCTGCCCTGGGAAGCTGGGACAGAGTAGGCTCTCAAAGGTCCTCTGCAGTTCTGGCCATCCTTTCTCAAAAGGGGGACACCTTCTCCCACTGAGGAGGCCCAAGCGCTCACTGGGCTTCAGCTTCAGGAAGAAACATCACCTTTGACCTTGCAGAGCCTCATCTTTGACATGGCAGGTAGAAAAACTGAGTTTTTGATTGACTGGATCTTCCTACTGTATCCTGACTCTGCCTCCCAATGCTGACTGTCTGGTCACGGGGATAGATGGCAAGCCTAAGGTAAGGCACTTTACCTGCTCTCTTATATGCGATACCTAGCCTATGCCATTCCTTCCCGTATGTGCCTGAGTACCCAATCCCTTTAATTGCCAGGGATCTGTTAACTAAATTGGGGGGCATTATTTATTTAGACTCTAAATTTTAGAGAATAATCAATTTAAGGTAGATCACTTCCTGGCACTGGCCATCCCCAGAGACAGGAGCCTTCCCATCTCCGTGAGCTCCTGTGAACACAGGTAAATCATGTAGTCTGGGACACTTTGTCACCTGGCCAGGCCATTATGGCCACCCCATAGAAATTCACCTGAGACCAGGAGCTCCCTACTCCCACCAATGCTAATACCCTCTATCACCTGAGGTACTCACAGGGATACAGCCCTTCCTAGAGACATTTCTCAGGGCCTAATTACTCAGTTTCAGTCATCCTATAACAGCCCCACCCTACCTATTAAAAAAACTAGTTGGGAATACCAAATAACACTTTGTACAGGACCTTAGGGCAGTCAATGATGCAGTTATTTCCATACACCCAATTGTCCTGAAGCATCCGTCTTATATAAAACTGCTGTTTGAAATTTTAACCCTGCTATTCTGGCTTCTGTCTTAAATAATAAGGAAAATAAGACTACTCCCATTCCAGAGAGGCCGTAAACTATGCCTCAGACAGAGTTGTCAGTGCTGACACCAGGCCAGGCATTGAGATATGGTCTCATAGCCCCTTCCCTGCACATAGGCCTTTCTCAGAAGGCCCGGAAGTCTCATTCCAAATTTGGGAGACAAAGGACTGGAAAAAGTATAAATAAATAGAGTTTCCTCCATGTTGGGGGCCCAGAATTTGAAAGACACATTTTTTCTTTAGGCTTGCACAGAATTTAATAATAAAATGTAACTCCTTTTCTCTAAGCGTGGCTTGGTTTTTCTCTGGTCTTCTGCAACAGTCCCAAACCCATATACCCTCCTTTCGCAGATCCTCAGCAATACCCAATATTATATGGTATTAGTCCTCAAGGATACATTTTTTTATGTCCCCCTGCACCCAGACTCTACTACAGTGGTTCTCAACCTTCTTAATGCCGCGATCCTTTAATACAGCTCCTCATGTTGTGGTGACCCCCAATTTCATTGTTACAAATTGATTAATCACAAAAACAATATGTAATTATATATGTGTTTTCCGATGGTCTTAGGAGACCTGTGTGAAAGGGTCGTTCGACCCCCAAAGGGGTCGCGATCCACAGGTTGAGAACCGCTGCTCTACTACCTTTTTGCCTTTGAATAGAAGGACCCAGAAACTCAAAAGAGCACTCTATGCACCTGGACTGTCTTTTCCGAAAGGTTCTGGGTTAGTGCCTACCTATTTGGACAGACCCTGGAGAAAGATCTCAGGGCTCTCCAATTCTAGGGCAGTACCCTCATACAGTATGTTGATGGCCTGTTAATTGCAAGTAAAGACCTTTCTATCTACCAGGAGGATACCATTAGAACTTTGAACTTTCTAGCAGGATAGGGTTACAAGGTCCCCCCTGACAAGGCACAGATCTCCCGAAAGGAAGTTTAGTATCTTGGGTTCATCTTGACTCTTGGAGCCCAGAAGTTAGCCCTGAGCCACAAGCAGATGATCTTAGCTTTACTCACCCAAAAGACCAAAAAGGAACTTTGAAGATTTTTAGTTATCTACCGCCTCTGTCTCCCTAGTTTGGAATCATTGTCAAGCCCTTCTATGAAGCCCTGAAGGGAAAAGAGAGGGTGCTTCTACACTGAGACAATGTCTGCCAGGGGGCCTTCCCAGAACTTCAGACTAAACTGGGATAAGCCCCAGCCCCAGGCCTCCCTGGTGTAAGAAAGCCTTTTTCCTTTTCCATGGAAGGGCTGGGCTGGCCTTGGGGTATTGACCCCAAAAGTAGGATCCTCTTCTGTGACAGTTGCATACTTTTCCAAATAGCTGAATCTAGTGACTCAAGGGTGGCCAAGCTGCCTCCAGGCAATTACATGTACCACCCAGCTAGTCAAGGAAGTATTCAAACTGACCCTCCTTCAGCCTCTTGAAGTTCTCACCTCACATCAAGCTCACACAGTATTGGACTCCAAGGGGCACCCCTGGCTGACTGGGTCTAGATTGGCCTAATACCAGGCTATGTTACTGGACACTCCTGACCTCACACAGAAGTTCTGTCAAAATTTAAATCCTGCTACCCTGTTCCTGTCTGGAGACTCAGAAAAATTAGACCATAGCTACACTGAAACTATAGAACAGGTCTTCTCCAATAGTGTTGATCTCCAGGATTCCCCTGCTTTAGAACAGCTCACAGACAGGAGTAGCTTTATAGAGGAGGGTGTTGGGAAGGCTGATTATGTCATCGTCAGTGTCCAGGAGGTCACTGAGGCATAAGCGCTTCTTCCCACCCCAGCACATCAGCTCAGGAAGCAGAGCTAAGGGTCCTCATACAGTCCCCCAGCTAGCAAAAGAAAAAAGCCAATATATAGACTGACGCTAAGTGTGGATTTCTAGTTCTCCATGCCCATGTGGCTGTTTAGAAGCAGAGGGGAATGCTAACAGCTAAGAATTCCCCTATCAGACATAAGGACATAATTCTTTCTTTCTTAGAGGAAGTTGAACTCCTGGCACAAATCACTGTAATACATTACTGGGGGCATGAGAAGGGATACTCAGCCATTAGTCATGGCAATGATCTAGCTGACAGAGTGGCTGGGGTTGGGGGGGAGGGAAGGGGCTTCTTGAGGGATAGACCTTGAGGGCCTAGCTCTACTCATGGGGCCACAGTCTTTATTACCAAAACCCCCATACTCTCCAACTGAGGAAGCCTGGGTAACATGGTGGCGCTACGCCCTTAATGAACAAGGATGCAATTTTGACAATGAAAGGTGCCTTTCAGTACTGGAAGGGATTCAATGGAGGGTTGTCAGGAACCTACATGAGGCCAACCGGTATGGGAAAGAGGCCCCCTGTATTCTCACCCAGTGAGTTTTAACTGGGAAGGGACTTAAAAAATTAAGGAAGTATCTGGGACCTGCAATCTTTGTATGAGAAACAATTAGCAGATTCACCTGCTACTGCCTCCCCTAGCCTCTCCTGTGAAACACTATGGCACCTTTGCAGGGGAGGAAGGGCAAACTGATTTCACTCAGATGCCCTAAAAGGATATAAAGATATTCTAGTTTGTGGATACTTTCACTAGCTGGATAGCAGCTTTTCCACCTGCTCAGAGTACCAGTATGCTTAGAAGTATGTAAGAATCTTCCAAAACAAATTATCCCTAGGTTCAGCCTCCCTGGATGCCCACAGAGTGATAATAAAACCTCCTTTATAGCTAAGATCACACAGGCCTTGTCCTCCAGTTTTGGAATCAGATGCAAAATTCATTCATCCTGCACCCTCAGTCCTCAGGAAAGGTTGAGATGATGAATCATCAGACCCTAAATAAAAACCAGACCTGGACACAAGACTGGGCTATGGACCACCCCACCCTTTCCCTGCTCCTTTTGGCTTAGGGCTATCCAGGTCAGGGACTTTGGGAAAGAAATGCCTTCATGAAATTATCAAAGATAATAACTTCAGGAAGTCACCTTTTTAACTGTTGGCTCTATCACTCTAACCCTCACATTCCGGGCCCTAAACTGCTAAACTACTCAGTTAGCTTTACCAATACACTCCTGAATATCACACTCCTATCTCATCTAAAGCCCATGCCACCTTCACCAGTAACTCGTTAGATTGACTGAAAGGCCAGTTGAAGGGTTCTGCACCACCGTCCTTAAACTTTTTACCTGGGGCACAGTGATGCTTTCCTGATGTGCACCAATGATACCACTGCCTGCCAATATTGCTGCCACA
Source organism: Myotis daubentonii (assembly GCF_963259705.1). Lineage (NCBI taxonomy): Eukaryota > Metazoa > Chordata > Mammalia > Chiroptera > Vespertilionidae > Myotis > Myotis daubentonii. The sequence continues at coordinate 61,471,944 of NC_081861.1, forward strand.
ACTCCACCTGCATTGGCTCTGCTTATTCAGACCCAATCCTAGTAAGCCAAGTCCCCTCCCCTGTCCAAGACCCTTGGAATAGTGTTTGCACTCCAGGCGGTAATACATGCTGTCTATTTCACCCCACAGGATATTAAGGGAGAAATAATTGCTTACCATGGAAAAACAAGGTGGCCGACCCTTGGGAAGAGTAGGTTACTCTCAACCTCCGGAATCTTTGACTAGGAACTGGACTGATGGGATCCCTTGCACCTGGTTTGAGGCAGAAGATTTAATTTTCAGAACCATTGTCTCTGTCAATACCTGTTTGCAGACATTCATATTCTCAGCATTCAACACTCCCAACTACACCCAATTCTATACCCCCACCTCAGGAAAATTTTTGTATTCAGACATCCCTAAAGCCAAAATGCTCAATCCCACTCCTGGAAAGTCTCTACAGTAGATTTTGGAATCGCCTTCCATTGCATTTCAAACTGCTTAACCATTGGTGAATTCATCTTAGCCCAGCTGACTTCACTAGGAACACTAGCGTAACTCAGCCATCCCACACTAAAGGAGCACTGGGACTACTGTTGGTGGGCACTGTAGGACTGGCTACTTCATGGGGAGAATTTGCCTACCATGAGACAACTCTCATAATGCTCTAGAGTTCTAATCCACTCATCTGCTGCTGGGCACTTAGTCTGTTTCCAAATCTTAGCTATTGTAATTGTGCTGCTATGAACATAGGGATGCACATATCCTTTCTGATTGGTGTTTCTGGTTTCTTGGGATATATTCCTAGAAGTGGGATCACTGGGTCAAATGGGAGTTCCATTTTTAAATTTTTGAGGAAACTTCATACTGTCTTCCATAGTGGCTGCACCAGTCTGGGTTCCCACCAGCAGTGCATGAGGGTTCCTTTTTCTCCACATCTTCTCCAACACTTGTTATTTGTTGATTTGTTGATGATAGCCATTCTGACAGGTGTGAAATGCTCTCATTGTTGTTTTGATTTGCATCTCTCAGATGATTAGTGCCTTTGAGCATGTTTTCATATGTCTCTTGACCTTCTGTATGTCCATTTTCGAAAAGTGTCTATTTAGGTCCATTGCCCATTTTTGATTGGATTGTTTATCTTCTTTTTGTTAAGTTGTATGAGTTCCCTATAAATGTTGGAGATTAAACCCTTTTTGGAGATAACATTGGCAAATATGTTCTCCCATGCAGTGGGCTCTCTTGTTGTTTTGTTGGTGGTTTCTTTCGCTGTGCAGAAGCTTTTTATTTTATCTTCTGTCTGAATAGGATGGAGTTGGCACTGTCATTCATAAGACCTGATGCACCTAAGTCAATAATTTAGATACAATTGAAACCAATATTCAAAAGATATATGAACAGGCCTTACAGCTACATAGGTACAATCAAGGAACAGATCCTAACATTACCTGGGATACTATTAAAAGCACCCTTTCCACCTCACCTTGTTTTTGTCTTCCCTGGCCCCCTTGTGACCCTGGTCCTCCTACTTACCTTTGGACCATGTCTTTTAACCTACTTGTCAAGTTTGTATACTCCAGGTTGCTACAATTTCACATGAGGCTATGGTCATGCAAGGTTTCTAACCAGTTTCCCCCACTGAATTGTCAGAAGCTTATTCCTATAGGCCAGTGGTTGGCAAACTGCGGCTTGTGAGCCACATGCATCTCTTTGGCCCCTTGAGTGTGGCTCTTCCACAAAATACTACATGCGGGCACGCACCTACAGTGCAATTGAAACTTCGTGGCCCATGTGCAGAAGTTGGTATTTTGTGGAAGAGCCACACTCAAGGGCCAAAGAGCCACATGTGGCTCGCGAGCTGCAGTTTGCCGACCACTGCTATAGGCTATTGATTTAGCAGCAAGAGATTTCCATTCCTCCCAGGCTTAGAGTTAAGAAGGGGTACCTGTACCTGTACCCCTTCTCATAGAAAGGAGTTTCAAAAGAAGAGACCTCTGGCCCCTATTCCTAAAGATTAAGGAGGTTAAAATCTCTCAGGGGAGAATGGACAGGCTGAGCCTCTATTAAGATAGATGTGAATTCCTTCAGTTACTTTTGGAGCCACTCCTAGTAAGATTGAAGTTTCTTTTTGGTACTCCCCAAATAAATGCGTCTGTGCCTACACCAGTCAATGCAAACCTATGGCAGGAACCTGGAGAAGAAAGAGATTTACCTTGTGCCTGTGTGAAGGAACCCAGTCCTATATAAGCCAGATTCTAGTAGCAGTTCAAGGAGTCATAATTTCTGTTAGTGTGTGCTCCACTGATGCATCAAGCTTCCTTCCTTTGTCTTTCTCTCTACCTTGTTCTCAGTAAACCTATTCTTTTATAATTTGTTCTGCTTCATTTCTTGATTTCTACCATTTTTTTTGGGGGGGGGGGTGCAAGATCCCTTAAGCCAGTGACACATTTCCATTAAATATCATAAAATGCATATTGTTGTTACTTTTTAGTTTTCTCTTCTATATTTTCCAGCCTTTTGATCATTTTCAAATTCTCAACTAAAGTTCTTGTTTCTATTTATTTTTCAATAATGATTCCTTTTTAATCTTATCTAATCTCATGACAATCCTAATATATAAAAACCCTGGGTTGTAATGACCAGTAACAACCGAGGCTGGACCAACAGGAAGTCACGTGGCAACCCAGCACTGACTGCTTCTGCTGCAGGCACAGTGCCTCAACACTGACTGCTGAGGGGGCTGCAAATCAGTGCCAGAGAGAGGCCTGTAGAGAGAAGCAGGGACTGATCTGTTGCCTCTGCGGCAGCTTTTGATCAGCACTTACTTCTCTCTTTCTCTCCCAGTCTGGCCAGCAGCCTCACCTCCATTTCTCTCCAGGCTTCCACTGGGGCTGTTGATCAGCCCCACCTTTCTTACCAGGCCAGGTTGATAGGTCCAGAGATGCTGACAGGCATAGGAACTGAGCAATCAGAACCAAATCTGGGTGCTATGGGGAGCCAATGGCAGCCTAGTAGGTGGAGCTTTTGACACTGACTGGCATAGAAACTGACCAATCAGAACCAAATTGGCCATCAGAGGAGGGCAATTGGGGTTAAATCAGGCCTGCAGGGGAGGGCCATTGGGGGCTAGATCTGGTCAGCAGGGGAGGGCAGTTGAGGGCAACCAGGCCAGTAGGGGAAGGCAGTTAAGGGCAATCAGGCAGGCAGGCAGGGGCAGTTAGGGGCAACCAGGCTGGCAGGGGAGGGCAGTTAGGGGTGACCAGGCAGGCAGGCAAGTGAGCAGTTTGTAGCCAGTGGCCCCAGATTGCGAGAGAGATGTCCAACTGCTGGACATCCCCCAAGGGGTCCCCAATTGGAGAGGATGCAGGCTGGGCTGAGGGAATCCCCCCCCTTCTGTGCATGAATTTCATGCACCAGGCCTCTAGTCCTATCTAATAAAAGAGAAACATGGTAATTAGCATACGTCCGGACCCTTCCCATTGGCTAATCAGGGCAATATGCAAATTCACTGCCAGCCAAGATGGCTGCTGGCAGCCAGGCAGCTTGAAACTAACATGAGGCTTGCTTGCTTCAGTGACAGAGGAAACCAACGTTCCCCGCCTGCCTTGCCGGCCTCTGAGCTTGCAGTTTGAAACATAGTTACAAATATAAAAGCTAAACAAAACCCCAGAAACCTGCTTTCAGCCAGCCGGGATCACAGAGCTGGAGTTGATACAGTGTTTCGATTAGAGAACACAAACCAGATACCTGCTTACAGCAGCAGAGGCCTCAGAGCTGGAGTCAGAGCTAAAGCTGTCCCAGAATAAAAAAAAAAAAGAAATAAAAGGAGCAGTTGGGAGCTTCAGTCACCTGCCAGGCTGAAAACAGCCCTCAGCCCCTCACCCAGACTGGCCAGGCACCCCATTGGGGACCCCCACCCTGAAGGGTGTGTGACCAGCTACAAACAGCCATCATCCCTTCATCCAGGCTGGCCAGGCACCCCAGTGGGGACTCCCACCCTGATCCAGGACACCCTTCAGGGCAAACCAGGCTGCCCCTACCCATGTACCAGGCCTCTATCCTATATAGTAAAAGGGTAATATGCTTCCCAGCACCAGGATCAGCATGACAAAGGGCAGCACCCAAACACCCTGATCGCCCTGCGGCTCTGTGTGTGACAGGGGGCGGGGCTACAACCTCCCTATCCGCCCTGCTCTGTTCGTGACAGGGGAAGGCACCCCAACCCCTGATGAGCCCTGCTCTGTGCCTGATAGGGAGCTCCCTAACCCCCTGATCACCCTGCGGCTCTGTGTGTGACAGGGTGCTGCACCCCAACCCCCTGATCGGCCCTGCTCTGTGGGTGATAGAGGGTGGCGCCCGAACCCCCCCCCCACGGGCCCTGCTCTGTGTGTGATGGGGTAGAGCCATAACCTCCCCATCGGCCCTGCCCTGAGTGTGACAGTGGTGGCGCCCCAACCCCTGATCGGCCGTGATCTGTGTGTGACAGGGGGCGCTTCACCAACTCCCCTATTGGCCCTAATCTGTGAGTGACAGGGGGGAGCTCCCCAACCCCCTGATTGACCCTGCTCTGTGCGTGACAGGGGGCAGCGCCCCAACCCTCTCATTGGCCCTGCTCTGTGCATGATAGGGGGTGGCGCTGCAACCTCTCCATCAACCCTGCCTTGAGTGTGACAGGGGGCGGTGCCCCAAGCCCCCAATCAGCCCTACCCTGAGCGTGACTGAGGGTGGCATCGCAACCTCCTGATCAGCCCTGCTCTGTGCATGACAGTGGGCGGTGCCCCAACTCCCCAGTCGGCCCTGCTCTGAGCCCGACCAGGGGCTGCACCTAGGGATTTGGCCTGCCTTCTGCCACCCGGGAGCAGGCCTAAGCCAGCAGATCGTTATCTCCCGAGGGGTCCCAGACTGCGAGAGGGCACAGGCCGGGCTGAGGGACCACCCCCCCCTACCCCCTGAGTGCACAAATTTTTGTGCACTGGGCCTCTAGTCCTATATAATAAAAGCCTAATATGCAAATTATGCCCTCAACTGGGAGTTCGACTGCTCGCTATAATGTGCACTGACCACCAGGGGGCAACGCAGAACATGGCCGATGTTGCCCACACAGTGCTGGCATCAGGCAGCAGTGGATTTGCTGCTGGCTCTGATGGGCCCCAACAAGAGGGGGACCATGGCGGGATGGTGTAGCAGGTGAGTAAGCGGCACCACGGCAAGGCAGGTGTGAGTGGGGGCCAGATCAACCTGCCGATCGTTCTACAGCCAGCTACCAGCAGTGGCGATGGGGAGTAGGGCCATTGCCTGGCTCCCAGGCACTGAGGGAGTTGGGCACGGGGGCTCAACCCTGATTGATAATACCACAGAAGGCAACCAGCAGCCTGCAGGCCCTGATTGCCTGATTGAGGCTGGTCACTGGGCTGGGATGGGGAACTGAGGTGGGTGGTGATGACCAACCTCCTGAGATGCACAGGTGGGGAGCTACAACCTCTCACTGGCTACCTAGGGGCAGGGGTTACGGGAACAGAGGTGTGGTGAGAATGCGGGGTGTCTGTAGAGCTCACTCTCACTCCCCCAGCTACCCTGCCTCGGGATGCCAGGGCTCGCACACCTGGAAAGTCCCTGTGTTCAGGTGCCGAGTGCCCATGAGGAGCCCACCCCACACCCACATGGCCTCTTCCATGTGAGCCAGGCCGCAGCTGCTGGGACCTCAGGGGTTGGTTGGGCTCCTGGCGGGTTTGTTCAGGAGCCAGTCTGCGAGGCCAGCTGGGAGAGAGTGCACTGCCCACCTGGTTTCCATGTGTGGCACTGCTGGGTGGTCCAGAGGCCCACATTGCGCACCAGCCTGCGACATCTGGTTGTGCTCACTGCATCTCCGCCTGGGGACTCAGGCGCCATGACTCGGGTGGAGGGTGGTGTGCAGAGGCCTGGGGGCCCAAGTTCTCCCCAGAGCCCAAAGGTCAGCTAGGACCTGCCCTTCCACACCAGATGCTCACACTTGGATCGCCGGTCTGGCCTAGGGACCACACCCATGCACAAATTTTGTGCACTGAGCCTCTAGTATGTTCATAATGAAAACATAAAACACAAAGTAAAAGAACAAAAGTTATTCTAAATACCAACAATATAAGATAAAAATTGTAACAGTTAAATTTTTTAGATATGTAGACATAAAAAATAAAGATTATACTAAGTGTTTTCATATGTTTATCACAGAAACCTTTGGAGGTAGACACAATGCTTATATCTATTTATAGATATGGAAAGTGAAGCTCATGTAAATTAATTCAGTTGTAAACCTTCATACAATAAAAGGTCAATCAAGGATACAAAACCAGGACTGTCTGCCTGCCCAAGTATGTCTATCTGGAATCATATTGTATAATACTGCTTCATAGTCTGCTTTTGGCCTTCAAATTTATCACAAATATTTTCTATATTAAGCAAACTTTAAGATGATTTCTAATCGCAGGTTAGTATTTTACCTTAAAAATGTAATAGAACTTATTTAAAGAACCCCCGTATTTGGGGTATTCTGATGGTTGCCAATTAATTTTGTCTGCCACATTGTAATGTAACATCTTTGTGCTATTGTGCCCAAAGCCAATATTCCACCTGTAGTTTTATTTTTAATTTTTTGAAATTTATCTTTATTGTTGAAAGTATTACATATTTCTTCCCCTTGACCACCTTGCTTCCACCCCACCTTCCCCAGGCCTTCACTGCACTATTGTCTGTGCCCATGGGTAATGCATCTACGCATATAAGTTCTTTAGTTAATCTCTTCCAACCTCCGTCCTCCCTTCCCTCTGAGATTCTTTTTGGCATGTTATCTATGCCAAGTCCATGTGTGACTGTTTAGTACCCTTTCTATCCCTTTGCTGAAAGATGCCCTGGCATCTGCAGGCTTTGTTTATGTAGTTGTCTTTGCCCTTAGGATTCCTGGTGCAGTTGATTTCAAGTGTTGACTTTTAATGATAATGATTAACAGCAGAATAGAGCACAGTCTTTCTTGACCTTCTTGTTTGCCTAACCCTCATTAGTAAAAAGTCATTCACTGAAGCAGTCATGTTCTTGGTTGTAAGAACAGAAATGAAGATTGGTTAACTTAAGGTAAAAGGTATGTGTTGAAAATATATCAGATAGCTTATAGAATTAATGAAAAGATGGAAGAAAGAAGCTCAAAAATAAGCAGGAGTCAAGGGAAGTTAAGCAACTGCAATAATGGCAGAATAACTGCTAGGTTACCTCACCACCACCACCCAAACCATTACTTTGGCAAACACTTGCTGACAGCACTTTTTCTTTGAATGGTTTCTAAACTCTTTCTGCTTCTTTGTAATAATTCCTCATCTTCAGTTTCAGGTGAGTGTATCTAAATGCACCTACATCATGTTCCCATATACTCCTTGGCTGCCAGGGACTAAGAGAAGAAAAGATCTTTCTCTATAGCTTCTATAGCCCTTCAATCAACAAGACACATAATGAAAAATTTCCTCAAACAGGTAGAGGATTTAAATATCAGGGAGCCACACAAGTGACAAGTACCTGCTTCAATGGTATTTAAGGAATTCTCCCATTTCAGGTAGAGAAATTATGAAATGATTGCTCAATCTCTTTGAACAGTCTTATTCCTTTGTTCTACACATTGCAAAAATCTTGTAAGTTTGTGGCTTAAGAATGGCACCTTTCTGTAAGCTCTTGACTTTATACAGAGTCCTCTCTAGTTTTCATGTTATTTTACAAGTTTTCATAGGCATTGAAAAGCAATTTAAAATGTTTACATTAAACAAATCAATGTATTTGAAACACAATATACTATATGTAAAACAATATCTGAAGACAATATGAAAAATCTAAATTTCACAAGGCCTTGTATAAATATGGGACCTTGGCCAAAATGGCCCTTCTACACAATCCTCTGCTCAACTACTCATTCCATATTGACTCCTACAATTAAGCTATTTTCCTTTGGTAATTTAAGTCAGGTGTGTGTAGGAAGAAGGATTGAATGCCTTTGTTCATGCTATATTATTTTTCAAAGTCTCCTGTACAAGTAGTAATTTATAGGGTCCTGGAATGACTCTAATATTGAGGCAAAATCAGGCCTATGTTGAATATAATGGTATGTCTAACCCCACATTTCTATATAATGGGCACTTTTCTGTTTGTCTCTGTGTCACACTAACTCTTTAAAAATGTATGGTACTTCTCATTATTACTTGAAAATAAATTACACTTTTAGTGTATCAATTAAACTTTTTGATGGCCATTAATGACTTGAAGAACTGGTAAACTTTATTTTCTGAGCCTTGGTATCCTAATATATAAAAGACCAGGGTTGTAACAACCAAAGGCTGACCAACCCGGAAGTCCTACAGTGAGCACTGGGTTGACTGGCAACCCAGCACTGACTGCCCAAGGGGCTGAGACCCAGAGAGAGAGAGGCAGGGTCTGATCCTGTCTCTGTCTCAGTGGCAGCTGTTGATCAGTACTTGCCTCTCTCTTTCTCTCCCTCTTTCTTTCCGGCCTTTGCCAGCAGTCGGGCTTTACTTTCTCTCCCAGTCATGGAGGGGGCTACTGTTCAGCCCCACCTCTCTGATCAGGCCCAGAGATAGGCCCGGAGATGCTGACTGGCATAGGAAACGACCAATCAGAACCAGATGTGGGTGCTGTGAAGAACCAATGGCTGTCTAGGAGGTGGAGCTTTCGACTTTGATTGGTATAGGAACCAACCAATCAGAACCAAATGTGGGTAGTGTGAAGAACCAATGGCTTCCTAGGAGGTGGAGCTTCTGACGCTGACTGATTGGCATAGACATGGACCAATCAGAGCCAAATTTGGGTGAACTGCAAGGAGCCAATGGTTGCCTAAGAGGTGGAGCTTTTGGCGTTGACTGGCATAGAAACTGACCAATCAGAACCAAATATGGGTGCTTTGGGGAGCCATTGGCTGCCTAGGAGGCCAAGCTTTTGATGCTGGCATAGAAACCGACCAATCAGAACCAAATTGGCCAGCAGAGGTGGGCAGCTGGTGCAAGATCAGGCCTGCAGGGGAGGGCAGTTGGGAACAAGATTAGGCCAGCAGGGGAGGGCAGCTGGGGGTAACCAGACTGGCAGGGGAGGGCAGTTAGGGGCGATCAGGCAGGCAGGTGAGCAGTTAGGAGCCAACAGTCCTAGATTGTGAGAGGGATGTCCAACTGCTAGTTTATGCTCTACAGGGATCAGGCCTAAACCATAAGTTGGACATCCCCCAAGGGATCCCCAATTAGAGAGGATGCAGGCTGGGCTGGGGGAACTCCCCCCTCCATGCACGAATTTCATTTACTGGGCCTCTAGTTACTAAATAAGACAGTTTCATTTTATGTTACTAATAAATTGGCCAAAAATATTGGTTAATTAACATTGATTAATTGAATCATTGTGAAAACAACTGCTGGCATAAACCTCAAGAATAATTAAATGAGAAAACCAAGCTGGATATGCATTGTAAATTCTTCCTAGTAACTGGTGATGGGTGTAGTAATACTTTCTCCCTGTCTACTTGACTCTTCACAAAGATTACCAATCAAGACTGATTTTTTTCTAACACTGTCTGTCACATTAATACTGTACATTAACACAGCACAATAATTACAGACAAGATCAAATATATTTTAACATAGTTCCTTTTTTAAATCTATCTTTGATTTTTTTGAAAATATAGACACCTGGCCCCAGGTGGGCATACATTGTTTTCTTATTAGTATGCCATATCGCTTAAATCCAGTTGTAGTAATAAAAAGTAATATACCTTTATGAGTTTGATCATTTTAACTTTGGGTGTACATTTTATAATGTACAGGTCATTAAAAATGCAAAGCCATGATAGCATATTTATTTGATAGAATCATTGGAGAATACAGGTTCCACCACTAATATGCTCCCTTATTTATATAAATTTGTCTCTTGGGGACATGAAAACAGTATAGAGAACATGCTGCTAGGATTTTCATAACATGGACTATCAGTAACTTTTTGCACTCTATGCATTTATCGTTTCAACCAATGTTGCACCTGTTTTTTACAACCAACTGTCTTAGGTTTACTATTTGGACTCTTTCTTCCTAGTGACTATGATTTACTCAAGCCTATAATTGGTCTGATATTGGATCCAAGTCTTAATCTCTTCTGCTAGAGGAGATAACATTCTGACCACACATATAAAGTCTTCATACCCATTTCCATCCACCAAAGCATACACATTGACAATATTTTCACCTACTGTATAGTATTGTGTTCACCTACTGGTGGATGTATTATTGAAAATCAAAAATCCAAAAATGAAAAGAATAATCTTTTGACATATATGAAAAAAGTCCAAATCTTAAACAATTCATAGCTAATTTATGTAAATGGGTAGATGTTAAATATTGTTGGCAGATTTAACAAGCTAGTTTACTAGTGGCCAGTGCCTGAAAATGTAGAATATTTTAGGTATGACTTCAGGAAAGATTCTTTTTTTTAATTTTAATTAAATCTTTATTGTTCAGATTAATACAGTTGTTCCTCTCCCCGCCCCGACCCCATAGCTCCCCTCCACTCAGTTTCCACCCCACCCTCTGCCCTTACCCCCCCGCCCCAACTGTCCTCATCCATGGGTGTACGATTTTTTTCCAGTCTCTTCCCGCACCCCCCACACCACTTTCTCCCAGAGAATTGTCAGTCCACTCCATTTCTATTCTATTATATTCACCAGTTCATTCTGTTCAAAGGCTATTTATTCACTTGATTTTTAGATTCACTTTTGATAGATGTGTATTTGTTCATAATTTTTATCTTTACCTTTTTCTTCTTCTTCCTCTTCTTAAAGGATACCTTTCAGCATTTCAAATAATACTGGTTTGGTGGTGATGAACTCCTTTAGCTTTTTCTTATCTGTGAAGCTCTTTATCTGATCTTCAATTCTAAATGATAGCTTTGCTGGGTAAAGTAATCTTGGTTATAGGTTCTTGCTATTCATTACTTTGAATATTTCTTGCCACTCCCTTCTGGCCTGCATAGTTTCTATTGAGAAATCAGCTGACAGTCATATGGGTACTCCCTTGTAGGTAACTAACTGTTTTTCTCTTGCTGCTTTTAAGATTCTCTCTTTGTCTTTTGCTCTTGGCATTTTAATTATGATGTGTCTTGGTGTATTCCTCTTTGGATTCCTTTTGTTTGGGGTTCTCTGTGCTTCCTGGACTTGTAAGTCTATTTCTTACACCAGGTGGGGGAAGTTTTCTGTCATTATTTCTTCAAATAGGTTTTCAATATCTTGCTCTCTCTCTTCTTCTGATACCCCCATAATTCAGATGTTGGTATGCTTGAAGTTGTCCCAGAGGCTCCTTACACTATGTTCATATTTTTGGATTCTTTTTTCTTTTCTTTTTTCCTGTTGGGTGTTTTTTGCTTCTTCGTATTTCAAATCTTTGACTTGATTCTTGCGATCATCTAGTCTGCTGTTTGATCTCTGTATAATATTCTTTATTTCAGTCAGTGTATGCTTAATTTCTATTTGTTCCTTTTTCATGTCCTCAAGTGTCTCACTAGATTTATGGAGGTTCTCACTAAATTTATCGGCAGTTCCTAGAAAATTCTTGAAAAACCTTATAACCATGGTTTTGAACTCTATATCTAATAGTTTTCTTTCCTCCATTTCTGTCATTTGTGACCTGTTTCTTTGTCTTCACATTTTGGCTGCTTCCCTGTGTTGATAGAATGGCTTTGTGTGCTAGGTGTCCTATAGGGCCCAGTGGCTCAGCCTCCCCAATTACCTGAGGTGGGCACTCTTGGCGCACCCCTTTGTGGGCTGTGTGCACAGTCTTGTTGTAGTTAAGCCTTGATTTTCATAGGTATCACTGGGAGGAATTGACCTCCAGGCCAATTGGCTGTGAGAATCAGCTGTGTTTACGGTGGGAGAACTTCTGTGCTGGAGACACCTTTCTGGGGCAAGACTTGCTTCAGTGGGGCTTTGGTGCTCACTGAGTCTACCCCCTGAGTGTGTCCCTTATGGATCTGAGGAATTGTAATCTGGATGGCCCCACTCTGACTACTGGGTACACTGGCTCTCGCATCTCTAAGGAGGTGCTAATTTAGCCTCTGCCTGAGGCTACCCAGCAGGAGCTATGGAGAGACCTGCAGATTCCTTTTCTTTGTTTGGGGTTTGGAGGTGCCCAGATGAGGCCCAGCTGTGAAGCAGTGCGAGCTGCTGTGCGGCCTTGGGCCTTCTTTTGGATGTTCTGGGTCTCTCTGACCCAGCTGCAGTTTGTTAGGTAACTTTAGATTGTAAAGGGCCAGGCCATTCATATGCAAAAGCCTCTGCACACAGCTTGGGTGGGGCGTGGTCTCAGGAAATCAACAGGGTGGAGCATACAGCTATGGCAGATCCTCAGTCCTACCCTAAGAGGTCCCAAGTCTCAGTGTCCTGGTAATCGCTGCAAGCACCTCTGAGAGAAAGCCACCCTCGAGTTCCACCCGATACCAAATAGTCCTGTTTCTCCCCGAATGAGTCTAGGTCCCAGAGACTCGCTGGAACTGCAGTTCAGAGCATTCGGGAGCTTGAGAATCCCTCCCAATTGAAAAAGACAACCGTGTCCTCAGTTGCCAGCCTTTTCCACGTGCACCTCCGTACCTCTGCACTTTACTTCCGCACCTCCTCTGAGTCGCAGTGTGCTTTTCTCTTTCTTTCTAGTTGTAGAATTTCCATTCATCCAGCCTTCCTGTGGTTCTGGATGATGTCCGTTTTGTCTTTTAGTTGTATTTTTGAAGTGGTTGTGCAAGGCAGCAATTTCAGGTGTTTACCTATGCTGCTGTCTTGGTTTCTCTCAGGAAAGATTCTTTATTAATAAAGTGACTGACCAAGTTTAAGAGTGAAGCATAGATAGCAGTGGAAAGAATGAAAAATACTAATCGTGTCTTAAAGTATCCATGGAAAGAGTAAGTAATGAGAGTTCTGGGGCTATTTTTCTGAGATCACCAGTGTGAGTGTATTCAGTTGTGTAATTTGAAGTAGCCAGGCAATAAAAAATTAAATGGACTGAGCCAAACTTGAATATAGAAAAATATGAACTGATAAGTAGATTAATTTCACCTCAATAATTTGCCTTGCTGATTGTGTTTTGCCCACCTGGTCATTAGAATTTGATTCATTTTCTGCTATTTCATTATTTTCAGCACCTCAAATGTGTTGCTTTTCACTAGACACAATTATTGGTTCTTACCTGACTATAACACTTGTCTTTGTGAAAAACATCAAAGTTTTTAATACTTGTAGGGTAAGATTTACAGCAGAATCATATCCTAGAAACGTTTCTCCATTTCATAAAATATAGGTATCCCAGATATTTCTAAATAGAAACTGAATAAATCTACTTTTAAAAATTAGGTAATTTACAAATTAGGTAATTTGAATTTTTAGTCATTTTTTTTTCCTTTTGGAAAAATCTATGTGTTTAACCTGTACATATAGTGCTATTTTATGTCAATTATGTTTAATACCAGTAATATCATTTTCTGTCTACTTCAAAATAAGTACAGGATGTGGAAAAAGTGGGTTTATATTTGTGAGTACATGAAACACAGAGTTTATTCTTACGTTATTATTTATTAACTAGAGGCCTGGTGTGTGAAATTCATTCACGGGGTCCATAGGCCTGGCCAGAGATCAGGGCTGATTGGGGCCTTCCTTCCCCAAGCTTCCGGCTGCCAGCTGCTGGCTGGGACCTTCCTTCATTCCGCGCCACCCCTTGGTGGTCAGCACATGTCATAGCAAGCTTTGAACTCCCATTCGGTCAAACTCCTGAGGGACAAATTGCATATTAGCCTTTTATTATATAGGATTATTGTATTATTTTCCATACAAATACTATAAACCTACTTTTGCCCCAGTCTGTATATGCAAAGCCAAGTAATTTGTGTTTTCCCATATTTACTGCTTATAATTGCTTATAGCCATGAACAGAGATCATCCAGGATGTCTTAGACTCTTTCTTATCCCTTTACTCAAACTCTATATAAACACATCACACTTTCAAGCTCTGTTTATTTTATTGCTGAGATCACATTTTGCCAACCACGGGGTTAGGGGAAGTTAAGTGGGCAAAATTGGTGAAGGAAGTCAAAAGATAAACACTTCTAGTTACAAAATAAACATCATGGAAATGTAATATACAGCATGGAGAATATCGATATATATAAAACCTTAATATTCAAATAGACCAAATGACAGAACATCCGAACAACCAGTCACTATAACGTGCGCTGACCACCAGGGGGCGTGCATGGAATATGGCAGGCATTGGCCGTGGTGGGATGGTGGAGCAGGTGAGCAGGGGCACCAGACCAAGGGCACCAGTTGCTGTCATGAGGGCGAGCCTCTGGTGGTTACTGAAAATTCTTTGCTACCTTGCACCGCAGTCCCACCAGGCTCTCTCACCTGCTGCTGACTCCAGCCCCGCTCACACCTGCTGCCAGTGCCAGAGTCACCACTTACACCTGCGGACAGCGCCAGCCCCTCTTGCACCCGCTGTTGATGCCAGCCCCAATCGCTCCGCACCATCAGTGGGTGCGAGCAGGGCCAGCGCCATCATCACATGAGAGCGGTGTTGGCGGGAGCAAGGATGCTGGCAGACAGGGGATGGGGGTGGGGGGCATGGTGGGAGGGGCCAGGCAGGGGCACAAAGGATGGGCTGAGACCCCTCCCTGTGCTTACCACAGCCTCGCTGCCCACAGTTCCTTACAAGGTGCACAAATTCGTGCACTGGGCCCCTAGTACTTAATAAGTATTGCATATTTGAAAGTTGCTAGGAGAGTAGATCTTAAAAGTTCTCATCACAAGAAAAAGATTATTTAACTATATATGGTGATAAATATTGTATACCTGAAACTAATATAATGTTGTATATCAATTATAATACCTAAATAAAAATAAATTCCCATCTTGTTTCTTTATGTATATCAGGGTTTGTTCATTTAAGATAAAATTAGAGATAAGTAACATGAAACAATTATATGGGAACATTTTAAGAGAACACTGTTGCTACCACTTATTGAAGAAAATGGTAAATCTTAGAAGTGTTAGAATTTTCAGTTTAAATAACTATTTTAAAAAGTTTTGAAAACATTATAAAAATCAGGAGTGATCTACTACTACAGTTGACATATTGACCTCTTAATATTGCCTTTTGAGAAAAAAAAGTTGGGTGTGTTAAATTGCTTCACAAAGACCTTTATTCAGAAATTATTCTCTCATGAAAAATACTTTAGGCAAGCTGCCTATAATGCAACATTCAAGCATTAAATTAAAGGTCAAGGATATGTTAATGAGAGGTATGCAAAGTTCAGAATCTCTTCATCCCCGCTGAACAACAGTCTCTTCTAACTCTTCTTATTGTTCCTAACCTTGGTTCTATAAATATCTTTTGGATCTCATTAATTCATGTTCCTCTATTGCTTTCAACTGTATTCAGCAGCAGAACAGTTCTGGAAATCATATTCACCATAACTCTCAGGAGAACTTATTGAATGATAACTTAAAAAGTGTTATTTCACAATCTCATTCTCCTTCTTTATTATTATGCTCTCTCTCTAAGCATCTTGATTCCTTTCATCTTGAAGAATTATCTAGAGAACTTTATGCTTTTTCATCAGAAGTAATGTGTTGATACTGAAAAGGGTATGGAAGATGGAGTACAAGATTCTGCAAGTAGAACTTTGAGGAAGTCATTATATCTTTCTAGCATCTATGTCAGCTTTATAGAATTCTAGCGAACATCCAATGAGATAACGCATGTGAAAAACTTTGTAAGTAATAAAATGTTATTTAAAGACTTTCACTATATAATTTCTTAGTGCTATTTTACAACTATCTGTCCATAGCATTGACACCCTATAGCTTTCTAACTTTGGAGTCCCAGGCCTTGACCTTCCCCACAGTGATATGCTTTTCTAGGGTCCCAATTCTTAGCTCTTATCTCTCCTTATCATTGGCATATAGCAATTATCAATATCAATTATCTTTTGAATTATTTGACCCCAGAGAGATTAGGGACACCAATCCACATAGGCTTTTATTGGAGGTGAGTCTTTAATTGACCTCAGGTTATAAAATGACATGATGCTATTCATTTCATGGCACTCTGTATGAATTCTACTTTGGGCCTACCTACTGAGGCTAGGGTTTCTGCTGTTCTTTCTAATCCTTGATGGCATGTAATCTTTACATTCCTTTACTGGGTTATTTTGTAGTATTTTCAGTTATTTAGCATAACAATTTTTGGCCATTTACAAATTCTGTCAGTTGATAGCAATTCTACTGGTAATTATAATGTGTTCTCTGTTCCCAAACAGAAAGCAGAAACTTCAGTTCAAATAAAATAGGTTACTTTGTTTACTTAGGAAAAAACCAATACTTCTATCTATGCTTAGTGGCCATTATGAAATTGAGAACCTTATGCAGAAAAGGTTATAAAATAAAACCTGCTGTCTCATATTTTCAAAAAATTGAATTGATGCATGACACTAATCATGCTCTAAAAAGCAACTACCCATAGATTTAAAGTATGCTATTTTACAATTTTTCAAGCTTTGTGAGAAATTCAGGTTAGAGCAATGGTTTTCAGGCATGCTCTGAAGAATTTTGGTATTATACAAGTTCAAGTTAATGATTTAAAATACACTTAAAATGTTTATGTTTCCAATAAATGAAAAATACAACAGAGGAAGAGAAATTACATCTATTGAAAGTCTACTTTTTGCCATGTTCTATACTACTTATTTTACATGAATTTAATTAAATCCTAAAAGCAATCCTGAGAAGTAGGTATTATTAAATTCTCATTTTCCCAATAAAGAAGATGAGATTCAGAGAGATTAAGCATATTACCTGAGTCACAGAACTAGTAGATTCAGAAAAAAATCTTAGTTCATCTGCTCCAATATTATTTTTCATTATTCTAGATCATGCTACTTTCTGGAAACATATAAAGGTAGTACACTGATATATTTTGAAATAAATATTATTCTTTTTGAACTTGTTAACTCATTGATTTACAAATCACAATTTCTAGCTTTTGAAGCAAAATAATGAAGCTTGAATATTCTCAAACCTTGTAATACAGTCTATTCTCCTCACCATTTAATGCTAATTAAGATTGACGTATAGAAATTGTCAGATATAATTAAATAGTGACACATTTTAGAGTAAATGATAGAAATATAGTTTTATAAGGTATAGATTATAGGTTAATCTTCCAAAAAGAAGTAGTTTTTACCTGTGCAACTGAATTACTTAAATCTAATCTTGGTACTAGCTATAGAATATGTGAAACATGACATATACACTATAGAATTTTAGTTAATATATTTCAGCAAGGAATGTAGATGAATAAGTTGGTCTTACTTTATTCTGACTCATGTCCAAAATATTATTTGAAAAGTAAACAAAAATGTATGTTGACTGATTGTGCATTTTCACTGACACCATTATTCAGACATGTATTCACACAAGGAAAATATCTTGACCAATCATGTAATCCTGCAAATTGCACTTATCCCGGTCACATTTATTTTATAGATTAAAATAAAAACTCTCTAGCCCTTAAAAAGTTCAAAAGATTAAGTTTAGTTTTAGAAGACAGTATGAACTCAGAACAATTAGAGATCAATTTCAAGGCCAGAAGATCCCGAAGGTCCCTTGCAACTTTCTTATTTTAGTCCTAGGCTGAATGCCAGCCTCTCCTTCTGCATACACACAGCATGTAACCTTTACTTGTTAAAGCTCTGGACACTTTAATTTTACATATCCTACAATATTAAGAATAAAGGAAAATGAAAAATGTCTGCTTTCAAACTTGCAAGCCTGACTCAAGAACTCCATAAGTCATTTGGCTTTGGTAAGGTACACTGCTGGCTAAACCTAGAGCTAAGGCACAGCTCCACTCTGGAGAGACCACACAGCCTCTGTTCACAGTGACTCTTGATTAGACTAAAAGACTGAATGAGCTCAGAGAGAAAAGCAGCAAAATCGGCCCCAGTTTCTGGAGTCCAAAACAGCAGTGATACTCACTATGGTAATGTAAGTGCAATTAGGGCATTAGCAAACTTTAATGTGCCTTCCAGTTCAAAAACAAAAGAATTATGTATAATTTGGACAAGGTACTAACCTAGAGCACGTGTGGTGTTGCTTTGATCTTCCCCGCAATCTTAACCCCTTGAAATGAGCTCTTCAGTTTTTCTTCAGGTCAGGAGTGCAGAATTACATGCAATGGAAACTCACATTAACTATTTCCTTTTTTGTTTGCTTCATTAGTCAGTCGTTTATTATTATACACTCCATTTGAAGATAAGGCACAGGGCATTTACCTAGTGCTCCACCTAAGCTGTGATGAAGCCAGCATTTCTTCCCAATATCACCCAAATATTTTGTCTCTATAAATGATAGAGAATAGATGTATATTATGAAATGAGACAAAGACACGTGATATTGTCACCTAGAGAAAAGGGGGTGGGATGAGCCAAAACAAATAAGTGGACTTACTTTGAAACCTTTAATGAAAAGTATCACTCCCCTTCCTTGTGTGTGGCAAGCTAGTCTGACAAGCTATGCTCTAGTATTCAGTGTACTTTTTGACATAAAAGCAGAAGGACACGATTACATTTCTAGGTTCACCAATACTCAACTGACACAGGTAAACTGTAAGAATTGCAAAGAAAAGGGAAAGGGTATAAAGAGTTTATGCACATAGTTTCTGATAAATGTCAACCTATTGCTCCTTGTTATGCTCTAACTAGAGGGCCTTTGTTTGAGTGATGTGAGAAAAGGGAGTAGTGGATTTTCATAAAGTCTTATTGAGTTTTAAAGACAACATTTTGCAACCATGGCAATAAAACTGTTATATGTTCATGAGAA
Organism: Myotis daubentonii; assembly: GCF_963259705.1. Classification (NCBI taxonomy): domain Eukaryota; kingdom Metazoa; phylum Chordata; class Mammalia; order Chiroptera; family Vespertilionidae; genus Myotis; species Myotis daubentonii. Next base: position 61,490,842 of record NC_081861.1, read on the forward strand.
AAAAAAACAACCTTATTTAAAATGAAATATGCTCAAAATTTATGATAAAAAGAACTCAAGAAAATCACGGACATGCCTGTCACTATTATCTGCTATAAAGTCAACAGATTTTTGTCAAGTTTGCACTCCCTTTTATCATTTTTTTCTCTGCTCTTATTTATTCTCAGAAGATAGTTTTCTGAAGGTGATTGTGGTCAGACATAGATGTGAACTCTCTAACCTCAATAATTACATTTTATTGATTTAAGTTAGATATCTATATTCTGAAAAAGACATTTAATAGTATTAACATTTCAATAGCTGGTCTCACATATCATTAGAATGATTTTCACACCACTCTTAACAATCCCTTTATTTTGAAAGGGCAAATTTTCCAAATGCCTTAAATTTTCCTGGGGGAATAAGGGTAGCAATTGTATATTGCCATTTAGCTTGATAGTTGACTCATCTTTAGCTATAAGGGTAAAATATTACTTCTAACCTTGTTGAATATGTGTTACACTGGAAATTGACTTTCCCACACTGCAGGCCTTTTCATATACTTCCTGAAGTAAATGAGACTCCTCACACTCACATGAAGAAGAGATAGACCAGTGGCTTAAAATTCTTATCAAGAAGAGGATATTAACAATTCAAAAAATATTATACATATATAAATGCAGCAGCTGTTGGTTTAAATTTGTGTGCAGGTCAGCACAAATACTGCCAATGATCTTTGACAAAAGAACAAAGGCAAGTGGAGATATAAAAGTCTTCAACAAACAGTGCTGGAACAACTGGACATCCACATGTAGAAAAAAAAATTAATCTAGACACAGGTCTTTTACAAAAATAAACTCAGGTTATAGTCCTAAAATTTAAAACTCAAAATTCTAAAATTTCTAGATGAGACAATAAGATAAAATCTAGGTGGTCTTGGGTTTGGTGATGGCTTTTTAGATGCAACACCAAAAGCATGATCCTTGAAAACACTACTGATAAGATGGACTTCATTAAAATTAAAAGCTTCTCCTTTGTGAAAGTCAAGGTGAAGAAAAGCAAAACAAACCACAGACAAGGCAAAAAATCTGCAAAATACGTACATGATAAAGGACTGGCATCCAAACAATACAAAGAATAGTTTAAACTCTACAATAAGAAAACAAACAACCCAATTAGAATATATGTAAAAAGTCTAAACAGACATCTCACCAAAGAAGACAAATAAGAATATGGAAAAGATGTTCACCATCATATGTCATCCAGAAATTGCAAATAAAAATAACAAAATACTACTACACACCTATTAGAATGTCTAAAATTCAGAGCACTGACAACACCAAATGCTGACAAGGATGTGGACCCACAGGAACTCTCACTCATTGTAGGTGAAAATACAAAATGGTATGGCCACTTTGGAAGACAGTTTGGCAATTTCTTACAAAACTAAACATATTCATACCACAAAAGTATAGCTATTGTGCTCCTTGATATTTACCCAAATGAATTGAAACTTATATCCACAAAAAAACCTGCACATAATGTTGAAAGCAAATTTATTCATGGTTCACAAAATTGAGAAGTGACTAAAATTTCCCTCAACAAGTGAATGAATAAACACACTTTAGTACATGCATATAATAAAATATTATTCTGCAATAAAAATATATGAGCTATCATGCCATAAAATAATTTTAAATGCATAGTGCTAAGTGAAAAAAGCTGATCTGAGAAAGCTAAATTGTGTATTATTCTAATTATATGACATTCTGTGCCAGAAGTCGGTCCATCCTTGCTGCTTGACACAGTTGCTGTAGGGAAGAAACATCTGCACAGCATATGTCTCAAGGGACCTGGCATATATGGCATACTGTTCTTAATATGTTTGCTCCCCTTCTTGGAGCTATGTGTTTTAACCAAGGTCACCTCTCTGAGAAAGGTTGTTTCCCCAGGTAGGGATTTTTCCCTGAAGTTAGGGAGGGAATAAAACCCCTTAACTAAGTGCCAGGAGGGTAGTTAATCACTTTAACTACAAATAATCACACTTAAGCTACATAATCTTTACTCCCTGGAATGGAGATAAGAAACGCCCTAACCTTTGCAATACAAATTGACAGGATTAAAATCAACTGGTATAAATACAGATGTAACAAGACAATAAAAAACAGAACCTGGCTGGAGAACATGGCAGGAGAACCTGGACCGAACCTGGCTGGAAAACCTAGTGAGAGAACATGGCAACAGAACCTGGACAGAACCTGGTTACAGAACCTAGGTGGAGAACCTGGACACAGAACCTGGCGACCGAACCTGGCTGGAGAACCTGGAGAACCTGGCTGGAGAACCTAGCAAGAGAACATGGCAAGAGAACCTAGACAGAACTTGGCTGGAGAACCTGGATAGAGAACCTGGCGACAGAACCTGGCTAGAGATCCTGGCTAGGCTGCTCATCAAATGAACACTGTCTCCGTGTCATTCCTTTTTCGCTGACTCCGTCCACACCTTTGGGGACCCATGGACCTGCTAGGGTTGGACCCCAGCAATTCTGGAAAGGAAAAACTATGAAGACAGTAAAGAGATTAATGAGTGCCAGAGATTAGGGGAGAGGGAAAGATGAATATGACAGTGAAAATATTCTGTGTGACACTATAATTTTAGATACATGTCATTATATATCTGTCAAAACCTATGGAATGTACAATACTCAGAATGAACCTTAATGTGATCTATGTACTTTAGTCAATAATAATAATATATTAATATTGGCTCATCAATTGCAACAAATGTACTTCACTACTGCAAAGTGTTACTGATAGGGGAAACTGGGTGGGGGTAGAGTGAGTGGTAAGAAAATATATGAAAAGTTACTATACTTTCCATTCATTTTTTTTTCTGTAAACCTAAAACTGCCCTAAAAATAAAGTTTATTAATAAAAAAGTAGTACTCAGAAGTGTGGTGACTGAACTGAGAGTTTCTTGTGCTCAAAGTCTATTTTTGCAAAAGGAGAGTATAAAAAGTAGACTTATGCTGATCATATCTGCAGAGTAAAACATATTTAAGTAAGAAAATGGCATTGTGAACACTGATTAAAAATAGAAAATCTGTTAAGCAGTCTCTTTCCAATACAAACATTTCTCTAGTACTCACAGTATAACTTTATAACCCTGCTTATCTGAAATGGCTTCTTTTAAATTTAAAATGTGTTGATTCCAAACTCATGCATTTACTAATCACCTCATGCATTTTTTTGAGTGATGAAATGATGGGGGGAATCTGTTTTGTTTGTTTGTTTTCTAGACTCATTTTAAGTTAAGTATTTACTCAACTGTTTTGTCTCCCCAGGGGTACTTTGCTAAAGCTCAACCAACTACAGGTGCTGCCACCTGAAACATAGAAATGTATGAGTCCTTATTTGAGTCAATCAAGGAACAGTCATAACTATGACTTAATTAGAACCTTAATTTTGGAGACCACTAGTCCAATGTACTACTTTCTTAGGAATTATGTCTTACATATCTATTCAATGCAGTTCTAATTTAAATTCTCAGTTTCTTCAACCTTTCCTTACCCACTTTAATAATTATAAGTATTTTTATTGATTTAGATCTGCCAATTTCTATATGAATGAATAAATGAATAAAATTGAATGGCTGAACATCTGTTGATTTCTTAAAAAGAGCAAAATATGTAAACTAGTTATTTTAAAACTAAACCTGATTCATTAAACATGGACACACACATACAGTGTGTATATATGTGTATATATTCATGTTTGTACCCACTTGGAGGAATAATTTGGAACTTTGAAGAATATTCTTTTTAAAAATGCATGCTCCAGGAAGGAGGGGATGGGGGAAAGTGGTGAAGGGTATGGGGGGGATAAATGGTGATGGACATAGACTTGATTTGGTGTGATGATATGCTGTGGAATTATGCATCTTGAAACCTGTATAATTTTGTTAACCAGTGTCACTCCATTATATTTAATAAAAGGAAAAAAATGCATTTATGAAGCCCAAATCCATAGCACAACTAGAAGACACATACATTTGCCTAAATATTTTTAAGTTATTTGTCAATAAACTATTAAATAAAATATATTCTATCCTTTCACATTTATGTACATATCTTCATAACAACAAAATTGAAATGAATATATACAAAAACTATGATTTTTATATAACTATGAGTTGTAAAACTATCAAAAATCACTAAATGTTAGCCCTGACCAGTGTTGTTCAGTGGGTTGGGCATCATCCTGTGCACCAAAAGGTTGCTGGTTCCATTCCTGGTCAGGGCACGTGCCTGGGATGTGGCTCAGTCCCCAGTAGGGGTGTGCAGGAGGCAGCTGATCATGTTTCGCTCTCACATCCATGCTTCTCTTTATCTATCTCCCTCTCCCTCCCTTTCTCCAAAACTAAACAGTAATAAAAATAAATGTAAAAAAAAATCACTAAATGTTATTATTGAGCATATCTGGATGCTCTGATCATGAAACAGCAATATGCAGGTGAGTAATAAAACACATTTATAATTTAAAAAATCACTATATATTTATTCTATCAGTGTCACATTATTGCCTTCATTTTGGCAAAATAAGTATTTGTTATAATGTAGATTTTTACATAATATGTGCTCTAGTGTAGTAATAACCTAAAGCACAGGTCATCAAACTATTAAGGCAAAGAATCAGATAGTATAAATTTTTAGCTTTGCAGACCATTCAGTCTCTTTCACACCTACTCAACTCTGCTGTTGTAGCTGAAATTTAGACATAAACAATACATAAAGGAATGGCCATGACTATGTTCTAATAAAACTTTATTTATGGACACTGAAATTTAAATTTTATATAAGTCACATGTCACAAAATATTCTAATATTGATTTTTTTCAACACTCAGAAATGCAAAATGATGCTTAGTTCACAGGTCATTCAAAAACAAGCTGGATTTGTCTGTAAGTTATGGCTCACTGATCACTTATCTAAAGAATCACAAAATTTAAAAATGACTTTGATTCAGTGAATTAAATTTAAATATAATTTATTAAGACATTATAGTAAATGTAAAATTTTGAAAAATTAAAATTATTTCCACATGTATCTTCCAAAAATATTTCCTCCAAATAACTCAAAATAATAAATTAAAATAAAAAGACAGTGACAATTTTAAGTTATAAAAGCTAAAGGTTTAAATTTAAATGTAATGCAAAAATTTTACATAATTTAAAAAATTCTAATTAAAGAATAGATTTGAAAAAATATTTCCAATTCTAAGTGATCGAGGTTCATATAGTTACCAACATAACACATATGTACAGACCAGCTTACATAAAAATTTAAGACCAATATAAAATAATATTACAATATAGTCCTCAGCTGTTACGTGCATCTTTTGTGAATACCATACTAATTTGTAAGTACCTCTGTAACCATGAATTAAATATCATGAGAAGTAAGAAATGGATATTTGTCATTCCTGGGGACTAGTAGAAAATAATACTTCATTATGCAATATCTATTTTATTGAAGAATAAGAACTGGGGAACTTAATTATTTTGTCTCTTAAGTACTTCTATTCAAATCTTCCCCATACCCTGAAATAGTACTTTTCTCTGATTTTGGCACAACCCAAAAAGTCCTTATGGCATTCAGGTACAATTGCCTTTTATTTGGGGTACATAAAGAAAAAGATATGGAGTGATTCCCAAGAGTCTGAACAGTTACTTATGTGAGCAGAAGTGACAATTGATGTCTTATTATGCCAGAACTAGAGGTGCGATGCACAAAATCCATGCAAGGGGCTCGGCCTTTGCAGCCCCAGTTGCCTCAGCTGGTCCTCACAGCCTGGGCCATCCTTCGCAGCCCCTCACAGCCTCGGCCAGCCCTTGCAGCCCTGCTTCGTCAGGAAAGATTGTCCGGAATGTTGTCTGGATGATCGTTTGGATGTTCAGTCTAATTAGCATATTAGCTCTTTATTATATAGGATAGAATACCAAAGCTGAGTGATAGAGCACACATTTGTTTTTCAACATGGTTATTTGGGTATGTGTGGTTACATATGTCTTTGTGTGGGGAGCCTAGTGAAAGGGTCTGTATTGGTTATCTATCATTATGTAACAATATTGCCATAAATTTAGCAGCTTAAAACAACACACATTTCTGACCTCACCACTTCTGTAAGCCATGAGCCTCACAAGACTGCATCCAAAGTGTCAGCTGGGGCTTTAGACTCATGAGAATTGAGCAAGGAAGGATCCACTTCCAAGTTTAGTTTGTTGGCAGGATTCCATTCTTCCTGGTTGTAAGACTTAGGGTCTCATTGTCTTGCTGGCTGTTGAGTGCAAGCCCTGGCAGGCTATAATTAAAAGCCATCCTTAACTACATGATTTCATCCATAATCCCTTGCCATGTTTTGTTCTCCAGCATGTCTATTTGATTCCTCAAAGCCAGTAAAGAATAAACTCTACAATTGTATACAATCACATAATCATGTGCATATAATTATATACTTTCCATTACCTTTGTCATATTTTGTTTGGAAGCCACAGGTCCTGCCCATACTCAAAGGCAGGAATTATGCATAGGTATGAATACTGGAAGGTAGGGATATGAAGCTTACTCAAAGAGTTTTTTTTACCACCATCTCTCTTATAGGATCTAAGACGGCACTGAAAAAGAGGATACACCATTTCTCACTGTATTGGATTTATCTGTTATAAATTCTTTAATTATAGTGATTATTTTTCCAGTTTTTCACACTTGCTAAGGTGCTTGTTCTACTTTGTTTTTGAGAATAGCCAAAATTCCACATATGCAATCATAAAGGACATTGGCTATTAGAAAGATGAAAAAAGAGGATGCGGGAGGAGTAGAAAGGGAAAAATAAGAAGGAGAAGGAGAAGAAAACAAGTAGAAGAAAGAGAATGAGAAGGAGGACGAGAAAGAGGAGGAGGACCAGGAGAAGAAATGGATGAGGGAAGGCAGGAAGAGGAGAAAGAGATAAAATAATGAAGAAAGGAAAGAAGAATGGAAGGGAGGGAGGAAGAAAGGAAAGTACAACCATTCAAAAAGTAGATAGGAGCACTTGGTGTGAATACTGTCCAGTTCAGCATGGCAATACAATCTTCAGTTTGGACAAGTAGTAATTTGAGACCTCTGGCTATCCTATATCAGGGGTACTCAAACTTTTTAAACAGGGGGCCAGTTCACTGTCCCTCAGACCGTTGGAGGGCCAGACTATAGTTTAAAAAATAAACTATGAACAAATTCCTATGCACACTGCACATATCTTATTTTGAAGTAAAAAAACAAAATGGGAACAAATACAATATTTGTATTTGCTTGTGGCCCGTGGGCCGTAGTTTGAGGACCCCTGTCCTATATAATAAAAGCCTATATAATATGCTAAGTGTCCAGTCGACTGGTCAGCCATTCAACCAATCAAAGGCTAATATGCTAATGATATGCTAAGACCACTCAACCCCTCGCTATGACATGCACTGACCACCAGTGGGCAGACAGTCTAACGGTTGACCAGTTGCTATGATGTGCACTGACCCCCAGGGGGAAGATGTTCCAACTGGTAGGTTAGCTTGCTGCTGGGGCCCAGGCTGATAGGGACTGAGCAAGATGGGCCGGAATTCCCTGGAGCCCTCTTCCAGTCCCTCCCCAGCTGGCCAACCTCCCGCATCCCTCCCTAGCCCTGATCATGCACCTGTGGGGTTCCTTGGCCTGGCCTTCACCCTCTCACAATCCGGCACCCCTTGGGGGATGTTGGAGAGCTGGTTTCAGCCCAATCCCGCAGGCCAGGCTGAGGGACCCCACTGGTGCACAAATTCGTGCTCTAGGCCTCTAGTATAATTCATACATTTCTAGAGGTTAATATTTAAATTCTTCTTCTACTTCACATGACATGCCAACAAGGTCAAGTTACCCTGTCATCTGGTCACCACTTGAGCTGTCAGACATTGCCCTGCTTCCTAGAAACCTTTCCTCAATTAAGATAGGATGACTGCTTTCTCACTCATACATCATTGTCTCACTGGAGGGATCTATCTGCCCACATATGCACAATTTTGGATAGAAATAAAGGAAATAACTGTAAACAACATGTCATATAAATCTTAATGGTTATTCGCCATTAATTGACATCTCAAAACTGCCTTTGCTTTTTTCTATTACTAACTTTGACATCTCAAATTATGAAACTGCCATAAAATTCAGCCTCAGACTAAATGGACTACATTTAGGCTGTATATTTGTATGTCCATTCCACTGTTCAGACACTCTAATGTATCAAATATTTAATTGGGCATTTGATCTAAATTATATATCATACCTGTAGAAATAATATCAACCTACCCCCCAAAATTATGAACCAAGAGTATGAGATTGCACATGATCGGTTTGATTTAAGAAGGTCTAAGTGGCAAAATCTTCCCCATAATCGCTCTTTAAATCTGAAAAGTCCAGTACTTCTACTGTGCACAGACTTGAATTGTCCCCATTTATAATGTGATGATCCCCAAATCCAGTAGCTTTAAATAGCAAATCAATCATGAAATGCAATGAGAGGTCATGGTGAAGGTTAGGGGAGTTTAGGTTTGTGATTGTATAAAAAAAACAAAAAACAGAGCAGAATGCTTCATTCAAGAATAACCCAAAATAAATAGCCAAATTCATGTGTCCCACAAAGTTTAAGATTAGGGTCCGATGAAGTATTATGTCCTGGACAAAGTAGGGTAGTTGAGCTGACAAGTTACACAATTTTCAAAAGTGGAAAATGCTGGTAAAATATAAATATGTAATTGAAACTATAAAGCTTTCATTACAGAATGCTTTGCAAAGATGGCCCATAAAAAAGTAATAACACTTATGTAAAGAGCATTATATATTGGACTATTATTATAGGATCTTGCAGCATCTGCAGAAAGGTTTCCAAGTGGGAGTCAAACTAAAATTAGTAAAGATGGACTGGGGATAAATTTATTACACTTGCAAAAGTAAATGAATACAACAGAAGGGAATAACTCCTCATGAACCATTTCCACGAGAACCTTGCATCAAGGCCCTCTTAAATATGACTATTATTGTGCATATACGCCGATAACTTATTTCCCCAACAGTCATTGGAGTGTCATTCATTGACTGAAAAATACTAACTAAAACCAGCATTTCTTTAGCAAGAACATAATTCCTACTGTTTCTATCATCATTTGTGTAAAATGTACTCCATTGAATATATGCTTATATATATCAACCAAAAGTGTTTAATTTGAGATTATGGAAACTACAACAGCAGAATCTATAGCATATAAAGGAATGCATAAGATAGAATATCTTCTCTTATGGAACTTCACAAAAGCATACTGCTGTTGAGTTTGTAACACATTTATTTCTAAATTAATTATGGAATTGGTTTAGAGAGGAAGAAAATGTATCTTATGAAATTGTTTTCCAGTGTCTGGTTAAAGGTCTCATCTGCTCCATTAGTGCAGAAGAGTGACACAGCAGGAAAAGTGAAGAAGCTTAAGAAGCATTTAAATGCGTTTGGCCCAGTAAGTCCCGTGCTCTGATTCTCTCTAGCAGTTCATTCCATTATAAACCTAATTAGAAACCTTTTCCTTTTTAATGTTGAGAAAAAGCATTTGATATTACTAACTCTCTGTGTGATCCTCAAATCTGATTAAATGACTGATTTACAGTTACACTAAATCGACTTTTTATTTTTAATACACCTGGTAGGGCGATGTTATAAAAGCTTTTAAGGAAGCCAATGAATCTTTGGAGTGGACTCTATGATGTTTCAATCAGTCTGCAGTAAGTCATGATTGTCATAAGTACCAAATGAATTAATACAGTAAAATATTGGCTGTTACATTAGGTGAAAGAATAGTTGGCTGATACATATTTATGATTAACCTACATAGAGAAATATACATTTTATTTTTTACTAAAAATGATAGGACTTTTATGGTACAAACTATGATTCAACTGCATTTGTGTGATGATTTGTAGTTGCTAAAAGTTGTTAAGCTTCCTAAAAGCTAAAGTATGAATGGGATTACAATCTACCTAAAATGTACTGCATTCAGTAAAGGGCTAAAGCACTCAAGCTTTAAAATCATCTACTGCAAAGACTGTTTATTCCTCATATGAAACCTTACTGTATATTGTGTTCTCAAAGATATAAAAGGGCTGCAACTGAGCAGACTGCTAAACATCTCAAATATTAATTTATTGGCTTCCAAAGCTGTACTTGCAGAGCATACAGAGTAGCAGATTAGGGGTTGGTAAAAAAGAATAAGTGAGATTTGACAATTCTATTTGAATCTTCTGTGGTTTGGAATTGGAATATTTTAAGGCTGCATGAGCTGAAAAAGATATTTTGAACAAATAGCTTCATAAAGCAGGTTTAGTTTTAAAAGCTGGAGGGATTTCAAAAATTCATTTTATTCTTCAGAAATAATTAGACGTGCGAAGCAGTTTATTGAAAATATCAGAAAACAAATAGTTTTAACTCCCCACAGGCAAGTATCTCACCCTAGTATAAGTCATAGCTTATCGGGCACAGGTGTTTCTGTGTTCAAAAGATACATTTAGCCTTGGCTGGTTTGGCTCAGTGGATAGAGTGTCGGCCTGCAAACTGAAGAGTCCCAGGTTTGATTCCAGTCAAGGGCACATGCCTGGGTTGTGGGCTCAATCCCCAGTTGGGGGCATGCAGAAGGCAGCCAATCAATGATTCTCTCTCATCATTGATGTTTTTCTCTCTCCCTATCCCTTCCTCTCTGAAATCAATATATATATATTAAAGGTACATTTATCCCCTAGCCTCGACATTTAATTATTTATTTCTAATAATCTGGGTGGCAAAACAGTCAGGTTGTATAATAGCTTTTTAGAAGGCATAACCAACAACTATTTGGAAAAATTCACATTTGGATAAGACATGTTTTGTGGTTAATTGATGTCTATGATGGTCTGGAATGGGGAGTTAGATGAGGGAATTGATACAAAGAGAGGGAGAAGCAGGAATTAGGTCCCTGCACAGCCTTGGTAACAGAAAGCCTATCAGAGTGCTGTATGGCAGCCTATTTTCAAATATTATAATAATTCCAAAAGAAAAGAAAGAAACCATTCTGCTGTTTTAATGGCACATTCAAAACCCTGGGGTGAAGAGATGAGCAAAACAAGTGATCCGACAAAAAAGATATCCCCAAACTCAGAGATTTATTAGTTTGCCTTCACAAATGTCTGCTTTTATCTTGCTTTTGCATTTTCAGTATATTCACCTCCTTTTTTTTTTTTTTTTTTTTTTTTAGTTTACTCATACAATATCTCTCCTAATATTTAAATATATTTTAAGGAACTTTATTTTTTTCCCTATTGTGGAGTCCATAGAATTCTTAAATGACATCTGTCCCAATAGACACCTCCCACTCCCAGCAGATCACCCCACTTGAAAAAGGCATTGATTGCTCTAGAATCCCAGCCAGAGTGACATCGCCTGGACATGGCCACATATTGCCAACACTACAGAGGCTGGAACTAGGAATGACATTTCACCTGCGGACATGCAATTAACGTATTAGAACTAAGTTCATTGCTCTTCTCTTGATGAAGGGTATTTTGTTAGGTTGTTTGCAGGTTTGCTTTGGCCGCTAGCATTTTATCAGATTTCTACTCAGCTATTCTTTCTCACAGTGACCTTTGTGGTGGGCCATTTGGGTTTGACTTTCCAACTAGCTCAGTTACCTCATGACCATTCCCTGGAGCCACGCAGTCCCTTCACTTCTCTGTTTTGTAGTGCCCAAACCTTCATGCCTCTCTGAAAACGACTTAACATTAAGCACATGCTGCAGATGTATGTTCAAATTAGAGATGTAACAAACTATCCATAAAATCCACTAAATCACCGAAGCAACAAACCTGCAGATCCAGAGTTAGCACCAGTAAATCGCACTCTACAATATACTTCTCCTTCTGACGATCAAAGTAAAGTATATTTTATTTTAAAATGCTAACGATTACTCCTGAGCAATGGATACTTTTCTTGGAGAAGGAAAATGGTGTAGCCCCAACAGCTACTGTCCATACATTGCAAAGGACAGGTGAAGTATAGATGTGAGCCTTCAGCAAAGCTCAGATATGAGAAGTCTTTGGAACCCGGCACTTCGATGAGATTCAGCAGTCAGCCCTTGAACTCTGTGTTCCATGTACTGAGCTTCTCAAGTTTCACAGCTTGTTGTCTTGCAAGCTTGAGGGATGCCTGAGAAATCAAATGTCAGGACTCTGCTGACAAATGTGTGGCTTTTGCCACCTCCACTTCAGGGAATGCGGGATGAGTTCATGTAATAAAGCAGCAGCAGCGAGGCAATATTAGCTGGAATACTATATGGAAAATGCTGTATTCCTGAAGAGTCAGTATCCCTTGCTGATGAAGAGATGTTACTCCAGCAATGAAAAAGAAACACGTTTTTTTAAAAAAGAAACAAAAAGAAAAAAGGAAACCTCTCCTAAGTGGACTCTGATTCTGAAGCAGGAATTTTGGGGGAACATAGGCAGGCTTAGGGATTTTTTTTAGAATTGGGGTCCATGGAAAAGCCCGGGGCTGCAGACTGGGAGAAGGTACATTTCCATAACACAAGGAAGCCAGGTACAGTCACATCTCCATAAGACAAGGGAGCAGCAACAGGTATATTTACATAAGACAAGGGAACTGGAAGTAGCCAAGAAAGGTCTATATTTACAAAATAAAGAGAAGAAAGCCCAGAGGAATGAAAGGACTATGAGGGAGGAGAGCCTCAGGAGTCACTATAGTAACCAATTGGAAGGGGAATATTGACCAATCAGGGGGATATCAGGCACCAGGATGTGCAGCCTTTATAAGCCATGGAAACTGGAACTCAGTGGGATCTTTTCCCCCTCCCTACCTGGAAGTCCATTCTGTTGGACTCTTGCCTCTCCCTATGTGGGAGTCTGTACTTGTTCTTCAATAACTATACACCTTTGCCCTAACCGATTTGCCTCAGTGGATAGAGCATTGACCTGTGGACTCAAGGGTCCCAGGTTCAATTCCAGTCAAGGGCATGTACCTTGGTTGCAGGCGCATCCCCAGTAGGGAGTGTGCAGAAGGCAGCTGATCAATGTTTCTCTCTCATCGATGTTTCTAACTCTCTATCCCTCTCCCTTCCTCTCTGTAAAAAATCAATAAAATATATTTAAAATAAATAAATAAATATACACCTTTGCTATACCACATTCTGCCCGTGGATTCATAGTTTCTGGCAGACAAGGAATCTGGGTTCCAATCCAAAAATTTGGTATCAATTCTATAAAAACATATGCTGGATGGAAGCTCCTGCCTCTGAAGTGCACTGGGGTGGGGGGTAGAAAACAGTGTAAATATAGAAAGAGTAGTTAATTGGCAGGTAAGGCGGGATGCACTAGAACAGAACTGAGCAATAAGCATATTCCTTATTTATAGAATACACAAATCCAAAATGTCGGCGTTTGTAATCCCTGCCTAGTTACTTTTCGATAAGGAAGAATTATTTGCAGTTTCTCTAGATGAAACTTGAACAGTTACTCTAAGTAACAAATGTCTTTTTTTTTTCTCCCAAAACTCAGCTTATTTTTGTAGTTGTGCTGTCACTACATCTGTGAATGTTTGCAAATGTTTTCAGGTTTGGGAAATTTACTTTCCAACTTGAAGTGCCCTCTGTGATTCTAAACTAGGTACTTCCTTTTATAACACCAGACAGATAACTTTCCATTTGTATGACCTTCAAGTAAGTTTGTCAACTTTTAGTTTTATGTCTAATGGCAATCTGTGTGAGCGGTATAGAAAATGACTAGAATCTGTATGGTGCTTCAAATCAGGAAATTCACCCAAGCAAGCATCAAAAATAGCTTTTGTAATTTTTCTATGTAAAAAAGAATTCTATGAATCTAGAAACTTCAAAAAAGAAAAGTTGCATCTTTATTTTTTTAAATATATTTTATTGATTTTTTACAGAGAGGAAGGGAGAGGGATAGAGAGTTAGAAACATCGATGAGGGAGAAACATCGATCAGCTGCCTCCTGCACACTTCCCACTGGGGATGTGCCCACAACCAAGGTACATGCCCTTGACTGGAATCGAACCAGGGACCCTTGAGTCCGCAGACCGACGCTCTATCCACTGAGCAAAACTGGTCAGGGCAAAAGTTGCATCTTTAAATTATTGCTATAAACTATCCCAAACTGATACAAATTCTCTCACTGCTTTTACACATAGTAAGGGTACACATTGTGCCAGGCATTGGACTAGCAATGTTTTTTTTTAAGTAATTAATAAGATATCTTTGGTGTCTTTATGGTTCTGTCATCTATAAACTTATATAAACAGCTATATGAGTTATTCATATTACATGATCCCTGCTCATTTGTTTATTCAATCATTCATTCATTAAATGTTTATGGGGTTACTCTTTTATGCTTTTATAACTATATAACAAAAGGTCTTTGCTGTCAAGGTGCTCATGAGTGTGCGAGGAGGCAATTAACTGTAATGATGAAATAGGAATTTTAGGGGGATATAGGCAGGTGTAGGGAATTTTTAGAATTGGGTGTCCATGGAAAAAACACAAGGCTGCAGGTTGAGAGAAGTCATATTTCCATAAAACAAAAGAGCTGGGAGAAGGTACATTTCCATAACACAAGGAAGCCAGGTGCAGTTACATTTCCATAAGAGGAGGGAGACTGGGAGAAGGTACATTTCCATAAGACAAGGGAGAGGCAACAGTTACATTTACATAAGACAAGGGAACTGGGAGTAGCCAAAAGGTCTATATTTACAAAATAAAGAAGGAGGAAGAAAGCCCAGAGGGAATAGGAGGACAATGAGGGAAGAGGGCCTCCAGAGTTACTATAGTAACCAGTTGAGAAGGTAATATTGACCAATCAGAAAGTATATCAAGACACAGAAACTGCACCCTTTATAACCATGGAAACAGGAAGTAGGCAGGACTTTTCCCCCCCTCACCCCCCCACCAGCCCCACATGGGAGTTCCTTCTATGGTTCTGTGGGACTCTTTCCCTCTCCACGTGGGAATTTGTGCTGTGAGATTCTTTCCCCTTCCCTACATGGGAGTCTATACTTGTTCTTCAATAAATCTCCACCTTTGCTATACCACCTTCTGTCTGTGGATTCATTCTTCTATTCTGACAGACAAAGAATCCAGGGAACCATCCTGCCCAGGGAAACACCGTGTTCCAGTCCAAAAATCACATATCAATGAGAAAGGGTATAATGATGTAATAGAAGTTTTAACATGAGAGTTTATGGAGTATGCTGGGAATTGAACTAGTCTGTTGTCCCTGGAGCTTAGGTAGCCTGGGGTGGAAAACATTGGTTAAACAAGAGAGGTAGCAGTTAGGATCAGACTGTATTGGGACTTATATGGCAGATTAAGGAGTTTAGAAGTTATCCTATGTGCAATGGATGGCTTTTGAAAACTATTATGTAAGAGAATCACATGACCAAACATGAATTTTAAAGTCAAGTCTTGAAATTAGGTGCAGAGTGGAAAGGAGAGATGAAAGAGTAGAAACAGAACAGAACAGTTTAGTAAGCTCCTAATGAAGCATCCATATTATATAAAAACTGCTGTTTGAAATTTTAACCCTGCTATTGTGGCTCCTGTAAATGCTTGCTTGCTTAAATAATAAAAAATAAGACTACTCCCATTCCAGAGAGGCCATAAACCTTCCCCAGACGAAGTTATCAGTGCTGGTGCCAGACCAGGCCTTTCGTAGAGGTCTCAAAGCCCCAGCACATAGGGCTCTAAGAACTTGCAAAGGGGACCAGAACAGAACCCCATATTTGGAAGACAAAGAAGGTAAAAATATATAAATAGGGAAACTTCCTCCATGTTGGGGCCCAGAATTTGAAATACAGTTTTCTCTCTGCCTGCGCATAACAACAACAACAACAATAATAATAATAATAAAGTGTAACTCCATCTCTCTAAGTGTTGCTTGGTTCTTCTCCAGTCTTCTGCAACACTTACATATCCCCAGCAAACTATGAACAGGAGCTTAGCCAAGGTAGGGGCAGTGGTAATGGAGAAGTAGATCCAGACTTGGGGCATATTTCAGAGATCAAACAGGAAGGATTTTAAAAAATGTGATAACTCAGTGGTTGAGTGTGGACCTATGAACCAGGAGGTCACAGTTTGATTCCCAGTCAAGGCATATGCCCGTGTTGCAGGCTCCACCCCCAGTGTGGGGTGTGCAGGAGGTAGCTAATCAATGATTCTCTCTTATTGTTGATGTTTCTATCTCTTCCTCTCTGAAATCAGTAAAAATATATTTTAAAAACAACCGAAATGTAGCTGTATCATTTTGCAATGATGCAAAGAGCTGTCTAAGAGAGGAAGGCGTTGAAAAGGAACCTGGGACCTTATTCAGTGAGAAAGGCACATAAGAGGAGAAAAACACGTGTAGGGAGCAGGACATAAAGGATTTAGTTTTATAGATGTTGGCTTTAATGTGTCTGTGCAAGAATATAGTAGAGATGTCAAACAAGCAGTTAGAAGTAAAAGTCCATCACTTGAGAAATGAAGTAAAAACCCTCTGGCAATCAGAGTTTCCATAAATCTATTCTTCACTGTAGGATGTAGGTCTTCAGTGGTTTTTTTTGTTTTGTTTTGTTGTGTTTTTTTTTTTTTGCTTTTTCCTTTTTGCTAAACTTTTCTCAAGTTTCATCTGTTTCATTCTATATGCAGAGCTTCAGCAAATTAAAATAGGAAAAAAATGTAAATTTTGCCTTCACCTTAGTCATTACCTCTTATCAGTCTTTATTTTGAAAACAAGCTGCCCACTGCCTTGGTCTGTACCTTTTAATCTTTTGCTTCCTGTCTTTCGTTCACTGATCAGAAGTGTTTGATACTGCAACCATAATTCCAGTCAAAGGGAGAATCTGTTCAGATTTTTATCTCATTTCTCAACTAATGAGTTATGTCAATTATTTCTCTTTTCTTTTTCTTTCTTTCTACTTTATTTTTTTTTAAAACCCCAGCAGCACATTGGGCAGATGTCTTTGGGAAATAGCTTCTGTTGACTCCCAGATTTTTTTTCTTGGTCTCCTTTGGGTAAACTAGATATTTTGCTGAGGACACTCCCTTCTAATAAGCCACATTTGTCCTTTGAGCATTTAACTGCCCAAAAGAGCCTGAGAACATCTGCTGACTTGAAGACTTTACCATCCTACCTCAGGACTATTTGGAAAATATTAACTACCCAGGTCCCCAGGGAACCCTACTGTTTATAAGTTTCTATTTTAAAAATGCCTATTTGTTTCCTAAATTGAAGCCAATTCTCTATTCTGTGATGAAGATTGCTTGTTTGTTTCCTTATTCTTTTATGTTTTCAGACTCATTGCCATTTGTTCATTGTGTTTTGGATGCTGTGTAATTTCTTTGTTCTTTTTGGCTTTGCCTGCTGTCTTCCTTTGTGATTTGATGATTTTCTGCAGAACTATACTTTTGCTTATTGTTTGTTTCACCTTGTCATTTTTTTTTAATGTTTGAACCTAAGTATATCATACATTGCACTCCCGTTATCTGCATGCATATTTCCCACTGGAAGAATCACAATGGATCAGTCATGCTTGATTTCTCCTTGTACAAAGCTTGTTGCCTTTTCTCCAATACACTCCTTATTTAGGTGTTTGATAATAAGACTAAAACACATTATTTCCAATAAAATAAGGTAACTACAGCAATCTAACGGAATGCCAAATGTACAAATGACAATTTATTTGTCCCATTGAAATTAGTAAATATAGTCATTGGAATATAGAAAGTTCATTCTTAGATATGACTGTGTAACAACAATTCCACAATATGGAAATGGCTGTTGTACTTTTTGATGAGTAATGTGGATGAATGTGGAGGATGAGATAAGGGGATAAAACTGGAATCCCAGAGCCCACAAAATACAACCAAAAAGCAATCCCTGAAAAATAAATAAATGGATTGATTAAAAAGTTGGTACTTTTAGGTTTGACATTTTTAAGGGAATGACTTTTGATAAGATGAAGTGAAATACCAGCTTTTAAAAATGCCAGATTGTTCCTTTCTAAATAGGTTTTTAAGTAAGATTTTTTTCCTTCTCACTTAAGGAGTTAGGGAAACAACCTTTTTGAACATAGTACATATGGTTGCCACAGCAACAAGCACAATAACATCTACAGCATCCATGTGCACCTTAATTATAGATTTATATTAAACTAGCACATGTTAATTTTTAGCAAAACACATGAATTCCTTATTATGGAGATAGTAGCTATTGATACAGGGTTTTTCATATTAAAGTCCCTGGTTTTTTTAAAAAATAAAAATAGTTTCATGACAAATAGCTAACAATCCTAACAGCTTCTCTCATAATATTTCAGGAATGAAAGCCAAGGTCAAGGAGATGTACATTCTGTTTATATTATCTTTACTTTATCAATTCAATTATTTATTGCATGTCAATGATGTGTCTAGCTCAGTGGAAAAAAGTTTTAATTATTATTTTTCAGTATAAAACATTGTCTTTGCTATAAATAAGCTTAAAAACATATTAGGGAAATAAGACTGTCATGTAGGAAAAGATCCAAAAAAACAATATTTAAATATTGTTGTATACATTACCTAAATAAAGTAATGTAGTCAAGTCTTGATTTGAATCAAAGACCAGCCCATGCTATTGTTGCATAACAAAATGCCACAACTTCAATGGCTTAAAATAACACAAATTTATTAGCTTGCAATCCTGCAAATCAGGTGGGTTCAGCTGGCTTTTCTGCTCCTGATCTCACACAGCCAAAATTAAGGTTTCAGTTGGCTTGGAAACTCTTACCTGAAGTCTCCAGGGAAGAATCTACTTCCAGTCTCATTTATGTTTTTGTCTGAATTCAGCTCCTTGTGGTTATAGGACAGAGGTCCCTGTTTCCTTGCTGGGTGTCAGCTGGAAACGGTTCTCAGCTCCTAGAGGTTGTCAACATCATTTCTGTCTGGTCCTTTCCAGTTTCAAGACAGCAATGACACACCAAATCCCTCTTGTGCTTTGTATTTCTGATTTCTTCTTTGTGACCAGCTGCAGAAAATTGTCTGCTTTTACAGGGCTTACCTGACTGGGTCAAGCCCACATAATTAATTTTTATATCTTAACATCAACTGACTTGGAATTTAAATTACATCTGCAAAATCCTTTCAGAAATTTATTTGGATTAATGATTACTTGAATAAACAGGGGGCAGGGACCTTGGGTATCCATATTTAGAGTACTGTCTACCACATTGAGAAGGGATGGAAATTATTAGAAACTCTCCAAGGTTAAAATAAAATAGCCTTGGACTCATCTTTAAAAAATAGGTACAATGTGGACATAGGGAAAAAGACCAGGATGTCTTCTCAAACGGGAGAAACAGCATGAACCAAAGTAGAGAATATCAGGGAACGAGTAGGTCCTGTACAGGAGAACACTGGGTGGGCTGGTGGACTATTCAAGAAGCATCACAATCTAGTGACAAGTAAACTTTATAGCTGTGTGACTTGAGCAAGTTACATGGTGAGTCTTAGTTTGCTCACCAATAAAACAAGGGTACTAATATAATATAGCACATAAACTTGTTGGAAGCAATTAGAAGTTTAGATAGATGATAGATAGATAGATAGATAGATAGATAGATAGATAGATAGATAGATAGACTTACATAATTTTAGAAAGAACATTTTTAGCTTCTGTTAACGCATACCAGAATCACCATATCTTTTATCATATGGAGTTGCATTATTTTTATTTTATTTATTTATTTTCTATGTTTTTATTGATTTCAAAGAGAGTAAGAAAGAGGGAGAGAGAAATAGAAACATCAATGATGAGAGAGAACCATTGATCAGCTGCCTCCTGCACACCCCCTACTGAGGATAGAGCCTGCAACACAGGCATGTGCTCTGACCCTGAATCGAACCTCGACCTTCCGGTTCATAGTTCGAGGCCCAGCCATAGAGCCACACAGGCTGGGCTGGAGTTGCATTATTAATTCACTAGGGGCCCGGTGCACGAAATTCGTGCACTGGGGGTGTGTGGGGGGGAGTGTCCCTCAGCCCAGCCTGCCCCCTCTCACATACTGGGAGCCCTCAGGCGTTGACCCCCATCACCCTCCAATCGCAGGATCGGCCCCTTGCCCAGGCCTGACACCTCTGGCTGAGGCGTCAGGCCCGGGCAGCGGGGACCCGCAGCTGCAGCGGCCCCGCGATCGTGGGCTCCGCTTTAGGCCCAGGCAAGGGACTCCTAGCTCCCGGGACTGCCAGCTTCGACTGTGCCCAGCTCCCATCGCTGGCTCCACCCCTACTTCCTGCTATCACTGGCCAGGGCGGAAAAGGCACCTGATTCTCCGATCATGGCTGGGGGGCAGGGCAAAGGCGGCCTCAGGGCCGCCTTTGCCCTGCCCCCCAGCTCTTAGCTCCCCCCTGGGTTTCTGATCACTGTCAGTGGCAGGGGGCTTCTTCCTGCTTTCCCTTTCGCCTCCCTGCATTGTGCCTACATATGCAAATTAACCGCCATCTTGTTGTCAGTTAACTGCCAATCTTAGTTGGCAGTTAACTGCCAATCTTAGTTGTCAGTTAACTGCCAATCTTAGTTGGCAGTTAACTGCCAATCTTAGTTGTCAGTTAACTGCCAATCTTAGTTGGCAGTTAACTGCCAATCTTAGTTGGCAGTTAATTTGCATATAGCCCTGATTAGCCAATGAAAAGGGTAGCTCGTACGCCAATTACCATTTTTCTCTTTTATTAGTGTTGATAGTCTTTTTATGGGATTATAAGATATCTGTTGGTTGTTTTTTTCTCTTAGGTATATATTTTACTTTCCATTTTGAGTTTTTAAAGTATTGCCAACCCCACATAATTCTATTGTATCTGGATAACTGGTGAGAATACTAAACCAAATAAAGGGATAGATGCATGTAATTTTGTCATAGTATGCATTTTGTTACCATGATTTTCCATAGTCTTTTTTTTTGGGGGGGGGAGGGGGTGTAATTTTATAGTAGTTGAATACACTTTTCATTATTTAAATTTTTGATGATCCCAGAGCAAATGGGAGTGAAATGAGTGGACATATAGGTGAGTTCAGATGGCTATTGAAGTGCTTTGGGGGACTGGTTGATCAGAGTCTTATTTACTTTACTTTAACATAAGTTTGATATTCCCTAAGAAAAGGTTAACATCACTTTTAAAATATTATGTGCAATAACATAAATTTTTAAATGCTTAAAAGTCTAAGTACAGTCATGAAGCTAACCATATTTACAGCTGAAGATTTTTTAAAATATGTTTTTATTGATTTTAGAGTGAGAAAGAAACATCAATCAACTGCCTCCTGCATGCCCCCTCGAGCCAGAAACCCGGTATGTGCCCTGATGTCCTCTCAGTGCATGGGAGGTCATCAGCTCAACCAACTGAACCATACCGGCCAGGGCTACAGCTGATGATTTTAAAAAAATAATTATTAAATCTCATGAAGAAATAACAAGCTTTAATAATGACTAGTGAAATAATCGAATTTAAAGAGTCAGTAAAATGTTGAAATTTGGTATGATAATTTAGCATAAGTTATATGAAATGGCTTTTGGAAATGAGCACATTATAATCTCAATATCACAAAAGAATGATAGAGAATTACTCTGTGGTCTTTAGCTTAGTTCCATAGAAATCAAATCAATGTTTTATTTTTACTGAGGATGTAGGAAACCAACATTTCCTGACTTCCTAATTCTCAGCAATTAGCCACTTATTTCAAAGTTTAGTTTTGGCCTAATATTTTATATGCATAAACAGCTTCTCAGTTCCAAAGTAGAAGTTGTGAAATTATCTGATAGATATTAAAAAAAAACACCTCCCCAATAGAACTATAAATAGAGACAAAGAGAAGTAGATAAATACATGATTTCCATTTAGGTTTCAGGGTTTCTGAAGCTCAGGAGGGAAAATAGTGAAAGGTCATAAAAAGTCCCCCTTAGCCATTGGCAGGCGCACACACAAAAAAAGCAGAACTTGTTTCATATTTTTAAACATTAAGCTTATTTTGAATGTAAATGGAAAGTCTATAGAAAACTGGTGGCACATTTTTAGAACAAGTATTAAAGTATTATTATGAGAAACAAAGTTTAAAGTCACTGCAAGGATATTCATTTAGGTAATAGTGCCCACTATGAATCTCTAAATATTGTTTGAATATGTTCTTTACTGATATGAGAGAGAGAGAAGAAGAGAGAGGGTTAGAGAGCTAGAAACATCGACGAGAGAGACACATTAGTTGGCTGCCTCCTGCACGCCCCCTACTGGGGATCGAGCCGCAACCCAGGCACCTTCCCTGACCTGGAATCAAACCAGTGACCTCCTGGTTCATGGGATGATGCTCAACCACTGAGTCACACCAGCCAGGCTGAATCTCTAAATATCTGAATATATTTTACAATTTTTTTTCAAAGACACATGTATACTCTATTAAAACATAATATCATAATATTTTAATGCTGTCTTGGTCTACATTCTAATCAGGAAGAGTAAATGTTTAAGCAGATATATTGCATGAATGCAATTAAGTATAACAAGATCAGTGTCTGGTGAGTTTGTTCCTTAGCTGGGTATGTCCCTCATTCCTTTCTTCAATCCTTCTTTCCAGTTTCTTCTTTTCCCCTCTCTTCTTTTCATTAACAGATATTTTGAAGTCATACTATATGCCGGCCACCATACAGGCATTAGGAAAAAGCAGAGAACAATTCAGGTATGTTTTATGCCCTCACAGATTTTCCAGTCTATTAGGAATGACAGACAAATAGGCAGGATAAAGTATGAAGAGGTAATAGGGGAAATCCCTTATGCTATGAGAGCACAAAACAAGTGAACTTCCCCTTTTCCTTGTCATTAATCCTGTTTAGTAAGCCCAAAGTGCACCTCTTGGTCTTTAAATCTTATAATCTGCATCATATTTATATATGCCTTTCTAACAATAATAGCTCAAAATGTGTTTCTCACTTCCCCCTTCACATCAGGCACTTGCCCCCACATTATAGTTCAATTCCCTGGTACTCAGCCCAGAAATGTTTAATTTTCACTGGTTCCTCTAAAAAACCTAAGAATAACACCTATTCTTTTTAATCATCAGGGACACTAACCCATAAGCAACATAATCTCTCTATAACCCTTGCTGAATTTCAAGTGGGTATTCTAAAAGAAGGTAGAGGATCTGTGGGCTGTGTGCTTCTATTTGGTATTCCTGGATAGGACTGATAAGTCATTCCTGACAGTTTCTGCTATGTCTTAAGTTATGAAAACATATGTTCTCTCTCTCTCTCTCTCTCTCTCTCTCTCTCTCTCTCTCTCTCTCTCTCTCTCCCCTCATTTTCTCTCCTCTCTCCTTTCATTTTCAACACTAACTTCACTCTAGTGATTCAAATCTCTGAATATGTTTAAATTTACATAGGAAAACCTATAACAATTATTCCATATTATTTTACATTCTGAGTACCATAAAAAGACATGACAGGAACATATGATAGCTCTCCAGTAAAAAGTTGTGACCTTCTAAATAGGACACCTATACCCAATGCATTGTTGTATTTTTAAAAATATATTTTATTGATTTTTTACAGAGAGGAAGGGAGAGGGATAGAGAGTTAGAAACATTGATGAGAGAGAAACATCGATCAGCTGCCTCCTGCATAACCCCTACTGGGGATGTGGCCACAACCAAAGTACATGCCCTTGACCAGAATCAAACTTAGGACCCTTCCGTCAGCAGGCCAACACTCTAGCCACTGAGCCAAACCTGTTAGGGTCCATTGTTTTGAATTATAAAGTTTATATGCCATTTCTACAGGAATCTTTGTAGTTGAAACATGAAAACATTGTTAATGGAGATTATTTACTTTAATTAAAAATCTAATCTAATAAAAGAGAAACATGCAAATTGACCACACCTCCGCTATGCCCCAAGCCATGCCCACCAGCCAATCAGAGCGACTATATGCAAATTAACCCAACCAAGATGGTGGCAGACAGCCAAGGAGCAAGCAGGAGGATTGGTTGCCCCGGCGATGAAGGAAGCCAAGCTTCCCACCTGCCCTGGCTGGCTGTGGCCTCTGCTCAAGGCAACAAAGTTTCAATTATAGAAGATAAATAAATCCCAGATACCTGCTTCCAGCCAGCCTCCACTGGGAGCTTGGGTGACTGGGGGCCGTGGCCAGCCTGCAAACAGCCATCAGCCCCTCACCCAGGAGGGCCAGGCACCCCAGTAGGGACCCCCAAACTGAAAGGACTGTAGCCAGCCTGCAAAGAGCCATCAGCCCCTCACCCAGGATGGCCAGGCACCCAAGTGGGACCCCCACCCTGATCCGGGATACCCTTCAGGGCAAACCAGCTGGCCCCCACCCATGCACCAGGCCTCTATCCTATATAGTAAAAGGGTAATATGCAAATTGACCCAAACAGCAGAACGACTGGGAATAACTGGTCACTATGACACACACTGACCACCAGGGGAAGATGCTCAATGCAGGAGCTGCCCCCTGGTGGTCAGTGTGCTCCCACAGGGGAAGCTCTGCTCAGCCACAAGCCAGGCTGATGGCTACCATCACAGTGGTGGTGGCGGGAGCCTCTCCCGCCTCCTCAGCAGCGCTAAGGATGTCTGACTGCGGCTTAGGCCTGCTCCCCGCTGGCAAGTGGACATCCCCCGAGGGCTCCCGGGCTGCCAGAGGGATGTCTGACTGCCAGATTCAGTCCAATTCCCTGGGGAGGGGACTTAAGCCAGCAGGTGGTCATCCCCTGAGGGGTCCCAGACTGTGAGGGGGTACTGGCCAGGCTGAGGGACACACCCCCCCGAGTGCACAAATTTTTGTGCACCAGGCCTCTAGTTTGAATAATATTAGAAAGCATACTGAATCACAGATCAGAGGACTTAGAAGCTAGTCTTGCTGCAGGTACTTACTACCAATTCACTTTAGTGTTCCCTGGGCTTTAGTTGCACTATCTGTTAAAAAAAAAAAAAAAAAGATACCTGCATTGCCTACAAGGAATATACCCATGCTGCCTATCTCACACATTTATTATGAGGCTCAAAAATATAAAGAAGACTCTTGAAATTGCTTTTAAAAGCATTAAAAAGCAATAAATTGAAGACGAACTTTTTATTCTACTGTTAAACTTACACATTTGACTTTCTCCTTCATGACAGCTTTCGCAACACATTTTTGCTTTAAAATTCGACAAATCACATATAAGATAGAGATCATAGTGAGTTCTAGGTTCCAAGCAAAACATCTTTCATTAATTACATGCTATTTCTACTCAAGTCAGGATAACTGCTACTATTCTCAATGTGAGCTCAAGAAGAGTCAGTGTATTACCCTTTGGGGTGTCTTAGCTCCATCCTGTGATCTTGCACATTTCCCTTTGAATTTAACACTTACATTTTGAATAAAACAAGCTTGAAGTAGTATTTTTGATACCAGAGTTTCTAAAGAGCTTGGTAGAATGGTTCATTTAAATATTCTGCTTTGTGTATTGTACTATGGGAGAGAACAAGTTAGTGAATGTGGCTTGCCAGTAACTCTAGTTCTCAATCCAATCAAAGATTATGAGAAAGACACCCTCTGGGTAAACAAAAGGATATGATAGTAGAGAATGGAAGCACCAGCATACAATAGAAAATAAAAATCCTGGACTGATAGGTCTGGATGCTAGTATTTTTCTGCCACTCATTTGTTCACTACCTAGGGAATTCCCAGGTACCTATTTCATAATCTGAAAAATTAGGAATGTAGATGCAATGACCATATATCTCTGTAATATGGGTATTGGCCCTTCTAGAAAGTAGTTTGCTGAAAGTAAACAGGCCCAGGAAAAAATTGAATTCTTGTTAAGAACAAATATGAATTTGCTACCTCTGGAGATAATTTATATAGCCATTCCCCTAAAAACATTTGTGTGTGTGTGCATATATGTGTGTGGATGTGTGCGTGTGTGTGTGTGTGTGTGTGTGTGTGTGTGTGTGTGTGTGTGTGTCACCGTGTAATGCAGATATACTTCTGTAACAGGATTTCCAACCCCAAAATCCATGATCATAAATTCATTTCTACAAAATGGTTTTACCTAGTATTAGATAAATACTCACTGTCTTATTCCCACTCAACTGGAGCTTCCCGTGTAATAAATAGTAAAACTTGGGTTGTGAGAGCAACTAACAACTGGTTTGGCTCTGCAAATACTGTCCTGTTATGCCATCACTTCTCAATGATGTGACTGTTATGGACAAGCGAAAGGATAGGAAAGGAAAAAAGAGAGAGAGGGAGGGAGGACGACATATACACAGAGAGAAAATTCTAGAGATTAAAAGAAAGCAAAACAAATATTGGGCATTGGGGTCTCCTAAAGACCCTAACATAAGGAGGTCCCTTTATCTGGTTTGATCATCTTGGTGAGAAGCAAGATGCTAGACACACACACACTGGCCTGAGATGCAGAAGACCAGAGTTCTAGTCCATCTAATGCTGCCATGTAAAAGCTATTGTGTGAGCTCCTTTCTCTGAGCTCCAATTTCCTCTCCTGTAAGACAATGAAGAGGGTGGTCTAAATGATCACTAAAATCCTTTCCATTTTTAACATTCTACAAATGGTTTAAGAAACAGAATACTATAAAGGAGAGGTTTGTGTACCTTCAATGGATGACTCATCCCTCTGAGTTAGTATGAAAACTGTGCTTCAAATTAGTACTTTGTTAATGCTGGATCTTATGGTTGTATAATTAAATGTGCCTCACAGTACCATGAGGATGAAATAAAAGAACTAAAATCTGAATATGCTCTCTTTGCCATTGACTCATAGAAAGATGGACAGAAGCTTCGCTTTAACCCAATATTTAAACTTTTCTAAGGTGTTTCAGTGAAAGAATCCTACGTACCTAAAACTGGCCTTTCACAGTATTGCCAAGTAAATACAGATTTTCCCTGGATTCATTCTGGACCATTTCTCATTCCATACAGAATTTTAATCTACAGTGTTCCACACAATGTTTTAGTTGATACACCTTGAACTACTCCTCATCCTAGAGGCCTGTAATGGTGGAATTTCATGCATTATACAACAGAAGAAAGTTACCCCCTCCTCCCTCCAATCACATCACCATGGTCTACCCTAAGCTGTCCACGCCTACTGAGATCTCCATCCTAGGCATCTTTGCCTGATAGTAATGGTGAGTAGTGGAGAGTCACTAACTCATAAGGTCTCATCAAGCAAGTCACTTCAGATCTCTGAGCCTCTGTTTTTTCTTATAATAGTTGAATTAGGTGATTCTATCTAACTTAAAAATTCTTGACTTTACACTTTGTTTAAACATAGTTTGTAAATTTTAAAGCTATAGGACAGCAGGAGTTGTATTATAAGTACATAAGTAATGTTTGTGCATAGGATCCATGAATGGATATGCCTATGTAAATCCTAAAGGTGCAATTTTTGACATGTTTTAAGCTAGTTAGCCTTCAGGAGCCCGTGGATAGTGCGTATATCCCATTACTGCACAGGGAGAGAAAGCAACCTACTCATCCTTCTCATTGCTTCTCAGTTCAGTTGAGCCCTCCAAAATGCAAGTTCAGGGGCAGATTTATAATCTGAGAGTGAGACACTCAATACTGAAAGTCTTGGTGGAGAAGTCCCCAAAGGCCTGCAATTATTCTTCTGCACACACTTTCATAAAGTTATTAGATATCTTTTTTGTAAAAGAATGTCTGACAAGGGACACAGCATGTGGTTCAGCTCCAGCCATGAATTTGATATAAGGTTTCAGGAAACCACAGCAAAGGGCAATAGGAGTCTACTTATCAGCTCTCTAGTTTTCTTATCTCCACTCTATGCATCTGGCTGATCCCTTGCTTATATGGAATGGCTTAACGGAATTACAGATGCCTTCTAAGAGAAACCTATGCTGTTATAGATAGGCTTTGGACATTTCGTTTGTTTGTTTGGAGATAGTGCCTTAAAAGTAACACCACAATAAAGTGTATGCATAAAAGATGGAAAAAATTACAGATAAGAATCCAATATTTTAGGTGAAATAATAACTCTTCTGTGCTTCCTATCTATGACTAATTGAAAAAAAATTAGAGCATATGTAAATGAGGAAACTCAAAATTATGCAATGGCAATAATTAAGTGTAACAGCATTTACAAAACTGAAAAACAAATTAGAAACTCAGAGAAGTGCATGTAGACTAAACCCCAGACTAAGCTTACTCAAGGCAAAAAGACCTGTGGACATCAATAAAGATGAACAGGCTGTACAAAAATGGACAAAAGTTAGGAAAGCAGACTACAGCGTAAGAAAATTAATTGACTAATAAATATTTTTTAAAATTGGCAGGGCTGTCCCAAAGAAATTATACATAAAAACTAAATGTCTTTTATCCAAATTAAAAAGCATTTTAAGATATAATATTCCTTCTTGGTAAAATGGGCATTGTCATCCATGATTTGTGCGAACTTAAGTAAATATGTTTCTTGAAGAAAATGTGTCAATATCCATCAAGAGCTATTTAACTTTGCATCCTTTTTTACTTAATATGTAGACTTATACTATGAAAATAATGTATATGCACCAAGTTATTATTGCAAGAATACTTTAAAGTGTTACTTATCACATTAAGAAATATCAACACATTAATAGAGTACTTATTATATAAAAATACTGTGCATCCATACAGAAGAAACAGTAAGTGATCTTTAAATATGATGTTGAAGAACATTTAATAATGTAAAAAATGTTCATGACAAATAATTCAGTAAAAATTTCATATAGGTGTGAACTTGTTTTGAAATATAAAATTGTGAGCATTACACAAATATGCACATGCACAAAAGGCACAGAGTCCATGTATTTAAATATATATGGTTAACATGGGTAGTAAAATTACTAACATTTTGTATTCTTTAAATTTAGTTATATTTTCAATGTTTCCTAAAATGAATATTATTATTGTAAAAAAATATTTTTAAATCTAAATATATTGCCTTGACCGGCTTGGCTCAGTGGATAGAGCGTCGGCCTGCGGACAGAAGGGTCCCAGGTTCAATTCCGGTCAAGGGCATGTACCTTGGTTGCGGGTACATCCCCAGTAGGGGGTGTGCAGGAGGCAGCTGATCGATGTTTCTCTCTCATCGATGTTTCTAACTCTTTATCCCTCTCCCTTCCTCTCTGTAAAAAATTAATAAAATATATAAAATCTAAATATACTTAAATGCTATATATTACAACATTTAAATACATACATTTTCCTAATATGTTAAGACCACTACACAATAGATAAAATAGATCAAACTTGAACAAAATCTCTAAAGTTGCATTTAAATTTGTAGTAAGGAACATATTTGTAGATATTAACTACAGAAAAGTATAATGAAGAAAATTAAAATTATCTATCAAAGCACTCAAAAATAACCACTGTTAATATTTTAAGATATATACTTTTCTACAAAGAGAGATAAATTTATAGATATGTAATCTTTTTTGAAATTCTTTTTGGTACATCTATATTTATAACCTGCATTTTCACTTAACAATATATCATAAACATTTCCCTTAAATGTAATTCAAAAATTAATTTTAGCTCAAATTATTCTAGAACAAATATGTTATTATTAATTTAATCAATTCCTGTTATTGAGCCTCTAAGTTGTTGCAATTTTTTTAAAAAAAATATTATGGAAAACACTTGTGATGACCACCCATATGGATTAATCTTGGGCTGCCTTTTTTTTTACTTTTTCTTAGGATAAATTCCTAGGTTTGGAATTGCTGCTTTATACTACCTAGTAATTTGCCCAATTGCCTGTGAGAAAAGTTGCACTAATTAACACTTCTACGTTAATTGTATGGGACTTTCTGTTTCTCTACACCCTTGTAAACATTGAAATTCACCATGCTTTACTTCCTTTTCCAGGTTAAATAATAAGGTTCAACCATCTTCCCCATATTTTTCTTTTGTAATATGCTCATTCATGCCATTTATCCTTTGAACTGTTGGTACAAAGATTGTTTTTATTGACAGAAAAACTCATTTTATATGGAGAATATATATTGAACAAGACTAATATTAGGAAATTAGAAGAAAATTGGGTAAGATGTTCTGGATAACAAACAAAGGAATAAACCAATGGAGTAGATATCTTGTAATAAATATCCAATTTCTGTATAGAAATTGTTCTATAGTACCTCCACTTCTTCAACTAAGATTAAAGTACTACATGGCAATAATTTGCATTCTCTTTTACCTTATAATATTTTACATTTTATTTTGTAATTGGGATATTTGTACCTTGTGTTGGCTTTTCCAGTTTTTTTTTTGTTTTGTTTTGTTTTTGTTTTTGTTTTTTTGTAATCTGGCTTCTCATCTAATCTACTATGCTAGACGTAGAAAAGGACATACAGAGTTCTACTAAATACTCACAACATCAAAAGCCAGAGGGAGGAAATGGATTCAGAGTGGAACATTGAAATATTCATTGAGTGGAATGGTTAGCATCAAGGGCCCCAAAAAGGAAGATAGCTTCATCAGATGAAGATTTATGAGAACCAACTGCTCCAAATTATGGGTCAAGGTTGCTATGTAAAGCCATTTCTCTTATCTTTCATGATAATAACCATGTCTCCTTATAAAGGGACTAGTGGCCCAGTGCAAGAAATTCATGCATGGGTGGTGGGGGGGGAGGGTGTCCCTCAGCCTGGCCTGCACCCTCTCCAATTTGGGACCCCTCAGGAGATGTCCGACTGCCGATTTAGGCCCAATCCCTGTGGTATCGGGCCTAAACTAACAGTCGGACATCCCTCTCGCAATCTGGGACCCCTGGCTCTTAACCACTTAACCTGCCTGCCTGATCACCCCTAACTACCTCTGCCTGCCTGTCTGATCGCTTCTAACTGCCCTCCCTTGCTGACCTCAACTTGCCCCTTACTGCCCTCCCCTCCAGGCCTGATCTTGCCCCCAACTGCCCTTCCCTGCCAGCCTGATATTGCCCCCAATGGCCCTCCCCTGCTGGCCTGACCTCACCCTCAACTTCCCTCACCTGCCAGCCTGATCACCCCTAACTACCTCTGCCTCAGCCCCCCACCACCATGGCTTTGTCCAGAAGGGAGTCGGACATCCAGAAGATGGCTGGTCAACCCAGTCTAATTAGCATATTACCCTTTTATTACTATAGATAGATTATATAGGATAGAATTGTTTAAATGGGGGGAGCCTTTTTCATCAGGAGGAGATGCTCTTGGCAGACAAAAATATATAATCTCTATATCTGGACTGATAGCCAGCCATATGCACTATACTGCCAAACTGGTCATTAAAAAATTGAACCACTTTCTTACACCTTACACCAAACAGCTGTTGCCCTTAAAACCCCTCCTCAGCCCCCACCTTAGGTTCTGTCTTCGTAGTTCACCCAGATTAGTTTCTGATTGGTTGGTTTCTATGCCAGTCAGCGTCAAAAGTTCCCCCACCTAGGCAGCCATTGGCTCCTCGTAGCACAACCAAATTAGGTTCTGATTGGTCAGTTTCTATGCCAGTCAGTGTCAAAAGCTCCACCTCATAGGCAGCCATTGGCTCTTCACAGTTCACCCAGATTTGGTTCTGATTGGTCGGTTTCTATGCCAGTCAGCACGTCCGGGCCTATCTCCGGGTCTGATCAGAGAGGCGGGGCTGATCAGCAGGACCTCTGCAGCTATGGTCAAGGCTGGGAGAGAAAGAGAGGCATGGCTGCTGGCGAGTCCCAGAGCGACAGAGAGAGGCAAGGGCTGATCAACAGCTGCCATG
Source organism: Myotis daubentonii (assembly GCF_963259705.1). Taxonomy (NCBI): domain Eukaryota; kingdom Metazoa; phylum Chordata; class Mammalia; order Chiroptera; family Vespertilionidae; genus Myotis; species Myotis daubentonii. The sequence goes on from NC_081861.1 coordinate 61,522,716, forward strand.
GAGGCTACAGATCAGACCCTGCTTCTCTCTCCAGTCCTCTCTCTGGGCCTGATCCGCAGCCCCCTCAGCAGTCAGTGCTGGGTCGCCATGCCCACAGTGGCGGCAGTCAGCCCCGCAACCCAAAACTGACTGCAAGACTGACTTCCGGTGCTCAGTCATCCATTCAGTAGTTTTGGACATTACGGACCCTGGCTCTTTATATATAGAGATGGTAATGAGTGACAACTGAACAGGGTATCGTACATAATGAAATGTTCATATAAAATTTGTGGAAGTATGAACCTTTGAGTTAAACTGAGACATTGCATTTGTTACTTCCATCTTGTTGATTAAGAATTAAACTAATGAAAGGTACTAAAATTTTCTAATCTGGAACACGGAGTCTTCCTGAAGTTATATCAACATATTTAAGAAGGCTATGACCATTACAGGAAGTTTGAGTACTGGTTCTCATATGTGTGCAAACTTCCAGTGACTGCCACTATGGGACCAGGAAAAATCTGGTTGTTTCTTTAGGTAAAATTCAGAAAGAATTCTTTCTACCAGAAAGAATCACTTGAGAATGCATTTACAGGTAAAACTTAAATAGGGTAAGAAATCAGATCTGTGATCTAAATAAGGGTGTTACTTATCCTTTTATAAATAACAAGGCAACTCTATTTACCTTCTGATCTTAATGACCAAATGGCTGAGAATAAGAAGGTGTTAAAAAGCCTGTTACCTGATAAGGACCTTTATTTACCGCAGAAGGAACTAGTAGAGGACCTCTGTAGACTATGGCTGTTAGCAACAATTTAGAGACGCTATGCAAAGCCAATCACTGTAAAACTCTATCAGGAGCAGAAGCAAAAATATTTGCTAAGTGAATATGCTTTTGAAAAGGTTAATCTGTAGCTGGAATAATAGCACTATTCTGAAAAAAATTCTGCCTGCTGGAATTGAAAAAAAAATGTTGTGACAGGAAAATGATGCATGTTGAAATACTAAATAAAATACTTTCAGACTCTTTAGTTCCCATTTTGGCCTTTATTAGAAACCCACAGATTGCATGATTCTTCAATTTGTTGACCAGTCATAAATGTGCAACTTGCTCATGCTCCACAACTGGGCATGATCAGGAAAAGATAATAGAGATGGGGTGAGGAAAAAAAAGAGAGAGAAGGAAAGGAAATACATACTCAAAAGCAATTTCAACCTCAAATGTTTTTCACTTTTAAAATATTTTAGTCAACAAATAAAAAGCCAAGTTTTTAAAGAATGTCGATCTTTTGTTTCAAATTTCTGCAAAAGTAAATGCATAATTTTCTTTCAGGGACATCCTTACAGGTGAGCAGAATCTGCAGCTACCTAGACTATGATATCAAAGGTGGAAAAGATCTTCTTCCTCCAGGAGTTTATCATCCTGTTTTCCTGCCTGTTCTGAAATTGACACTTTTAAGTCAGCTTTTTAAAAGGAAAGATTTAGAAACCACAGGAATGTTAACCTAATAATTCACCAACTTCCTCACTTCCCAAATGGAGGAACTAAAGTCCAGAGAGTGAAAGTGAATTGCCCAAAGTCCCTCCAAATGGACATGTTACTTGTGAAGAAGGATGGCATAGGCTAGAGAAAGTTCTAGCCACTTTCAAGAACACAGCAAAAATCAATAATACAATAGTTTCCATAAGTTCATCTGATTAGCTAGTTTTTACCTTGGAAGAGAAAAACATTCTTAAAGGAGAAAAGGCAAGCAAACAAGAAAAAACAAGACAGCCAAGTTTTGAGGAAATAGTTTAGAAAGTGAACTCAGAGATATAAAGTCCAGTCTCAGGAGAAGGGCATGGTGACAAGGGAACAAGATTAAAGGTACCAATCAGGGGGGAAAAAAGATAATGGAAACAATTATTGTCTGGTTGACAATGTTGTCTAGTCTCCCCACTCACAAATAGAGGACCAGGAGCTAAATGAAAAATTATTTTCCTCAGGAAGAAAAAAAATCTTGCTATTAATTTAAAGATGCAAAGAAAAAACAGGACAATATGTATAGGGAGTACAGTAATTTCCCTATTTTCAAATCATAGTTCATTCGTTCTCTTCCATTAGCCCTTTCTTTGTGGCCACCTTCATTTGGTAGCTAAGTCCACACTTTAATTTTTCACATTTGCATATCATCTAAAAATATGAAAACCACACAAAAAGAAAAAAAAAACTTTTTTTCAAAGGCTTTGATGGGGTAAGTTAAGGTCAATGATTTCAGCATTAACTCTGAATGTCCTTGTTTTTTATGAAGTTGTCAGACCCTTAATATACAATTTAAATGCAGCTTTGACTGGACTAGAAAATGTTATTTTAAATCCCCAGAAGACATAGATCAAAGGACAGTAAAAATGCATCCCATATTTGATTTAATGATGCTTTGAATTAAAGTAAAAGGAACATATGTCAAAACCTTGATCCATTTATTATTCAAGTTCAGTTTAAGGCTAACCTGTTGAAGTTTTTTACATGAATCTAGAGCCTAATATATAATACATGACAGAAATTACCTGTTTGTAATAAAAGTATCTATACACCTTCAAAGACATTCTAGGTTGCTAAGCCTCAGTTTGTGTGTGGTGTTTATACCTTTAATAGTGTTTTTTTTCTCTTGGAGAAATCTGTACTTTGACTTCTGGGGGCATTTTAACAGGACCCTACACCATTGATGCTCTATCTAATAACAACTAGAATTTCTCCTTCAGTTTCTTTTTTTTTCTCACAGCACTATTCATTGAGCTGCCTCATTTTATCTTTCCTACTCTCACCTCCATTCGCACAGGTCTGGAAGACTGCTATCTTCCCTCTCATTGTACAGTCTTGTGCCATATAACAATGTTTCATTCAACAACAGGCCACATATAGGACCATGGCCCCATAAGATTATAATGGAGCTGAAAAATTCCTTTTGCCTAGTGATGACTAAGCCTTCATAACTTCATAGTGCAATTCATTCCTCATGTGTTTGTGGTGGTGCTGGGGTAAATAAACCTGTCAGTTGTGTAAAAATACACCATATACAGTTATTTACAATACATAATACATGATAGTGATAATCAATGTGATAATCAATGGTTATGTTACTAATTTATGTATTCACTATATCATGCTTTTATTATTTTAGAGTGTACTCTTTCCACTTATAAAAAAAAAGTTTGCTGTAAAACAGTATATTTTGTTATGCCAGCAACGAGATCACACATATTGTATATATTAAGTCTCTTGATTGCATCTTGATTTAATCTTGTGTTGTTTTGTGCAATAACATGCTGTATAGGCTTGCAGCTTGGGAGAAATAGGCTATAACGCATGGCCTAAGTGTGTAGTAGGTCATATCATCTACATCTATGTTAGTGTACTCTATGATGCTCACAGAAGGATGAAATCACCCAACGACACATTTCTCAGAAGGAATCCCCCTGAGCATAACTGTATATAACATTGTCATGTATTTTACCCAATCCAGGAACTTGTGCTAATCCAGTCAACTCTTAAGTATGTGACCCTGAACTATAGTCTGAACTCTAGATCCATACTTCCTAATGTGAGATTCACATCTCCTACTAGATATCCCAGTTGGATATTCAACATATATCCTTCTTAGAGTATAGTCCTGACTTTCCTTTTTCTATTAATAGTTCAATCTCTCAGTCACTGGGGCTGGAGCACTTCAGGCATCCTAGACTCCTTTCTCTCCATGGACCTTCACACACAATCAATTTCCAAGTGCTCTTGATTCCACTTTCTCAATATTTCTTGCATCTGCCACCTCCTATCTACTTCCATTGCCAACACTCTGGTTAATACTCTCATTACTTTTAATCCTAGGCTACTCTAATAGCCTCTTAATTGGTCTCACACTATTCGTCCCTCTTTACTCCATTGCATGCTATGCACACACTGTCAGAGAAATATTCCTTGAGGTAACTCTAATCAAAATGCTACCATGCTCAAAAACTTTCAACACCTTCCTATTGCCAGCCAACAAATATTAATCACTGACTCTGGCATTTAAAGTTGTCTATATGGTACCAAACTTCATCTGCTATGATTCCTTTGCATTCAACCTATGTTCCAATGAAATTAGACTGCTGACTTTTTGAAAATGACCTATGCTACCCCATGACTTGCCTTTGATCATACTGTGCTTTCTTCCTGGCCTATCTTTCTCTCCCTGCTTCCACCTATATAATAAAAGCCTAAGCAACGGTTACGGCGGAGCTATATAATAAAAGCTTAAGCAACTGTTACGGCAAAATGACCAGAATGACCAGTTACTATGATGCGCACTGACCACCAGAGGGAAGACGCTTAACGCAGGAGCTTGCCCCTGGTGGTCAGTGTGCTCCCACAGGAGCAGTGCTGCTCAGCCAGAAGCCGGGCTTGCAGCAGCGCTAAGGAGCAGCAAGCCAAGCCGTAAGGAGCAGTGAGCAGGCGGACATCCCCTGAGGGGTCCTGGACTGAGAGAGGACGCAGGCCACCATCCCCTGAGGAGTCCCGGACTGTGAGAGGATGCAGGCCAGGCTGAGGGACAACCCCCTCTCCGGTGCATGAAATTTGTGCACCGGGCCTCTAGTATAAAAATGATAGTCATCCTCCAAGTTCTAATTCAAATTGACATCTTCTCTGATGTATTTTGTTCCTGCCTATTTATGCCATTTCTAAGTACTAAAATTATAATTCTAAAAGGATACTTTTAAAGGAAGCATGGAGAAAAGATGGATCAACATTATAAAATTGATGTTGGCCATACTGAAGCTCAGGAGAAATAATCTTTGGGTACTACATAGAAAAACACTGTATCTGAATAATCATTCAGACACAAAAGATATGACCAACCAGACAGGGCTACATCAGGTACAACCAATAACTGGCAGGTTTTCTGCCAATCCATTTTTTGTACTACTATGGCTATGGAAGACATAAGACAATAGTTTTCTCTTGTGACTTTAGTCTGGGGCATAATTAACCCTAGACCATTTACCAGAGAAACATTGAATCAAGTAGCTATCTCTGAGCTGGGTATTTCCTAATCCCTGCCTACCTATTTACCTTTGAACTTCAACTGCATTCAAGCCTTAGCTATGTTATGGAACATTTTTCTCTAGTTTGCACTATGCATCATTTGTGTATTTCTCTTATGTTCCCCTACTGAGCTATATAACATCTTTGAGAAAAAAGACTGTCTCAGGCATCACAGACCTAGAATTTTTATATAAGAAGAAATTTAGGTGGCAATCTTGTCAGAAGTTAGAAAGGAAGGGACTGAAGGCTATGAGATGAATCTGCATATCATGTATACTATTTTACACAGACTCTGTATATTTGTGGTGGCTTGGTAGGTGCTGGTGGAAGTCCTGACCAAGCACTAAAGCTCTCTCACACCTCTCTTAGTCATTTGAACTGTATCTTCTTATGTTGTTTTACCTATCGCAGATATATCAGTAACTACAGCTCTGTACGTAGACCTACTTAAATACTATTACCTCCACAATATTCCCACGTGGGAACCATGAACCTTCCTCTCCTCTTTTACTTCTTTCTTTTCTTCATTTATTTCTTCTTCCTTTGTTCCCTCATTATTTTCTGTTGTTCCTTCCTTCTTTCCTTTCCTGTCAAAAATAAAATGTTTTTTTGGAGTTTGCATAGCAACTGTGCTTTCGGGATCAGAAAATGTGAGTTAGGATCCCAGCTCTGTCAGTAGCTGTATGCCTTTACACAAATACCTTGACCTCTCTGTTCATAACCAAAGTTTGGTAATAGTATTTTTGCTTTAATATATAGAGTGGAGAAGGAGTGATGGTATGCCCCTCCCAAATAAGGCACAAAATTACAAATCATGCTTATGCTTTCATTTTGGGTATGTGGATCACTTCAATAGTTATTTGAATTTATACATGTGGATGAGCTTGGTTAAACCAGGAATACATTCAGGATAAGAATAGTCTCTATATCTTTGGTATAGATTTACAATATACTTTTTTTAATTTCCAAAATATAATTGTTACTCTGTTTTTGAGTAAATTAAGAATCCTTGTGAAATGAAATGGTACTTAGGTTAATATTTCCAGAAATCCTCAGAAGGATCTGTTTACGATTCTGGTGATGTAGATGGTAGTAGTTTGTTATCATTGCATCAGCTGTGAAACTACAGAATTTTACCATCTTAATGGGCCTTAGCTCAATAAAGATTTAAGGAAATAATTTTGCTGTCATTGGACATCCGATTATCATCTAATCAAAATTTGATACTAGAATAATGTTTTCTTTTTAATCATGTACTTTTAGAAAAATATGAAATCTAGAATAGGTTTTCTAGTAAATTGTGTTTGGTTAATTTTTGGCAGATTGTCTACATTTTACCTGCTGCTAAGAGTTAATTCAAGTAGCTAGTTACTATCTATAAAATGTTACATGATGAAAATACTTTCCTCAAAAAGTATAGGTTTCCATTTGTGTGGGCAAATGTTTGTTAAGCAATAAAAGAAGTAAATTATTCAAATAACTAGAAATCCAGAGACAGAGAAGGCTTCCAGGGTGGTGTAATCCAGAAGCTTTGGCTCCACTTTCCTGTGATTCCCTTTGCACTGCTCTCATCTGGGCGTTGGCTGCATTCTCAGGATGATAGTGAAGTAGCTACAGCAGTTCTGAGCCTCCTATCCAATCAAGACAATGTTTAGAAAGAAAGTGATGTATCTGATAGCTTTTTGTTCTGATTTGTTTATTTTTGAAGAGATACAAGGTAAAAAAGACGTCTTATGATCTGAGTCAAAAGTAGCAAGCAAGTTTTGGTAGAGTCTTTTATAAATGGAGGACTTTGCCATTTATGACCCACATTTGTATCTTGCTTAATATATTTTAAAGTAAATAATTTCTTCTTTATATCTAAACATTATTTTCATGTCTTTTAAGACCACATTTTTCTCATTTGCGTTTTGACAAAGTATCAGTGTACTTATAATAAATCATACTGCATTATTCTCAAAGGAAACATTCTTGTGTATATGTATTGCTGAGCAATTGATTAAAATGGCTAGAAAACAATAGATATTATACGTCTGATGCCATGTAAAGAAATGATTTTCAATATTCATGTATTTATTTTCTTGTGATTCTTTTAAAGTTCTTCACAACTTTCCTCCATTTATCCGGGCAGCTTGCTTTTGTGTAGACCAAAACGCCAGATATAAAAGTTAGAATCTTCATGCTACCAGTATGACATTGAATAAATTACTTAAATGTTCTGAGCCTCAGTTTCCTCACCTGCAAAATGGACATAATAATCCTTAGCTTATAGCTTTGTTGTTATTCATTAATTATTTGTTTCCTTCCCTTCAATCTTCACATTTTTCTTTTTCTTTTTTATTTTATTGCTTACAGTATTACAAAGGGTATTACATATGTGTCCCTTTTTTTCCCCCGCCCTTGACAATCCCCTGGCCTCCCCTACCCCCCAGTGTCTTATGTCCATTGGTTATGCTTATATGCATGCAGACAAGTCCTTTCGTTGATCTCTTAACCCCCTCCCTCCTGCCCCCCAACCCTCCCCGGCCTTCCCGCTGCAATTTGACAGTCTGTTTGAGGCAGCTCTGCCTCTGTATCTATTATTGTTCAAAAGTTTATAATGGTCTCTATTATCCATGAATGAGTGACATCATGTGGTATTTTTCCTTCATTGACTGGCTTATTTCACTTAGCATAATGCTCTCCAGTTCCATCCACGCCGTTGCAGGTGGGAAGAGTTCCTTCTTTTTTATAGCAGCATAGTATTCCATCATGTAGATGTACCACAGTTTTCTAATCCATTCATCTACTGATGGGCACTTAGGCTGTTTCCAGATCTTAGCTATGGTGAATTGTGCTGCTATGAACATAGGGGTGCATATATCCTTTCTGATTGGTGTTTCTGGTTTCTTGGGATATATTCCTAGAAGTGGGATCACTGGGTCAAATGGGAGTTCCATTTTTAGTTTTTTGAGGAAACTCCATAGTGTCTTCCATAGTGGCTGCACCAGTCTGCATTCCCACCAGCAGTGCACGAGTGTTCCTTCTTCTCCACATCCTCTCCAGCACTTGTTGTTTGTTGATTTGTTGATGATAGCCAATCTGACAGGTGTGAGATGGTACCTCATTGTTGTTTTGATTTGCATCTCTCGGATGATTAGTGACTTTGAGCATGTTTTCATATGTCTCTTGGCTTTCTGAATGTCCTCTTTTGAAAGGTGTCTATTTAGGTCCTTTGCCCATTTTTTGATTGGATTGTTTATCTTCCTTTTGTTAAGTTGTATGAGTTCCCTATAAATTTTGGAGATTAGGCCCTTATCAGATATGACATTGGCAAATATGTTTTCCCACGCAGTGGGTTTTCTCGTTGTTTTGTTGATGGTTTCTTTTGCTGTGCAGAAGCTTTTTATTTTGATGTAGTCCCGTTTGTTCATTTTCTCTTTAGTTTCAAGTGCCTTAGGAGCTGTGTCAGTGAAGAAATTGCTTCGGCATATGTCTGAGATTTTGTTGCCTTTGGATTCTTCTAGAATTTTTATGGTTTCCTGTCATACATTTAAGTCCTTTATCCATTTTGAGTTTATTTTTGTGTATGGTGTAAGTTGGTGGTCTAGTTTCATTTTCTTGCATATATCTGTCCAATTTTCCCAGCACCATTTATTGAAGAGACTATCTTGGCTCCATTGTATGTTCCTGCCTCCTTTGTCAAATATTAATTGAGCATATTGGTTCGGGCCGATTTCTGGGCTCTCTATTCCATTGATCTATATGTTCACATTTTTCTTTAGCCTTTCCACTTTTCCCCCAACTAAGCCTTAAAAAATAATATTAGTAACTAAATTAATACCTGCCAATGACATAAGTAATCAAGAATGTATGTCACCAGCCTTTCAAAGGTATCCTAAACCAATCCCTTATCTATTTCTGTTTGAGTTCTCAATCGACCCACCAGGTCCTTTAAATAAGAAACAGGCAGTTTTCTCACTTTATTTTCATACTAGAGGCCTGAGGCACAGATTCATGCACTGATGGAGTCCCTTGGCCTGGCTTGTGGGGATTGGGCCAAAACTGGCTCTCTGACATCCTCTGAGGGATCCCAGATTGCGAGAGGGTGCAAGCCAGGCCAAGGGACCCCACCGGTGCATGAATCTGTGCACCGGGTCTCTAGCATGCATATAAAATCTTTGGTTAATATCTTCCCACCCTCCCCCACCCCCTTCCCTCTGATACTCATCAGTCTGTTCTACTTTTCCATGCCTGTGGTTTTAGCTCCTGCATTGAGTGACTGCCCCCTGGTGGTCAGTGCGCATCATAGCTACCAGTCAATGGTTGAATGGTCAGTTGGTCAGCCGGTCACTTAGCCTTTTATATATATAGATGCTTTATACACTTGAAAAATATACCCTTCTTACTGTTTGTTATTTGACTGATATAAAATATGCCTCCTTAACAATTTAGATTTCCAGGCTTATCTCAACACAATTTGATTTTTTAATGTACTCCATAATAACTGGGTCAATTTTTACTTTTTCACTCTCATTTACATCCAAGTGTTTGAGGAAACAAGATGCCAAATTAACTTTTTTTTTTCACAGTGGAGGCAAATTCCTGCTGATAAACTGTACTAATATCTAAGACTTATATCTAAGTCTCATGCTAGGATAAGCCAGATAGACAACCAGTAGATTATATTGCTATATTATAGAACATGTCTCTTCTTTTAGAACTGATTCAATAGAAAGTTTTTGAAATTAATTTCCAGCAGATAAAAACAGTTTTGAGATGTCTAGTGTTACAATTGTCAAGGTAACTTTGATGTTAAGGAATGCATTTTTTAATGACTAGAGGTAGTGGGTTACAGATCATTTTAGGAATACTATAATGAAGCTTCACTGTATTTACTTAGAAAATGCTATTAGCATAGCAATTTTGTAAGATTAATATTCTGCTAAATTGTCTAAAAGGTTTCAGATAGCTCTTCTAATTTTATGGGAAATTGTTATCAAAATCACATCTCTTATGAAAAACACATATTAATGCATCGACAAGATAAATACATTTTAATAAATAAGCATTATGCTACAAAGCAGTTATATCTCATTTGAACCTGATATAATGAGTAATGGAGCATTTCAACTTCATACAATGAGTAATGAAACCTTTCAACAACACTGATGATTCACTATGTCATTAAAATATACTGAAATTTTAAAAGAGAGACATTAAAATCATCACAGAAATCCATTCCGAGTCTACAAGAATAAAGCCTGAATTATTTTCCATGCTCCGGCAGAGCGGGAGACAGAAGCTGCTTGCACAAGTTGTTCAGTAGAATCCTAAAAGGAGCAGAGTGTCTGAATAATTTATTTCCCCTGTTGTTGCCCAATACTGTACTACAAAATGGTATACCTGATGAAACTAACCCATTGTAATTTGACATCTTAATGGTCTAGTGTTAATTTTGACTAGACTTTGTAGCATCATTTATTTTTCATTATCTCTGTAGATTTGCACTGACTTTGTAAGATTGTTAACAACTGAATGTAAAATTAGAGTTATAAATCAAGAATGAAAATGGGAAAAGTAACTTTACTATCAAGTAACAGTGTATCATTTCCATTTCAATAATAGGGTGAACTAAAATAAAACTCTTTGTTTGCTATAATCATTTAAGCATTTTTATGACATTGTTCTTCACTTTCAGAAATTATTTCTAATCTCCCCTGATTTTTTTTAGTAGAGATTTTAAAGTGTTTTTTTTTTTTCCCCTTAACAGATATGTGATATCCAATTCAAATATTGCAATTGGCTGTATATTTGCACTTGATTATGTTAGATTGCAAAATTAGAGTGTTACTAATATCATCCAATTTCTTTTTGAATCATCTTCTTGAATCAGAGTTAAAGAAAATATATAATCCCCTCCAGGTTAGTGGGTTCAGGGAAAGTAAAAACAGATGTCGACAAATGGCAAAGATTAATTGCTTAGGTCTTTTTTTTACCTTCCTTAAGACTCAGGTAAAGGATACTTGAGCTTTCAGAATTTTAGTTACAAAAGCTCTTTATAAGAAATTGTTCCAAATATAAGTTAGTTCTCAAAAACTAACTGCTTTGGCACTGCAAGGAACTTCAGCTCTATCTAGCAGTTTCATCTTTGGAATTTCACAACCAATCTAATTGTGTCCATTTTGCAGTTACCAATTCAACTCAATGATTTCATCTGTCACTCGGAATCTGTCAGGCTTCCATAGGCATAACATTCAACTCTCAGGCTGGAGGTCACTAAGCTGTGCAGATGGAAACCAATATGACTTTAACAGCACTGATGCAAATGCAACATTGTCAAAAAAAAAAAGAATATGAGTTTCTCATGAGATTAAAAATAAGAATGAAAAGTTACAAAACATAATCCTCAATCGAGATTCTGAAAGATAGTTGTCTTGGGGCACATTTAAGGGAATAGTTGTTATTGTGGTTGTTTTTAACTGATAGCTTTTTTTGCTCTGTCTCATCTTTCCCCATTTTCCTACCTTTACTATTCATATTTTGGTTCCATTATATAATGGTTCCTTCATACTTAATAATTATCAAGTAATTGTTATGCCCAGATTTCAGGATCCCCAAAAGACCACCAGGGAGCCAGCCGTGACCGATGCTCCATTTAACTAGGGAAAACTGAGGCACCAATTAGCAAAATAGGCTAGTGTTATGCCCAGATTTCAGGATCCCCAAAAGACCACCAGGGAGCCAGCCGTGACTGATGCAAAAGCAAAGAGTCTTTTATTCAAACCCGGGTCTGGCTCCCCTACCCTCCTTACTGACACAGCAGCAGGTGGCAGAGAGAGACCTAGCCCGCTGTGAAGAGGAGTTTTATAGGGGGGTGGAGTAAGGGGAGGAGAGGGGACTGTGGGCCCTGCCGATTGGCCAGGCGCAAGTCGGTGTCTCGTTAGTTTAGAGAAATCCTGGTTGTGGCTAGCAGAGGCTTGGGCTTCCAGGAAGAAGCCTTGCCGAGCACATGGCTCTGCCCAAAAATGGAGGACCCAGGGTAAGATGGAGGGCATAGTCCTCGCCCTTTCAGTAATGACTCTCAAAAATATTTTTAAATTTGTTTTTTGCTATTATTTTGGACACCAAAATGGTTACACAAATTTCTCAGTATAAGACCAATCAGTAATTACCAGTTGTTATATTAACTAGGCTTTAGTGTGGCCAATAATTCTTCCAAAAACCAATCTTTTTCACTAGTTTGAACCCATTACTGGTATCAATGCTGTCCTTTTATGAAGAAACTTGTCACAACCCTACTAATAAGAATTTAAAATTCTCAATTTTTATGTAAATATAGCTTATCTATTTATATGAATATCACCTTGTACAAGAGTTGTTCAACTTAAAGTAGTATTGTTTTTAGAGTGTTTAAATAAACCTGGTTTATGGATTCCTTTCAAATATGAATTAGAAATTAAAAAAGCTATGTCTTGGAAATAAGGCTGTCTTGAATGTATTTCAATGTCAACCCAGGATCAACTAGGACAACTTTAATAAAAGACAAAGAGAAAATTTAGTTTTCATATTAACCTATTTTGTAGCAATGTCCTTAATAATTTTTACCATCTTGTCCAGTTGTTCCATTATAAATCTAAGGGGAATTTTCTCTCCAGTGCCAAAATACTTGACTCATCTCCCCGCCCCCCATGCTTGTTTAAGCAACAGACAGGAACAATGTCTTTATATTTAATGCAAATTCATTTTTTTGTTTTTCCACTGTTTTATTGTTCTCTCTTTTTTGTCTGAGATTTATCAGCACCTATATTGATTAAATCAATGTCAGCACCATCCAAGGATATTGAGTGGGGACTACTTTACACCCACATGGAGGCCAGTAGCCATGATCATAATCCTTAGGATACAATGCAAACCATATTGGACTTCAATAAAAAATTATTCATTCTGAGCTATGAATTTTTACCAAAGTACCCATGACTACCAAAGCCCTAACCATTCATATGGTCACTAATCACTCAACTTTAAGGAAGATAAAGGCTGAATAATCTCCCAATGCCTCCTCAAACTTTTACTTAATTCCCGTGTTATTTTGTGCTAGATGATTGGCAACTAAGGGCCTAAAAATGAGGCTCTAACAAGTCAAATATTACTAGGAATGTTCCACTTTAAGTCAGCAATTGGCTGAAGAAAAAGCAAGGTGAAATGATACCTTGGCACAGATTTTAGTATTGATTATTAGTCTCTAACTAAAGCAGTCAAATCTCAGTTATCCAAATAGAATTCATTTGAATGAATTGATAGATGAGAGGGAAAATAAAAAGCACTTTATGTAAATTTTCATGTCTTATGAAATGACCTGGTTAGGAGTAAGGAAGACTGAATCAAGTTCAGCTGCAGATTTCAGTTCAAAAGAGAAGACATGTTTATAGCATTTGCATCATGTGTTCCAGGCATTTCCTTCTGCAATAAATTGAGATTGTTATACTCTTTAGAGACATGTGCAGACTAATACCTTCTCATCTGCTGTTGCACTTTAAGATGAATATCAAAAATGTTACATATCAATGAAAAGGATGCTTGTGAGTAAAAGATCCAATGTCACTGTAAGACTAGCAGTTCTGTGCACATTTCATGCCAATAAATTTTAATTTTTTAATAAACAGTCAACTATTTAAACTGATCTTTAAGCACAGTGATAGACCTAATTAGATATAAAATCTGGTGACTAAAGTCACCAAGAGTATATGATCTCATGCCCTATGGAACACATTTGGTGTTTTTATTATTATTGTATGATAATTCCCCAAGCTTTTTCTGTAAGGAACTCTCTCTGGACTAAGTAATTGGTAGTTTCTCATGCATGTTTTAATAGTCTTCAGAAAAAAGGTTTCTGAACAAATGCCATCTACTATGAAATACTATTTGAACTGCATTTATTTCTAGAGCAGATTTCCCTAGTTGGCCAATTAATTACACAGTATAAAGGTCTTTTTAAAGTCACTTGAAAAAAAATAGTTATGATTCATTGTTCCCATCTTGAACTAACTCTAATAGTGTAGGTAGTATATGTCATAAATACCTTTTCAATATTGTTAGAACAAGATTTAAATATATGAGTGCATATCCTTCAATATTGTCATTAAATACTTGGTGTGCACTTTAATTTGATTTTATATCAGTTTTTTTGCTTGAAGAGAAAAATCCATATGCATGTTCTAACCATTGTTTAAGAGGATATTAAAACCTATATAACATTATTTACTTTTATCATTACTGAAATGTTTATTTTTTAAATATATATTTTTATTGATTTCAGAGAGGAGGGGAGAGGGATAGAGAGATAGAAACGTCAGTGATGAGAGAGAATCATTGATTGGCTGTTTCCTGCACACCCCCTACTGAGGATGGAGCCTGCAGCCCTGCATGCGCCCTGCTGGGGAATCAAACCATGGCCTCCTGGTTCATAGGTAGATGCTGAGCCACTGAGCAACACTGCAGGGCCATTACTGAAATACTTAAATTTGGATAATTAAGAAATAGGATCATAATATAGTAGAGATTGGATTAATTTCCCCTCTTTGTGTATCTGTTCTTGGAACCAGATAACCAAATATCTATAACAATTTTCAGAACATAGGTTTTGCCATACTAAATATACGTTTAAGGTAAATATTAAAAATGGCAAACATATTTACTAATCATTTAGCCTCTATTAAACTGATCACAGACAAGATATTAATTTTCTCTTAAAGGAAATTAATTTCAAATGTATCATCATGGCAGGACCTAGGATATCCTGGGAGAAGGACATTCCAGAATCCTGTTAATTTGATCGTCTGTATTCAGAGTTAAGTCAAAATATATCTATAATGAAACTAAGAATTCTCCAGGGTCACAGCAGAAGCAAGGTCATTTTCTGGACTTTATGTTATTACACATTATCAATACCAAAGAACCAATGTAGAGTGCATGGCTTATAGTAGGCACTGGAGAAACATTTCACAAACAAACAAAGAGACAAACTACACAAGTTTGAATCACAATCATATATTTGTCACACAGAATAAATGATTCATGAAAGCTTAGCTTTTTTTAAAAGCAGGTAATATATATAACCACCTATGTGGATTCACATGTAAATCACTGGTTATGAGAAATATGACTATATTTTAGGTTGATATTTACTTTCCAGCTAGTCTTTTCACTTTCAAGAGATATTAGCTAGCAAGTCTACTTATCAGAAAAGCACTTTTTAAATTTTAGAAATGATTCTAACCCCCTGAGTAGTGGTTGAAATTTGTAAAAAGCCTCCCTAGGGGTCCAGCTGATATTTGCCCTGGCCAGGAGGGTTGGGCCTTTTCCATTTGGGCTCGCTGCTGATAATACTGCTATGGACCTCTCACTTCATTAGCTTTGATAAGGTCATTATTTCCCCACTGTTTGTAAGAAACAAGACTATTGAGATTCTAAAGTAGAGTAGGAAACTCTGTCCTCATCACAAAAAGAAGAGTGAAATTGTATTCTCACACATTCTTATCACATTGGAAAGCAAATTAATCACAAATGTATATTGTGAAGAAACTCAATCCTGCATCTTTAAAAATAGTTTTGAATGGTTTGGAGTCTTGCTGGAATACAAGATTTAAAACATCTATAAAAAGTAGTTGCAAGAAAACAGGACTATGTAGAAGATGACGAGGCTGAAAAATGGTGCACTTGATATGATAAATGATACATGGCCTAGAGGCAATTCAGCATAGTAACAATAAATCCTATTGCTACTATTACTAATAAGCTGGTTTTTATAAAGCACTTATTATGTACCAGACCCTGGTTCTAGGTACTTTATATATCTTAACTAATTTAATCTTCACAATAACCTATTAAGTTGCTATTATTATTAACCTCATATTACAGATAAGAAAACTGAGGTTCTAAAAGGTTGAACAGTTCTTCCTTGATTAAACAGCTAGGAAGTAACAGAACCAGTATTTGAACTCAGAGGCAGAGGGAGTTCAAGAGAGTCTACTTGGTTTAAGGGAGGCCCACATTAGCTGCCTTGTATTTGTGACCCTAAGTGCCACTTAGTTTCCCTAAGCATGTCATTTATACTCTCTGACCCTCAGTTTCCTCGTCAATTAAATGGGGCTAACAATTCCTGCCACACAGGGTATTTATGGGTTAATAAATATAGGTTATAATGATGGTTGGTATTCACTGAGCAGGTGGTTTATGATCTTTACTCTTGGAAATGTGATTAAGAGGGTTTTGTAGTCAGGCTCCATTACAAACTTGTTAGGTGATGTTGGGAAAGTATTTTACATCTTTAGACCTCAGTTTCCTCATCTAAAATGGGAAATACATTTCCACATCTTTATTTTTTTTATTGTTTTATTGCTTAAAGTATTACAAAGGGTATTACATATATGTCCTTCCCCCCCCCCCCGGCCCTTGACAATCCCCTGGCTTCCCCTACCCCCCAGTGTAGGGGTGGGCAAACTTTTTGACTCGAGGGCCACAATGGGTTC
Source organism: Myotis daubentonii (assembly GCF_963259705.1). Lineage (NCBI taxonomy): Eukaryota > Metazoa > Chordata > Mammalia > Chiroptera > Vespertilionidae > Myotis > Myotis daubentonii. Next base: position 61,539,267 of record NC_081861.1, read on the forward strand.
TTAAACTGGACTGGAGGGCCAGAACAAAAGCATGGATGGAGTGTTTGTGTGAACTAATATAAATTCAAAGTAAACATAATTACATAAAAGGGTACTGTCTTTTTTTTTTTAGTTTTATTCATTTCAAAAGGGGCGGATCCAGCCCGCAGGCCGTAGTTTGCCCACGGCTGCCCCAGTGTCTTATGTCCATTGGTTATGCTTATATGCATGCATACAAGTCCTTTGGTTGATCTCTTACTCTCCTCCCTCCTGCCCTCCAACCCTCCCTGGCCTTCCCACTGCAGTTTGACAATCAGTTTGCGGCAGCTCTGCCTCTGTATCTATTATTGTTCATAAGTTTATAATGGTCTTTATTAACCATAAATGAGTGAGATCATGTGGTATTTTTTCTTCATTGACTGGCTTATTTCACTTAGCATAATGCTTAATGCATTTCCACATCTTTAAAATAAAGATGGCAACTATTTAGCAGGTTTATCATGAAGATCAAGAAGCAAAATGATGTATAAAAAGTATTTAACACAATTCCTGGCATATAAAAAGCACTCAATAAATAACAATAGTAATAACAGCAATAAATAGATACAAGTTTACTCAGCAAGAAACTTAGAGAACTATGGCTAAAACAAACATGAAAATAGGACAGTCAATATTATTGCCTCATGCCTGATTCTCACTGACTGAGAAGACAAAAAGACACTGAATAGTAACTACACATAACATGCATTCGCGTAAGGGAGAAGCCCAAAAAAGGTCATGTATTCCATGTTGTTGTGGCATGAACAGCTCTGCTTACATACTGATTAGTTGAGTATCATCACTATTGGACATTCCACTGCCCAAGTTGCTCAACTTCAAATGTATTGGGCATTATAGCAATAAAGGGAGCAAAACAATAGCCAGGGGAACCAGTGGAATAGTTGCACTGTAAGGCTCAATGCAGTTTGAGAAGACATTAAATGTTGAACTAGATGTACACAAGTCCTATTCTACACAATAGCCAATGGAGCAAAGTATGTTTAAGGGTTATAAAGCATATTGACCTTATTGGGGTGGATAAACATATTATAAAACTAATTTATGTTTATGATTGCACTACTCGATAAAGTTACTAAAAATCATTACATTGTATACTTGAAATGAGTGAATTTATGATATTCAAATATACCTCAATAAAGTTAAGAGAAATATTTAAACTATTGGAATTAATGCCTATACCTCTTATTATCCTACTAGAGGCCCGATGCACAAAATTCGTGCAAGGGGCTTGGCCCTTGCAGCCCCGGCTTCATTCAAAAAGTCGTCCAGAAGGAGGTCCAGTAGGTCGTTCAGCTGTCTGGTCTAATAGAATACAGTGGGGCCTTGACTTATGAGTGTCCCGACTAACGAGTTTTTCAAGATACAAGCCATTTTTTGCTTTGAGTTGAGAGCTAAAATTCGGGTTACGAGCCAGCTTCAGATACCCCACCGCTAGTTGGTGCAGCAAAGGTCACAGTGAATGCCACAACATCAGCCCAGCATCACGTGTCTCACTCGTTCACTTCTTGATTTGACATACGAATAATTTGAGTTACTACCTCCATTACTGAATGAATTAAACTTGTAAGTCAAGGCCCCACTGTATTAGGTTTTTATTATTACCCTATCTAATAAAAGGGCAATATGCAAATTGACCATCTTTCCAACACACAAGATGGCCTCCCTCATGTGCTCAAAGATGGCCTCCCCCATGTGGACACAAGATGGCCACCACAAGATGACCAGCAGGGAGGGCAGTTGTGGGCCATCAGGCCAGCAAAGGAGGGCAGTTGGGAGGGACCAGGCCTGAAAGGGAGGGCAGTTGGGAGGAACCAGGCCTGCAGGGGAGGGCAGTTGGGGGCGACTAGGGATCGGGCCTAAACAGGCAGTTGGACATCCCTCAAGGGGTCCCAGATTGGAGAGGGTGCAGGCTGGGCTGAGGGACACACACACCCCATGCACGAATTTCATGCACCAGGCATAATATGCTAATGATATGCTAAGGACGCTCAACCACTCTCTATGACATGCACTGAACACCAAGAGGCAGACAGTCAACCAGTCAACCAGTCAACCAGTCACTATGATGTGCACTTACCACCAGGGGGCAGATGCTCCAACCAGTAAGTTAACTTGCTGCTGGGGTACGGCCAATCGGGACTGAAGAAGATGGGCCGGACACACCCTGTAGCCCTCCTACAGTCCCTCCCCAGCTGGACAACCTCCCGCATTCTTCCCCAGCCCTGATCCTGCACCAGTGGGGTCTGAGCCCTCTTGCAATCGGTGCTGAATCCCCTCCCTGAGTGCATGAATTTCGTGCACTGGGCCTCTAGTGTTCATATAAAGAAGAATAAAGAACTGAACTCTACTAAGTACATAACATGTGCCAATCACTCTGCTAAGTGCTTTCCCTTAAGGTGTCCCATTTTATACCTACAACATCTTACAAAGTAAGCATCATTACCTCCACTTTACAAATGAGGAAATTAAAACATGGAGAAAGTGTTTCTTACCTAGAGTCAATTATGTATGAAGGGGTGACAAATTCAGGTCTTTCAAAAATATTATACAATATAATGAGAGAACCCAAACTTTGAGTAAATGTAAATTTTGTCTAATAAGAGTTGTCTTTAAAATCTGACAATTTTATCAGGAATATTTTGACATAAAGCTTCTAAGACTACAATATATTGAGAAACAATATCTGGCAATGTCTGATGAAGCACTGATATGAGTGTTGTGGTCTGTTATTATAGAAAAATTTGAGAGGACAGAGAAATCAGTTTAAGTTAGAGCATTGGGTAAAGTTTTGTGAAGAAGAATAGAGACAGATAAGAAGACATTCCACCTGAAATACACTGTAAGGAAAATTGCATTGCAATTCAAGTTGCTATGATATGGTCTAACTACCAGGTCATTAGTGTAAACATATCCCATCTGAAACTTCTACACAAAATCATTTTAGAAAACAAAGTAGTTAGACTTTCACTTCTATTCTTTGCTTCCACTTATCAGTCTGTATTCACTTTAATATTGCTGACTTTTCCTCTTGGTTGTTTTTTCTTAATAATTTGTTTTAAAATATTTTATTATGAATATTTCCAAATATATAAAGATTAAAAAAGAATCAAACAATACTCAAGATTTTGCCAAACCTGCTTTATCTATTCCTTTTTACTTTTTACAATAAATGATTTTTAAGTGCTATTGCTAGTAGAGTAAAACTAGAATGTAATAAATATCTTTAATTATAGTACATATGTTATACAATATTTTCTACACAATCTGTATTTGTAACATGACATAATATGTATCCTATATAACTGACTTTTCTTTCAAGAAGTAATTTAGCTAAAATATGACTAAACTCAAATGTCCATTTGTCACATGGTAGTCATAGCTGGGACAAAGTGAAATCCTCTCATCACATCTTCATTCAAGTGTTTTCTATAGTTACTATGGCTTTTTAAAAAAATTGATTTTAGAGAGAGGGGAAGGGACAGCAAGACAAAAATAGAAACATCAATGATGAGAGAGAATCATCATTCATTGGCTTCCTCCTGCACGCGCCCTACTGGTGATCAAGCCCACAACCCAGGCATGTGCCCTGACTGGGAATGGAATCAGTGACCTTTTGGTTCATAAGTTCACATGCAACCACTAAGCCACACTGGTGGGGCTATTATGGCTTCTGAATTCTCCTATGGAGTCCCTTCACCACATACTGCGTACACTTGACCTTTCTGTATAATCCTTAATCGTGACAGTATACGAGTTTTTCATCAAAACCCATTATTTCTTTATTTTCTAGGCACATGGCCACCTAGCTGGAGACTGACTACATTCTCCACTTTCCATTACAACTAGGTAAGCAACAAGGTTGAGCCAATGGGATGTGAATGAAAGTGAATATCTGAAGCATTTGGGCCATCTTCTCTTAAAAACCATGAAGGAAGGTGAAGGGATTAGCAAAAGAACAACAACATATATATAGCACACAGACACAGACAACAGTATGGTGATGTCAAGAGGGAAAGGGATGGGGGCTAGATGGAAGTGGGCAAAGGTGGGGCGAATGAGGATGGAAAGAGACTTTGCTTGGGGCAATGGGCACACAATGCAATGTGCAGATGATGTTTTGCTGAGTTGCACGCTTGAACCTGTACAGTTTTGCAAGCCAATGTCACCCCAATAAATTAAATTAATAAAGAAATAAAGAAAAAGAAAGCCACATTACTTTCTCTAGATTTTGTCTCTCTGCCTCTTTGTGCATGCTGGAATATGAATATAGAAGCAACCTAGCTTTGATGATGCAGAGGAGGACAACACCCTAAAGGATGAACAAGCAGAGAGATGGAAGGAATTTGCAACCATGAATAACTCTGTGAAACAGTTGAAAGTGAAGCAGAAATCTCTAAGACCATTATGTGGGAGAAAAGTAAATATCCTATATAATAAAAGCCTAATATGCTAAGTGTCCAGTCGTCTGGTCAGCTGTTCAACCAATCAAAGCATAATATGCTAATGATATGCTAAAGCTGCTCAACTGCTCTCTATTATGTGCACTGACCACCAGGGGGCAGATGCTCCGACTAGTAGGTTAGCTTGCTGCTGGGGTCTGGCTGATCAGGACTGAGTGAGATGGGCCAGACATGCAGTCCCTCCCCATCTGGCTGACCTCACATGTCCCTCTGTGGCCCCGATTGTGCACCAGTGGGGTCCCTCGGCCTAGTCTGTGTCCTCTTGCAATCCAAGCTGAGGAACCGCCCCCCCCCCAAGTGCACAGATTTTGTGCACCGGGACTCTAGTATTGAATAAATTAATAAACAAATCTCTTATGTAAGCCACTGTATTTTGGCAGCTCTTTGTTACAGCAGATTAACCTGTACCCTAATTCTTACACTAATAGAACATGCTACAGTATAGAGAAAATAATAGCTTTGCAGGTCAGTCAGGTCTAGAAATTCTAGTTCTGTCACATATATTTGATATTTGTAAGTTATTAAACCTGTATGAACTCATTTTCTCATCTGCAAAATAGTGGTGCCAATATCTACTCCTGGTGTTGCTATGAGAATTCTGTGAGACAATGGGTGTATATCATTTTGCATGTTCTTTAAATACAGTGCAGTGCTTAATAAGTGTTCTTTCATAACCTTTTGTTGCACTCATTAAAAAAAGTGTTTTCTGCTTTATTTATTGAGCTGATTTTTTTATTGAATATTTTCACTAATAACATCAGCCACTTTAGTTAATCCAATCAACATCCAGTGTTACACATCTTTTTCTTTCTTTCTTTCTTTCTTTCTTTCTTTCTTTCTTTCTTTCTTTCTTTCTTTCTTTCTTTCTTTCTTTCTTTTTGATTTTTAAAATAGAATTTTAGATATACAGAGCCATTATAAAAGTTAGACAGTCAGCAAGAGAAAATAATTTTAACATACTTTTTGATGTTTTGCAGATCTACATGTCATAGCTATGATGGCTCAGTGAACAAACAAATATGTTCTGTCTTCTGGGATGAAATGACGGGTAAGAGAGGCATTTGTATTAATACAAGGTTGAATCACAAGTCCTTACAACATCCTTGTATTAAAACAGGAAATGTGGTTAATCCCTGAAGTCTTTGCAGGATTTCATCATTGTGGTTTACTATGTAAACTCAAATGATAAAAGTGAAACAGGAGCCCAGTGACTCCTTAAAAATCACATTGCTTATTGAAATGGTGTAAAAAGAGGGATTGGATCCAGGCTGGTGTGGGTCAGTGGTTGCGTGTCAACTCATGCACCAAGAAATCGTTGGTTGGATTCCCAGTTGGTCAGGGCACATGCCCAGATTGTGGGCTCAGTCCCCAGAGGCAGGCATGCAGGAGGCAGCAGATCAATGATTCTGTCTCATCATTGATGTTTCTATCTCTTTCCCTCTTCCTTCCTCTCTGAAATCAATAAAAAATATTTAAAAAAACACACACAAAAAAGAGGAATTGGAATTACAGTGATTAGATACCATGAAGAATGCTTTATTCAGTATTCAGTCTATGTATTAGAAACACAATCATTATTATTGCATTATTTTCAAAGGATAAGTAGCTGTGAAGTGATAGCACAGAGAAATTCATTGAAATTATAACTGAGAAATTGGTAGCCAGACCAGGAACATACCTCAGAAATATACATTACATTTGAGATTTCCTTTGTGGGTCTTAAAATCAGTAATTTGGGGCCCCTCAAGCTCAGGTGAGTCCCATAATCCTATGTTGGTGACAAAATGCACCCTTGGACAATTTTCTCCTAGTGCACAGATATCTATTTTGGAAAAGACACATGGGTTAATGATACACTGATATTATTTGCTACTAATAAAAAATGTGAAAGATTAATATTTCTGGTGCTTGAAACCCCTTTCTGATCAACCGACCAAATAGAGTAATGAGATGGAGGACAATTGTTTCCTATATCTTGTAATCAATAATGCTCACCATCTGTAAGGAATTTTCCTCCCCAGATACTTAAAGGAATTGCAGTATGAGTTATTTTCTATCAAATGGGATTAACTTTGTTCTGTGTGGAACATTCTTGATTTTCTCTGCCAAGGAGTGCAGCAGTTTTGTGTGTTATGCAATACTGCTCACTACAGACCGTCAAACTCATTTCATTTGTGACAAGAGCTGGAATTAAACCTTGTTCTCCAGAGATGTGCTGCCCATGTATTAATCTGATCTGTGCTTCCTTCCAAGCTACCTTGTATTATTGTTACAGCACTTCTCTTTCTGCTGCAAAATCTACCTTCTTTATTTGTTTATATTTTTTAAAAGTAAGGGAAAAATCATTTTTGAGTTTGCCCTATCTAGAGAAAAAAGTTTTGTTAGTTCTGTTTGGCATGGGGTCAGCCTTCTCCTGAGCTCCAGCAGGCACAGGCAGGCCATGTCACCATATTTCTCTTATTTACTACCTGCTGTTCTCGTTCTGACTTCTTCACCTTTGATTTAAAGTCACCTCTAATGTTGCAAAATAACATGAAGCCCTAATATTCAGGAAGCTTCAAACTGTCTTACCTGTGTCAAAAGATTGCCATTTTTATATCTCATCTGAGACTACAAATCATTGCCTTCATATTCTGTCTCAAGATGACCAGAGACACCAAATCATGTAGTCCTGGGTTAGGGGGTTGCATGGGTGATTCTTGATCATTGCTAATAAAGGATGATGGATAAATGGCTGAGTTCTATTTTTAAACTTATATAGATTTGAACTAGCATGAACATATGTGTGTCTTTTCCTCTAGGAGAACCTATTTTTTAAATATTAGTAAGTAACAAAAATACACTTTTAAATTTGCTCAGATAGCATTTCCCACTGAAAAGACCAAGGCCATTTATAATTAATTGTTTTAATTGATTTTGAAATTGGGTAAACACAAAGATTAAAATAAGATACAAATGTGTCATTTGCTATCATAATTTAATAAAACATAATGCATGGCCCCTGGGAATGTGTCTTAGTTTAAATTCTGGTCATTAATTAAAAGCAATGGCTACTTATTTGAATTGTACAATTTTGAGGAAGACTGTGAATACTGTCATTTTAGAAAGTGATTTTTCATGTTAAGAAATATAATTGGGCTTAATCAGTATTAATGGTCACATTGTGGTGTCCCTAACATTCTAACACACTCTTATGCTAATAGGAATGTCAGTTCATGGCACCTCTTCAATACTAAATGACTCTTGATTGGCTGTTGGGAAAGCATTTTTTTTTTCTTGGTATAATGCTTCAGCATGAAAGTGTGTGGAAGGTATACTTGGTGAAAGGAATTTCAGGTATATGATGGGATATTCATCAGCCTTTTTGTTAAGTTTGACTTAATTTAAAAATTCCATGTCAGAAACTCTGTGCATTTAGACTCTCTCTCTATTGGAACCTGGGGCCTACAGTCCTTAGGGAAATATAATAATACAAATTTATTCATATTTTTTCTAATTTTTTCTCTTGTAGGAAGTTAGTTCTGTACCCATTAAGGACAATTACTTTATTGGGCCAGTTGGTAGATTAAACAGTCCAATTAATATAATTGAAAATATTCTGGCAATAAAAGAAGTGTTTTGATAAATTCTTATCTTCAGACTATCTGAACATACATTGAAATTGCATTCTAATGATACACTTGATTTACATAACAACTTTTTAAAGGCCTTATGGATTCAGAGTGTGAAGCAGAATATATTTTTCCCCATTTCCCTTCAACTATGGGAATTAAGGTTTAACAGATAAAATTTCCTGAAGGTTGTAGTGCCAGAGAGAGAATGTAACTGATTCTGGAGAGTGGACATGGTTTTTACTTTGTCCTAGAATGGTTTGTCCAGGCCAAATGATAACTCATTCTTCCTTCATCTCTAAAAAAATAAGAAGGCTTCAAGGGTCTTCAGTTATTCACAGAAGACCATGGGCAGACCTAGGAAGCTGGTTCCTTCACCACGAATGATTACTGAATCCTATCTTGGTGACCTTCAAATGAGGAATGAAACTACATATGCATTTTTATACATCATAATTTTTTTCTCCCCTATGGGAGAGAAAGCCACACATATCTGTATCGGAAAGAGAAAATGAAACGGTTGATAATAGCCACTGTTGACAATGGTAAGAGACAGTGGTTACTTTCACTGCTGTGAGAACATACATTGATTAAACATTTTTTCAGAGGTCAATTGGCAATATGGAGCAAAACATAAGGGCACGTGTCTTTTATTTTCACTTATACTTTCTATTTTAAAGAATCTATCAAGCACTACTGTTTGTGGCAATATGTTAATTAAATGATCTGAAGGAATGTTTTTAATGCAGAAAAAAACCACAACTAGATCCTGCAAGTATAATATTTGTTGTATTGCTTGGGAGTCATAGAATAAAGAAAATCCCCAAGATTGTCCTAGTGGCAAATGCTGAAAACCACAATGTAGGTAACAAAAAGACATATTTGAATCCAAGAATCCTGGGTGAAGTGGAGGCCCCTGGATGGATGATAAAAATGAAAATGTCCCAGGTCAGTAACACCCCATGGCTCTCAGAAAAAGCAAATACAATTCTTCTTTGGAGGGAAGAATTCGGGGTATACAACACTAAAGAAAGAAATAACTCTAAGCTCACAAACGAAGTTCACAAAACATACAATGAAATGAAACACCAAGAGTTAGAATCAGCAAGAATAAATAACAACAAAAGCACAATATATTTAGGCCCATAGGGATTCCAGAATTTTAAATTATCAAATATAGAATATATGAAACTACCGTGAAATGGAAAACCACAATGAATAAAGAATGAAGGTATTAAATGAGTAGTCAACAAGAAACTACAAAATGTGAGCAGACAGGTTTGAAAAAGAACTAATCTATAATAATAAAAGTATAATATGCCAATTAGACCAGACAACCTTCCAGATGTCCTTCTGGATGACCTTCCGGATGAAGCCTGGGCTGTGAGGGAAGCCCGGATTCCAAGTGCCAGAGGGAAGCCAGTGCCAGCAGCCGGGAGAAGAAAGGCCTACTCTTGCATGAATTTCGTGCATTGGGCCTCTAATTAAAACAATAAAATGAAAAAGGTCATTCTTTAAATACATGATAAAATTAATGGATAAGTTAAGCAGTGAATAGACAAATGTAATAGAAAGAGAGCTCAGAAAAAGATCTATGTTATATATCAGGATTTAATATACAATCAAAGTAGCTAAGGAGACTTTATTTTGCTCTATCCTTGAATAGAGGGACATCAGATTGTGGCCAGTGGGCCAAATCCAGGCAACCATGTGCATTTGATTATGTCCTGTCTGTGGTTGCTTTTGCTCTACAAAGGCAGAGTTTAGTAGCTGCAATAAAGACTGGATAACCCTTAAACTTTGAAACATTTACTATCTGGACCTTTACAGAAGAGTGATTCTAACCCCTGTCCTTGAAATACTATTTTTTCTAAGTTTACAATCATAAAGATATTCACTTTTTCGAAATTGTATAATAGAGTCATTGCAATTAAAGTCCTAACATATTATTATGAGGTAATTTACAAGCAATTCCAAAATTTATATGGAAGAACAAGTACCCAGGAATAAATCAAGAGAAACCTGAAGAAGAAGAAAAAGAAAAAAAAAACTACACTACTGAATATCATTAATTATTATAATGATATGGAAATTATGACAATATTCTATTGGCTCAGATATAATAATCTTAGTCATTATTATTAGAAATAGTAATAGTTAACACGTATGGCACTTACCATGTTCTAGGCACTGATAAAATCAACCCATTTAATCTTTGTATCAACCTTATGAGGCTAGTATTCCTTATCTCCAGTTCACAAATTAAAAAATATAATAAGCAAAATGACGAATGAACAAATAGAGGTTTCAGAAGGAGACTTGGTGTTCTATTTAATGCTCCCTAACAAGTCATCCCGAAACTTAGTGGTTCGAATTAACAACAATCATTTATTATCTATCACACTTTCTGTGACAAAAGAATTTGGGAGTGCTCAGCTGGGAGGTTCTAGCTCAGATCTCATCAGGTTGTAGTTATATGGTGGCAAGGATCTTTTCAAAGGCTTTGGTGCCTTGACTGGGAAAACTCAAACAACTGGGGACTGGACTACTTTGTCCTTAGCTATTTCTCTTTATTTTCTTATGATTTTTTTCTGTATGGTAGCTTCAGCATAGCTCAAATTCTTCCATGGTCTCTTAAGGCTAGACAGAGAAGCTGCGTCATCTTTTATGCTCTACCCTAGAAATTAACCAGGGTTACTTCCACTGTAGTCATTGACATGACCAGATTCAAGGGGAGAAAACACAGACTCCACCTCTCTATGAAGAATACCAATGGTGCAGTGTAATAAGACCATGTTAAGTGGGCTATATTCATGCAACCATCTTTGAAATATAGACTCGGCCACCCTCTGGCATATGTGGAAACAATATATGCTTGAGGTGCCATGGCAGATCAATGAGGAAAGGATAGACTATTTTATAAGTTGTGCTGAGACAACTGGTTATTTTTAAAAGAGAACGTGATTGTGCCCTTACCAAACTAACACCTGATTAATTAAGGGCTTAATATGAAAGACAAAATCAGGAAACAGAAAAATAGCTTTATGGCCTCAAACTAAAAGATTTTTTAAAAAATTTTATTGGTTTCAGAGAGGAAGGATGTGAGAGAGAAAGATAGAAACATCAATGATGAGAGTGAATCATCGATTGGCTGCCTCCTGCATATCCCACATGGGGATAGAGCCCACAACCCAGGCATGTATGCTGAACAGGAATTGAACTATGACCTCCTGGTTCATAGGTCAAAGCTCAACCACTGAGCCACGCCGACCAGGCAAACTAAAGGATATTTGGACATACAAAGCACTCACCATAAAATATAAGACTAATAAATTTCATTACATTAAATAAGAATGTCTATTCATGAAAAAAACACAATAAAGTGAGAAGACAAACTAAAATGAAGTGTTTATAAAAAGGTCAAAAGTATGCAAATCAAGTACATTACTTATGCATTCATGAATAAGAGAAAACCCTTTAAAAACCAAAATGCAAATATTCAGGAAACTCTAAGTGTATTGCAGGCAGAATAAGCAGGAGAATGAGACAGGGGTATGGAAGGAGCACACAGGGATAGAAACTATTTTTATATATGATGTGCATGTTTACATACTTATAGATATACTTGTATGTACATAGAAAAATGGTAAAGGATAGAAATTAAAATGGCATTGGTGCTTATTGCTTAAGAGTATGAATGAGGGAAAAGATAACATGCCTTACTTCTTAAGTGGAGTGATATATTCATGCTTAATCATTTTATTATTATGCTTCAGATATTACATACATGGCACAGTTATTTTAAACACATAAAATAATACCTGTTATACATACCAAACATGTATCATACAAAAATTGTTGCATAACTATGCAAAAACATGTACCAAAAAACATGCATTGCAAAATTATTTTAATAGCAACAAACTGGAAACAACCAAAATGTTCATATCAGGAGAGTAAATAAATTATGATACACATTAAAAGGAATGCTTTGTGTCCATCACAAAGAATGTGGAGTATTTGTATGTTCTGACATATAAGCTAATCTTTGATATATTGAATGCAAAAAAGAACCCCCCCCCCCGCAAAAAAAAAAACACAAGTTGCACAGGAGGTTTAGAATATGATTGTATTTTTGTGAGAAGAAACATTTAATATCTGTAAATATATACAATGTATTTATATATCATATAATACACAGACTATACATAAATATATGACATCTATATGTAAGTATTTAAATATTTTTATATGATGTGCATGTTTACATACATGTAGATATGCTTGTATGTACATAGAAAAATGCTAAAGGATACAAATTAAAATTGCATTGGTGCTTATTTCTTAAGAATATGAATGAGGGAAAATACAACATTTAATTTTAACACTTTATATTTCTCTATTGTTTGATTTTTTTCAAAAATAATGTACTATTTTTGAGAAAATATATTTTAGTGAAAATTAAACACAAATATCTCTTTTTTTTCCAACTTTAATTTAATTTTATTTTAATCATAACCATCCTAATGGATGTGCAGGGGTACTCATTATGGGTTTTTTAAATTTTAAATTCTTTATTGTTTAAAGTATTGCATAAGTCTCCTTTTCCCCCCATTGACCTCTCCCTGGCCACTCCCACCCCTCAGCACGTGTCCTCACCAACCCCCCATCTGCGTCCATTGGTTATGCTCATATGCATGCATACAAGTCCTTTAGTTGATCTCTCAACCCCTCATCCCCCGCCTTCCCTCATAAGTTGGACAGTCTATTTGATGCTTCTATGACTCTGGTTCTATTTTGGTTCCTCAGTTTATGTTGTTCATTATATTTCACAAATGAGTGAGATTATGTGATATTTATCTTTCTCTGATTGTCCTATTTTGCTTAGCATAATGCTCTCCAGTTCCATCCATGCTGTTGCAAATGGCTTCTTTTTTACCGCAGCATAGTATTCCATTGTGTAGATGTACCACAGTTTTCTAAGCCACGAATCTGCTGATGGGCACTTAGGCTGTTCCCAAATCTTACTGGTAGCTATTATTCTAGTAAATTGTGCTGCTATGATCCATACCACCTTGAACACACCGGATCTCATCTCCTCTCTTTCTGACCCTCAGCATCAAAAAGGCCTGCCAAAAGCCAATAAATTTCTATTTGATTTTTTCAAAAGGAATTCAGGCACTATACCTGCTATACTAAGAAAGATTGTTGCTATGACATGGCTGACGATGGACTCTGGTTATGATTTGGTGAGGAGGCAGTGTATCAGAGTTCTTTTGTATATAGAGGTCACTATAAACTGATGTGTTCTAACTCATGGGTTGCCAGAATATCAGAAATAAATGAAAATGCATTTGTCTCTTTATGAGCAAAGTTTTTCTTTTTTTTCTCACTTGCTGATGGCATTTTTATTGTTGTTCTCCTGTACTTTTCCATCCAATTAAATCCCCTGTGAATGTAGTCTTGCCAATTATTCAAAAGCAGTTAGAAGTTTTGAATTGCTGCTTATGCTCTTGTTTCCCATAGCAGCTTTCCCTCCTTCCTCACAGCCTTTCTACTAGGCCTTATATCAACAGGTTCGTAGAATAGAAGCATCCGAGCCCAGGAACAATATTGAGATAATATACTAGGTGTATGTATGTGTTTTTCTTATTATTTAATCTAATGACATTTTCCTTCTAAAAGAACTTGTCACAAAAACTGGCATTTTCTCCTTGAAGGTGCTAGTGGCCATTTCATACACTAAAGGAAGGCAGAATCAAGGCAGTGCCATGCTGATTTTTCTGACTGCTATACTTCTTGTCCATTATAACCCCAAAGCTTTCTTCCTCAGGCCTTTCTTCTTTCCCACTCCCATCAGCCCTTCAAAAGGGCCTATTGCCTGGTAAAGTATAAAGGATTAAGAAAAACATCCCTGCTGTGAATCAAAGCCCCAAACTGTCCACTTTCATTTTTTTAAAAAACAGCATTATTATAAAGTTGGAAAAATCACCACAATAGCAGTATATATCGAAGAGTATAAAACATCTTGAACTAAGAACATAGCAAAGGTTTTAAGTCTGTTCTTAGAAAACTGAAACATACAAAAAGATCCAAATTCTCCAAGTTGTGAATTTCAAAACAGAAGAAATAGTTTGTGATTTAAAGAGACAAAAATGTCAAATACAATACGGAGTTTACATGAGACCTGAAGAAAAATGTGAATTACTTGTAACAGAATTAAAAATTAATAATAAATAAGCATCACAAGAAACTTTAGCATGAGTTGATCAGACATTCTGCAGTAGGGAAGAATACATCTGTAGCGTGGGCTTCTTCTGCTATATTTCTTAAAATGCACCTCGCTGACAAGTTTTAATCCTCTTTTGGCTCCTTTTCTATCTCTTCCTCCTCCTCTCCTCATCACTACCCTCTGTGTTCAGTGAATTCTTTACACCACAAAAATTCGCTTCATTGCCGTTTGTCAAAGTAATTCCAAGGTTGGTTCTGCCAGGTTACCTGATACGTATCGGCCCTGACTTCCCTCTGGCTTTATCACCTTTCTCAGGCTGGATGCTCTTCTTACCGCTTCCCTTTATGTTGATGGCTACAAAGCAGTCTGAAAAATGAATAGTCCTATAGTTGAAAATCAATCATTGACTTATAATAATGGAGCTGTCCTTGGAGAAAAACAAAACAAAACTGGTAGCAACATGTTTGGTTGCTAAGCTTTAGCTAAACGAGGACCAGAGGGCAGGCTGTCTGCCTATGCAAACTACTGCTAGTAGGAGTTTTACAAAATATTTTGGCTGCCGTCCTGCAGTAGCACCAGGCTGTGTTATCTTTTGTGCCAGGCACCTGTGATTAGGACCACGGGGGGCTGTCACTTTGAGGTACATGCAGAACAAAGCATAAAAAGGTTTTAAAAATTGATATGCAAGGGGTATATGTTTTTTAGTATAACTTTCCACTGTGAGGAAACACATTTCCGTTAGACTTCCTGTTGTCAAGATAAATGCAAAAATAAAATCTTAGAAAATAGTTTAAAATTTAAATGGCTATTGGCCAAAATATTTTTATTTTCTGAGAAATATGTTTCTTACAGGCTAAAGTGCCAAATTATTCTATGGTTACTTGAGAATTGCCTTTGGAAGGTATTAAACCTCCTGCAGTGCTAGCTCATTGACTAATGGTAAAAACTGTTTTATGATGAACTGTTTGTTGATGTGGTCATTTAATTTTTTTTCCATTTTGTCACTTAGGCATTTGCAAAGTAAAAATTCTAAGGATACATAAATATGAGAATCATTGTTAGGAAGAGTAGTAACTCTTATATAATTCCCAAAGGTAGAACCATGCCACCTAATAGAGAATGGCACTTGTTTTTTGGAAAAATAAGGCTTAGGTTCTTAAGCCAATTTGCTTCTGGTAGAAGGTAGTAATATTGCAAACAGGCAAACCAATGAGGTATTTGAACTATAAGAGAATTCTAATCTCAGCAGGACAGTGTAAATCTATACTCTGTGGAGTCTTTCAGTCTGGGAAACCAGCTGGGCTAGATTAAAACTTATAAACTCGGCCTCAATGAACTTGGTTCCCTGTAACTGAAGAAAGAAAAACATGATCTTTCTTAAGATGGATTTAACTCAGGCATGTCTGCATGATTCCAGAACCATAGGTTAGGTTAGTCAGCTCAATCAAACATTTACTAAAGTCAGTGGTTAAAAAAAAGTCTCAAGAAATAACACATTTTTTGTAGCCCCAAAACCATTTGACAGATTTTTTTTTTCCTTTTGCCAATTGAATTTCCATTGTGTAAAGAGAGCCTAAGGCCATGATTCCTAATCCTCCTTGTGTAACAACTCAAGTTGTCTCCAAGAATGTAAGGAGCTGTCAAAAAAATTCAAAATAAAATTACTTTTAATTCATTTCACATTACAAAAATATGCTACATAGTAAGTTATTGAAAGTCATGAACTCAAATACAGTTTCACAATTTCAAAGCAGACCAGGAATAAATGATCCAGCCCAACACTATTATAGAGCTATTTTTCTCTCTCTTTAAATGTTCAGTAGTGAGGTTTTTAAAATAAGATTTTCAGAAGTGGTGATGAAACATGCTGGTTTTCAGTGTGTTGATTTTTTTAACACGTGTTTCTTACATTATTTTGTTGTTGTTTTTGATAATACTTCAGAAAGTGTACACTCAATGTTTGCTGGGGATTTGAAAAGAATTCTAGTTGCAGTTATGTTTCCATCCATATGTAGGGTTATATTTCTGTGAGAAAAAACAACTGTATTAGAATATTAGTATTCTTTTTTTAAAAATATGTTTTTATTGATTTCAGAGAGAGGAAGGGAGAGGAAGAGAGAGATAGAAACATCACTGATGAGAGTGAATCATTAATTGGCTGCCTCCTGTATGCCCCCTACTGGGGATTGAGCCAGCAACCCAGCATGTGCCCTGACCAGGAATCAAGCCATGACCTCCTGGTTCATGTGTCGATGCTCAACCACTGAGCAACATCAGCCATGCTGTAATAGGACGCTTGATTGCAAGTGACAGATACTCATCTAAAATCTCCCTAGGTCAAGGCAATAACCCTAAGGCTACTTATACAAACTAGGCACCCTGACATAAAGAAGTGACCCAACAAAAATCCTGGAGTGCACTCTTATTTGCTATGTTCATGTCCATGTAGATGAAGAAATATGTGTGATGTTGATCAAGCCTGGGTCATGCTACTATTTCTGAAATCAAGAATTCTTCTCAAACTCAGTGGACCAGAGAGTGATTTGTTCTGCATAGGAAAAAAATAATGATGCTAAAAGAAAAATCTATACAAATAAAAAGGTAATATGCTAATTAGACTGGGTCAACCAGCCATCTTCTGGACGTTTGACTTCCTTCCAGACAAAGCCATGGTTGTGGGGGCTGAGGCAGAGGCAGTTAGGGGCGATATCAGGCTGGCAGGGGTTAGGGGTGATCAGGCCAGCAGGGGAGGGCAGTTGGGGGTGAGATCAGGCTGGCAGGGGAGGGCAGTTGGGGGCATTAGGCAAGCACGCAGGTGAATGGTTAGGAGCCACTTGTCCTGGACTGCAGGATCAGGCCTAAACTGGCAGTCGGACATCCCCCGAGGAGTCCCAAATTGAAGAGAGTGCAGGCCGGGCTGAGAGACATCCCCTCCCATGCACAAATTTTGTGCACTGAGCTTCTGGTACATACATAATGATGTTGGATTGTCAAAAAAAAATTTTACTTCCACAATACACCATGCATATTCTTCTGTATACAATGATAGACCTTTACGTGCATACAAAAGTGTATATAATGAAAATAGAATCATTTTAAATATTTATCAAACAACTACAATATACCAGGCACTGTGCTTGTTCATATCATCTTCCTTTCCAAAAACTTTGAAGATAGGAGGGGATGCTTGGGTTGTGATAAACTAGAGCTTTCTTGAAACTGAAGATTCTAGATAGACTGTGTGGATGACAGAACCTGTGAAGGTTCCTCAGAGAAAGGCACACAAATAGAGCAGAGAAAGACATGTTCTGGACCCCAAGACAGATCAGGCAAATTTAGGCAGTTATACATGTTGCCTGTAATCTTCCCAACAAGCCAAAATAGGTTGTATTAGCTGCATTTTTCAGAAGAAGCTAAGGCTCAGAGAGGTTAAATGATTTGTGTAGAAACCTCTAACTAGTTAGAAAGTGTCTAAGCTGAGATCTGAACTCAAATCTGTATAGTGCAAAAACCTGTATTCTTTCCACTACATTAATCAGCACTCATGCTTTATATTGCCCTTGCCTATATATGATTTTATGTATATGGATAACATGTTATACTTTGACAGTAAGGAGTGAGGATGGTCTGAATGCAATCTAGGTAGGAAGAACTGACACATGAAATCTGACAATAGTAAAAACAATATCTTATGTTTGAAGCAGAGAAGAGTGGATTCTCTCTCTCATTTGACAAGACTGCTGACAGCACTAACCACATTAACATCCCAGAACATCCTTGATCTCATCATTCCACCCCTTTGATTTCAAGATAACTATATCTTGGAAATTAAATATTGCTTTCATCATTGATGCTGCCTATAATGTAAGTAGAAAGCATTACATTAGCTTTGAAAACTATTTTCAGTAATGCTCCTTTACCATAAAAGTTAATGCTTAAGAATATCTCATTGGAGAACATATCAGAATCAAACACAGAAATATTGAGCAGGCCCATTGCAACCAGTTAACTCCATCATGCAGAAAATCATACATTATTTAGAAAATAAAATCTGAGAATTATTCCAGAGAACATACCAAAAACTAGAGAGAAGGCTTTTCAAATATTTTAATCTTGTAATGGTTTCTCTAAGTCATTAATAATTTATTTACTAACAGCATGTATAGTGCATGCAATAGTATTTTTTGAGTATCAACTGAATCTTTCATTATAGTCATTTATATTATAAAATCAGTCTTCCAGTACTAGGAGGTTTACATTTTAGTGGGTAGCATTGGGCAGCTTTCTGTGGTTAAACTTTGTCAGCATTTTCATCATCAGCGTTTATTGTTTCCCTCTGAACTATTTCACAACCGTTCTAAATTGTAGCTGGCTAAAACTTGGTATCTAAATTGTCAATTTAGATAGAATTCGGTCACAAAGAAAAGCCCAGAGTCAGACTAATGAGCTGAATTGTATATATAACACAGTCATTTTTAGGTAGCACCGATCTCTATTTTTAATCCCTGTAATAACTAGAACAGTGAGATAATTATGATATACTAGAGGCCTGGTGCACAAAAATTTGTGCACTCAGGGGGGGTCCCTCAGCCCAGTCTGTACCCTCTCGCAGTCTAGGACCCCTCAGGGGATGACCACCTGCTGGCTTAAGCCTGCTCCCCGGGTGACTGGGCCTAAGCTGGCAGTCAGACATCCCTCTGGTAGCCCGGGAGCCCTTGGGGGATGTCCACTTGCCAGCGGAAAGCAGGCCTAAGTTGCAGTCAGACATCCTTAGTGCTGCTGAGGAGGCGGGAGAAGCTCCCACCACTACCGCTGTACTGGCAGCCATCAGCCTGCCTTGTGGCTGAGCAGAGATCCCCATGTGGGAGCACACTGACCACCAAGGGGCAGCTCTTGCATTGAGCATCTGCCCCCTGGTGGTCAGTGTGTGTCATAGTGACCAGTCATTCTCAGTCCTTCTGCTGTTAGAGTCAATTTGCATATTACCCTTTTATTATATAGGACTAGGGGCCCGGTGCACGAAATTCATGCACTGGGTGTGTGTGTGGGGGGGGGTGTCCCTCAGCCCAGCCTGCCCCCTCTCACATACTGGGAGCCCTCAGGCATTGACCCCCATCACCCTCCAATCGCAGGATCGGCCCCTTGCCCAGGCCTGATGCCTCGGTCAGAGGTGTATACCCCCATCACCCTCCGATCGCCTGATCGGCCCCTTGCCCAGGCCTGACGCCTCCGCCAGAGGTGTCAGGCTTGGACAGGGAACCCCCATCTCCCCCCGATCACTGGCTCTGGCCCCCGCCCAGGCCTGAGGCCTCTGGCCCAGGAATCATGCCTGGGCAGGGGACCTCCATCTCCCTCTGATCGCTTGCTCCACCCCCCGCCCAAGCCTGACGCCTCTGACCCAGGCTTCAGGCCTGGGCAAGGGGACCATCATATCCCCCCAATCCCCAGCACCACCCCTCACCCAGGCCTGATGCCTCGGCCAGAGGAGTTGACCCTCATCACCCTCCGATCACCAATAATCGGATCGGCCCCTTCACCAGGCCTAAGGCCTCTGGCAGAGGTATCAGGCCTGGGCAGGGGACCCCCAGCTCCCCGCGGTTGCAGGCTCCGCCCCTGCCCAGGCCTAATGCCTCTGGCCTAGGCGTCCGGCCCGGGCAGCGGGGACCTGCAGCTGCAGCGGCCCCACAATCGTGGGCTCCGCTTTAGGCCCAGGCAAGGGACCCCTAGCTCCCGGGACTGCCAGCTTCGACTGTGCCCAGCTCCCATCGCTGGCTCCACCCCTACTTCCTGCTATCACTGGCCAGGGCGGCAAAGGCACCTGATTCTCCGATCATGGCTGGGGGGCAGGGCAAAGGCGGCCTCAGGGCCGCCTTTGCCCTGCCCCCCAGCTCTTAGCTCCCCCCTGGGTTTCCGATCACTGTCAGTGGCAGGGGGCTTCTTCCTGCTTTCCCTTTCGCCTCCCTGCATTGTGCCTACATATGCAAATTAGCTGCCATCTTGTTGGCAGTTAACTGCCAATCATAGTTGGCAGTTAACTGTCAATCATAGTTGGCAGTTAACTGCCAATCATAGTTGGCAGTTAATTTGCATATAGCCCTGATTAGCCAATGAAAAGGGTATCGTCGTACGCCAATTACCATTTTTCTCTTTTATTAGATAGGATAGAGGCCTGGTGCATGGGTGGAGGCCTCTGGTTTGCCCTGCAGCGTGTCCCAGATCGGGGGGGTGGGGTCCTTCTGGGGTGCCTGGCCAGTCTGGGTGAGGGGATGATAGCTGTTTGCAGGCTGGCCAAGCCCCCCAGTGGGGACCCTCACCCCATGAGGGTGTAGCCATCCTGGGTGAGGGGCTGATGGTTGTTTGCAGGCTGGGCACGGCCCCCAGCCACCCAAGCTCCCAGTGAAGGCTGGCTGAAAGCAGGTATCTGGGATTTATTTATCTTCTATAATTGAAACTTTGTTGCCTTGAGCGGAGGCCACAGCTGGCCAGGGCAGGCGGGAAGCTTGGCTTCCTCCATCGCCGGGGCAACCAAGCCTCCTGCTTGCTCCAGCTCTGTAGCTGCCAGCCGCAATCTTGGTTGGCTAATTTGCGTATAGTCACTCTGATTGGCTGGTGGGCGTGGCTTGGGGCGTAGTGGAGTTGTGGTCAATTTGTTTTTTTGGTTTTTTTTTTTGGTTTTCTTTATTTTTTTTTATTTATTCATTAAATTTGCATGTTTCTCTTTTACTAGATTAGACAAGACCTTGTTGATGAGAAAACTATTAATACATTCATTTCCTAATTAGTTTTCTCAAGTAAGGCTAGGAATCTTGGAATCATCCTAAGAATTCTTTGTTTTCATCCTAAGAATTCATTTCAGCCAAGCTGTGGTGAAGATATTTTTGTTTTAGTTATTTGGTATAACGCTCTTACTTGAGTGTTTTCTAAAGTGTTACAGTTTATCTTAAAACTTTTTGTTTGAAGATTGACTCAGACTGTCTTCCCACAGTTAGAGTGGGACAGAATCGATGCATCGCAGGCTCCTCTGCTGCTTTGTGTGATCAACACTGTCTAACAAGTCGGGAAAAAATCCATTTTGATGCTACTTCCCCAATTAGACCTGTTAAATGTTCTTTGAATGACTGAATTTGGTTTTAGTTTTACACCCAGATACATTGCTAAGCTAATGTTTTAAAGTAGAGTAAACTACATTACCATTTACATTAATTTCTAAGAGGTGCCTTTTTTTTTTTTAACAAATCTCTAACTATAACCAAATGAAATTGTAATTGTTTTGTTGAGATTCAGTGTAACTTGATTACCCTCTAACTACTCAGTAGTTTTTGGAAATTCTGTTCATTTGGACTGAACAGTTGCAGATGACTTGTATGTGTATAAAAAAAACTGTGTCATTAGCATACATTCTGAGAACGCCTTTGAATATGTGCACATATTTGGAAGCTCTGTGAGGGAAATGGTGCATTCATTACAAAACTATTTACTGAAACTGTTACCATGTGCAAGAGGTAAGTTCTCTGAGGGGTATAAAGTGATAAGATGGCTCACTTCTTAAAGGAAATTCTTATCTACCATGAGAAATAGATCTACATAAAAATCTTACTTTCTTTTTGTAAAGACAATATCGGGCAAAGGTCAGATAGAAGATAGAAAGAGATTGCAATCCCTGAGCAAAGCTTAGCCCTTTAATTTTTGTTTTTGTTTTCCTAAAATAGATGAGGCAGATATCTTTTAACTACAATAAACCAAACTCTCTTTTTTTATACTATTTGATGAACCTTGATAAATCAGGTTGCTGTATTATGACACATAATCTATTAGGTCAAACGAAACTGCTGCACAAACTTGGCAATTTCAATTCTTCTGTAGGCATGGTCAGTAAATTCTTTTGCATTATAATTTTTAAATAGCTGGGTTAAACCAAGGTTATGTTGAAGCTGTTGCCACTGCGACTTTGTTGTTAAAATCTGTATGTCCGAAATTATATTTAAAACTGAACCAGTTCTTTGTTCATACCTGAATCCTTATGAATGTTATTCTGTGTAAGTACAAGTAACAGACTTGGGTGAGAGACAGAGAGAGGAAAAGCTGCTTGGTTGAAAAAAGTGAAGTACTAACCAGAACAGCTCTAAGTCCTTCAATCAAACAACATAAAATAATGCCACTTGAAAAGTTTTGTTGCTTTTGTTAATCCTCACCCGAAGATATTTTTCCATTGATTTTTTAGGGAGAGTGGAAAAGAGATGGAAAGGCAGAGAGAAATATCGATGTGACAGAAACACATCGACTGGTTGCCTCCTGCATAAGCTACGACCAAGGGCCTGGGCCAGAGAGGAGCCTTCAACCGAGGTATGTGCCCTTGACTGGAATCAAACCTGGGACCCTTTGGTCCACAGGCCAATGCTCTATTCACTGAGCCAAACCGGCTAGGGTGAAAGATATTTTTGTAAGTCTAGACTCTCCTAGTGGAAAAGTTAATGTTTTAATGAAGATCCCTCCAGAAGTAATTGTATACCTTACTTAATGCCATCTGTCCCTGTTGCTTATTCACTACCAATTAGTAAACTAACAGATAATTTCTGAGATAGGAACATTTTTCAATGGCTGCCTATAATAAAGTAAATGTTGGTGACACTATTTCTTGGAGCCCAAGAAATATTATGAAATTTTAATTGATATATTTAAAGAGTTGTGTGAATCAGGAGAAGTAAAGAACCAAAACATAAAGGTTTACAAACTTGACCACTTATGAAAATTATTTGAAGATGAAAAGCAAATTAAACACATCTGCTCTACTTACATTTTCTTGGGCAGGTTAAAATGAAGAGAGTCTTTGCTCTTTCAGGTTGTCTTCCTGTACAACACTCAGAGTTATGTCCCAACACCTCACTTTAATCACTAATAAATATGTTGCACTACTTCATGGTCACTGATTTTTTTGGGGGGAAAAATTGTTTTTGAAAGAGTGTACTAAAAAGTTATTACTAACAATGGACCTACTTCTAATTATGAACAACCAATCATTTTTATAAATATATTTCTTTATTGATTTCAGAGAGGAAGGGAGGAGAGAGAGATAGAAACATCAATGATGAGAGAGAATCATTGATCGGCTGCCTCCTGCACATTCCCCACTGGGGATCAAGCCCACAACCCAGGCATGTGCCCTTGGCCAGAATCAAACCTGGGACCCTTCGGTCCGCAGGCTGACACTCTATCCACTGAGCCAAGCCTGGCAAAGCCAATCATTTTTTTTTATAACATATTAACTCATATAATTTTCACTAATATCATTTAGTAAATTTCTTAGGAACACAAATGCCTGCTTTCCAAATTAGGGCACCCAATGATATGCAGGGAGTGAGGTACTTGTAGCTTTAAATAGTTCATCTAAAGATAGAATATCTTTTGGAAGAGTCAAATTTTACTCAGTAAGAAAACATTTCTTTTATATTACAAGCATGGATCTATTGTGGGATGAAATGTAAAGTCTGTATGATTGTTTAGATAAAGCAAGACTTAAAAGAAATCCTCACCCTACAGCTTCCAACCCACCTCACCTTATTCTTACCCTCCCCTGCTCCAGCCTTTAGAAAAGGATTTAATGGATTT
Source organism: Myotis daubentonii (assembly GCF_963259705.1). Classification (NCBI taxonomy): domain Eukaryota; kingdom Metazoa; phylum Chordata; class Mammalia; order Chiroptera; family Vespertilionidae; genus Myotis; species Myotis daubentonii. The sequence continues at coordinate 61,563,215 of NC_081861.1, forward strand.
ATGTCACAATTGCAGTAGAATGTCTTTTGAAACATGAATTTTGCTGGATACTAGACTAGTCTATTCTTTTTCCACAGTAACTATTTTTCAGGAGGTGAATTATTGTCCAGTATCCCAATTTATTTTTCTTTTTGTCAGTCAAATCTTTTCCTGTCATCTGATAATGTCATGAAAATCAAATGGTACTAAAAATTAGCATTCTGGATTGTTGATGCATTGCTGCCGAATGCTTTATATTCAGAAGAGCTCTCTTTATGCTGGTAAAACATGTCGGGGCAGCAGAAAGAAAATGATTGCATGTACCAGGGACCTTACAGTGATATGGACTGCAATAACACCTTACAATAAAAAAGAAATCAATGATGCAATGTTGGAATGTAAACAAGAGCGGGACCTTATAATGTCCAGTGGCCTGGCCGAACACTTGCTAGTTGCTCCCCAAACATAGTTTGATAAATGGCATTGTAAGAGCATTTGGAAGGCATTCTACTTTCTTATAGTTACATTTGTTTTTAAGTTTACTCAGGAAAACATAATCACCTAAACATAAAAGACCTATGAAGACAATTCTCAATAAAATAATTGATTTCAGTTCAGCTAAAATTTAGAAAAATCTTTAGCTTTACTTTTGAAAAACTGGGCTATTAAATTGGTAAATACTATTTACAGGAGAAGAGGAAAATAGTTGGAAACACATGCCCTAATAAACTCATGTTTCAGGCCAAAAATTTTGTTACCACTTATTAATGTTTTCTTTTTAGATGTGTTAATTATTGATTATAAACAAATTACCACAAATAAAAAGGTAAAAATACCCATAATCTCATCCTTTGAGAAAAAATGGCCCATTATTTTTTTAAATCCTTATTGTTGAAAGTATTACATATGTCCCCTTTTTCTACCATTGACCTCTCCCAGCCTGCCTCCCAACCCCCACCCCAGGCTTTCACCCCCCTATTGTCTGTGTCCATGGGTTATGCATATGTGCATAACAGTTCATTGGTTGATCTCTTCCCACCCATCCACCCTCCCCTGCCTTCCCTCTGAGGTTTGACAGTCTGTTCCATGCTTCTATGTCTCTGGATCTATTTTTGTTCATCAGTTTATGTTGTTTATTAAATTATACATATGCATGAGATCATGTGACACATATTTCTCTGACTGGCTTATTTCACTTAGCTTTAGGGTTTGTTGTTGTTGTGGTGGTGGTGGTGGTGTGTTTGTTTTTTACACAAATGAGCTCACATTTTTTATATTGTTTTGTCTTAATTTTTCACTTCACTAGAAGTCATAAAGACTGTGTCATTAAATGTTTTCTATTCAATTGTCTTTAATAACTGCATAGTACTTCATTCCATTTTTTCTATGTCCTCAAATGTAGCTAACCAAACCCTGGTTTGGAACACTAAATATAATCCTAATTTTTCACTGTTATAAACAATACTTTGATGAATACCTTAGTACATATATTTTTGTGTACTTATTTTTTTATTTTTAAGATAAATTTCTATAAGTAGATGTTCTGAGTCAAAGAATCTGAGTATTCTTAAGACTTGTGATATATATACTTCCAGATTTCTCACTAGAAAGGCTCTATGGGATAAAATTCTTATCAGCAATGTGTAAGAGCATCCACTCCATTCTTTGCTCCCCAACACTGGAATGCTGCTTTCAAATGGCATTAGTAATTTTTAAATATTAATTTATCAGCGGCCAGGGAGGTGATATATACTCCAACAACAAATCATTATTCAGGCGAATATGTGAAATGAAGTGAAGATCTATATGAGAGCAGCATGTAGAAAATTGTAAGGACTAGTTCTGATTGCTACCCTTAAGTCAATCAAATTTTATTCAGTTAGTGAATGAAAATAGAAACCACTTTCTGGCCTTGGAAGCTGTGGCTTCCAGCAGCCTGGCTTACCATTGCATCACCTACTGGGTGGTTCAGTGTTACCCATCCAGGAATTACCTATTCCAGTATGCATATACTGCAGCAGACGCTCAGAGCTAAGGATTTCTACCTTTGCATTGTTCATGAAGTTTTTACTGCAGAACACCTAGCATATTGTCAAATATCCTTGGGAGACCATTGGGATTCACACCTTCTTAAATACTTTCTGCCTGACAACAACATTCTAATAAGTCTAATTTCACAGAAAATTAAAGGTTCCAAAAGCTTCATAGAAGGATCTATCTCCTATACTTGATTATGGATTTTTTTAAAAAAAAGTTGTGATAAATCCTAACCAATGCCTGACTATAGCTATTGCTTGTAAATTCAATCTCATACAAATATTCAAGGAAGAGTTTGTTATCTTTTTATACACCTAACTTTAGTGTAATGGGTTGAATAGTCTCTCCCGAAAAGAAAAAATCTCATGTCTATGCAGAATTTCAGATCTTGATCTTATTTGGAAATAGTCTTTGCAGATATAATTTGTTAAATTTCTAATAAAATTATTTAGGACTTAGATTGGACCCTAAATCCAATGACTGATGTCCTTATAAGAAGCAAAGAGGACACTGAGGCACCACGGAAAATACAATGTGAAGATGGAGGCAGACATTAGGATGATGTGTCTTACAAGCTAAAGAATACCAAGGCTTATCAGCAACCACCAGCAGCTAAGAGAGAGGCATGTGATAGTTTCTCTCTCCAGCCTCCAAAATGAACCGCCCCTGCCAGCACCTTGATTTTGGACATTTGGCCTCCTGAACTATGAAAGGATAAATTGTTTTAAGTCACCAGTTTGCAATACTTTGTTACAGAAGCCCTTGGAGATGAATATGCTTAGAAAGAGCCTTAATTCAATACTTTCAACAATTAATTTGGATAAATTTCCCTTGTCCATGCCTACAAGATTTTCATCTTCTCCATTGGTCTATCACTTGAGAATACTTTACACTAACTAGCAGTAGTTGATAATGACAACGTACTACTCTCTGAAACCAATGGATATTTGGGGCTGTGTGGATTAAAACTGCCTCAGTCTTCACACTGATTGCGAAAAAAAATATTTCCCCTGCAAATCAATCCATAATCTGTTGTAATTCTGAAAGTGCCTTCTTTCTTGACCTATGTGTCACAAAATTAAAAAAACAAATAAACAAACAATGACATTCTTACTGCGAAATTACAGAAAGATGTTTCCTTCCCCATTTTGGTACCTAAACTGACCCTTTTTTATTGCTCTTTCTTTCAATTTCAGTAGGTTTAGTGTTAGATAATGGAAGGATGAAAGTATCCCCAATGTTTACTTAGGTCCAGGCATGAAACTGAGCTCTGGTATGATTAACTAGATATAATGTTAGCATTTAATGTTGAGAAGTATTTTTTCAATGGAAAATATGAAGGACAATTTTGTCTTAATTCCCTGGTCAAGCAAGTTCTATTTCCTCTCTACTTTCCCACTTACCTTGTTGCAAATAATTATAATATTCATATTTTCATTTTGAATCTCTCTGTGATGCAAGCCTCACATTAAATCTCAGATCTTTATAATGCTATGAAGTGACTGGAATACAACTTCTTTTGTTGTTGTTAATCCTCACCTGAGGATATTTTCCCATTGATTTTTGGAGAGAGTGGAAGGAAGGAGAGACACACAGAGAGAAACATTGATGTGAGAGAGACACATCGATTGGTTGCCTCCCACACGTACCTGACTGGGCCTAGTGATCGAGCCTGCAACCAAGGTATGTGCCCTTGACCGGAATCAAACCCGAGACCCTTCAGTCCAGGGGCCAACACTCTAACCACTTAATCAAACCGGCTAGGGCACGGAATGCAACTTTTTAAAGAGAGCTAATCTCTTTCAAGTTTTTTATTCCTAAAATACTTCTTAAGTCAACAGTGAAGTTCTTTATTTAAAGCATTATATTTTATCACTTTTCATCTACATTGCAAATAATTAAGAAGATCCTTAGTCATAATAAACAAAAAATCATAAACAATGCTACTATGGTATATTAGTAGTCTATTGCAGTCTAGCAAATAGCCCCAGTATGTAGTGGCTTAAAACAACAAATACTTATTATCTTCCATTTTCTGTGGGTCGGGAATCCAGGTGTGCCTCATCTGGGTGTCTCTGACTCCAGGTTTCTCGCAGGACCGCAGTCACATTATCAGCAATGGCTGCAATCATCTCAAGGTTCTACTAAGGGAAGGTCTAATTCCAAACACACTCACAGAGCTGTCGGAAGGCTGTAGGTTGCCCCTGGCTGTTAGATGGAGACATTGGTTCCTTGCCATATGTGACTCTCCAAGGGCAGCTCAAAGCATGATAGTCATACTCCCTCAAAGTGAGTGACCAAGACAGAAAAAGATCAAGAGAGGGCACCCCAGGATGCAATCTCTTGGTACCCTATTCATGTAAGTAGCACCCTGCCTCTTTTGCTGTATTATGTTACTTATAAGGGATTCATGAAGCCTTGCCCACAGTCAAGGGGACAATGATGACACAAGGAGGCACGAATACCAAGAGGCAGGAGCCATTGGGGACCATCTTAGAGGCTGCCTACCACATGTATCTAAAATATTGCTCCTAGATGAACGGTCCCCAGACCCCCTCCAAAGCCATTAGATTGCCGTAGATCAATTTGTGAATTTTTTAATGGCTTTGTCTTTAATAATAATTAAAAACATCATTTGGTTAACTTTGGTATTCTAATACAATGTGTGCATATTTCTAAATTTTGTTTGTTCTCCCAGTACAAGACATTTTAAATTTTATTTTTGAGATTTTTTAATAAATAAAGCCTGAGTTTTCAAGTGTTATTGATTGCCAGATATTTTCTTATACTTTGAAAAAAAATGGAAATTCCTCAATCTTGTAAGCATGCCACCTCTTAGAGAGAGATCTTTTAAGCTTAGGAGATACCAATTAGGTAATGAGGTCAATCAAAGGAATAAGCAAATCATCCTGAGTTTCAGTTTTAATTAGTAAAAATAATAATAATAATAATAATAAATAAAACACCCGATATTTAATTTGGCCCAAACCTTAGGTTTCAAGGCAAGAAATCATGAAAATAGCCTCTGGAGTTTCGATAATTTTATGTATCTTTTTTGGCCAGAAGCTCATCCAACATGACACGTCACAAAATTGCCATACAGTTCTTAAAATGCGATTCACATTATTCATTTCATGCAAAGTTGGTAGAACATGCATGGCTTTTTCTTAACTCCCAATACAGTAACATCAGCCCTGAACATGCAACTCATATAAATCACCCTGGAGTACAAATGAGGCTGACTTTATATACTACAGTGTCTGCTGATGCTAAAGACAATCAGTCTCATCACTCTTGCATAGCTAATATCTTATATAACATTTCAAATGAATAATTTCAAGCCCAGTTGCATGGATATAATGTCTTAGCAATTTTTACTTATCTCTTAATGCTGGTCCTAGGTTTAATTGAGTGTCTAATAATTGCTCAATTTTGCTTTGTGGAAAGGTAGTCTGTGCTCATCTATTTGCATTAATGCCTAACATCTTTTGTTTTTGTGATTCAGTCAAGCCCCTTTGGCTGTTGATTAAACACATTGCTAATATTTCCACTGACATGTTTTCCTGGGCGTGTGTGTTACTTTGGTGAATATTTATGAGCTCATCTGATCCGTGTTCATAATATTTAAAGATTGTTAAGAAAAATTATGTTGGCTGACAATGTTGTGACAAATGTGAACGTCAGTGGTAGAAAGGAAAAAAAAAAACCACATTTACCTTTGAAATGACAAACCTTGATAAATTTAAAAATCAAATGTGGTGATGAGGTTTATGAAGAAAAAAAGACTCGTAGGGGAAATAAAGGACAACAAATGCACCTACAGCACAAAGCTTAAAGCTTAAGTTGCTAGGTCAGTAATAAGCAAGGCACGTAGAAAAATAACTTACTGCATGAGAATTGATCAAGATTGATGAAGAAAGTCACCAAGTGATTAAGGAAAAAATCTCACTGTATTAGAATTAAAATGTTACCCAGAAAATAGAACGAAATGGTGGGAGATTGGTTTATTAAGGCAAAAAAAGGGAAATTAAAGAAATTCAAATCATGATAAAAAAAGATGTACTGGTAAGAATTAATTGGAACCAAGGTATAGTAGATGGAAATAAGCTATGATCGATAAAAGTAGTTTAAACTCATAAAATAGTATTTAGCTAGAAGCTTAGTATGACAATATAAAAGAACAAAAGAGAGTGTTAGTGAAATATGAGGCTAATGTTGCACATAGCTCCTTCACATTATCTTTACCACAGTTTACAGGAGATAAAAGTCATATTTCAGAGGTTCCTGAAGAGGAACATGAAATGTTAAAACAAAGGCAATTATATTCATGCTAAAACAGGTAGCAACACAATTAGAATGATTAAATTCTGGTAATGTTTAAGACTTAAAGAACTAAATTCTAACTTAATGAAGCTACAATGAGTTCAAAGTGGCCAGCTCCTAATGAAGTAGCTACCCTGTGACGATGGCATGCATTGGCCATGGTTGGAGCATTAAATATTGGTAGCAAATTAAGAATTTTATATTGTATGACTAAGCAGAGCTTCACTTTTGACTGTCAAAATGGGACTCTTAAATTATATTTATTAAATTCTAAAAAGTCAAATTACAATTGTGTTTCAGGTTTGTATGATGACTGCTGAAGTGTTCCCATTATGACTCAAGATATTTAGAAACTTGAAAGAGAAATATAGTTTGTGACTAAGAGTATAATTTCTGGCATCAGACAAACCAACCTGTCTCTGGGACAAAAGAGTTGTATAAACTTGGGAAAATTATTTAAACTCTCAGAATAACCCTGAGTCTTGACCTGAAAATGAGGGTTACAATTGTAGCCAAATCTTACTATGGTTGGAAGGATAAATGAGGGAATAAAAGTAAAACACTTAGCAAGTGTCTGGCACACAATAATGGGACTAAACTGAGGTGCTTCTTGAAATAATTACAACTGTAATGCAAATGAAGCATTTAGTACAGTATTTGGTTCAATGTATATTCTCTAATATGTTATTTATAAAAATAAGATTAGCTTTATTAAAATTTTATAATTATAGGAAATATAAAGATGAGGAAAATAGCTGTACACAAAACTGTCTGAAAATGTAAAGTGAAAATTTTTGATGATATAATGAATGAATGAATAAATAAGTGTCACATATACAAAATTATTGAGTAAAAATTATAATGTATCACACTGAGCCACATTATCCAAAACCCCTGAATAGCCAACACAGTCTTGAAAAAGCAAAGCAAAGCTGGATTTCAAATTTTATTACAAAGCTATAGTAATTAAAACAGTATGGTATTCACATAAAAATGAACACATACACAAAAGGGATAGTATAGAGAGCCAAGAAATAAACCACACATATGTGGTCAATTAATTTATGACCAAAAAAACCCAAGAATATACAATGGGGAAAGAACGTTCTCTTTAATAAATGGTGTTAGGAAAACTAGACCACCAGATACAAAAGAATGAAACTCAGTGAAGGAAGTCAGTCAGAGAAAGACAAATATCATATGATCTCACTACATGTGGAATGTAAAGAACAAAATAAAAGAACAAACAAAATTGAAACAGACTCATAGATACAGAGAACAGACTGATGTTTGCTAGAGGGAAGGGACGTTGGAGGAGTAGGTGGAAAAGGTGAAGTGATTAAGAAGTACAAATTGGTAGTTACAAAATAGTCATGGGGATGCAAAGTACAGCATAGGAAATATAGTCAATAATACTGCAATAACTATGTATGATGCCAGGTTGGTACTGGAAATATCGGGGGGGGGACACTTTGTAAAGCATATGATTGTCTAACCACTATACTGCACACCTCAAACATATAAAATAATACTGAATGTGAACTATAATTGAAAAATCAAATTAAAAAAGAATGAAACTTGACCACTATCTTATACTATACAGAAAAATTAACCAAAATGGACTAAAAACTTGAATGTAAGACCTGAAACCATAAAATTCTAGCAGAAAACATAGGTGGTACACTCCTTGATGTAGGTCTTGGCAATGATTTTTTTAAATCTGACACCAAAAGTAAAAACATCAAAAGCAAAACTATACAAGTGGGACTATAGCAAGCTCAAATGCTTCTGCACAGCAAAGGAAACCATCAATAAAATGAAAAGGCAACCTACTAAATGGGAGAAAATATTTCTAAATCTTATCTATATATATAGAAGACTAATATGCAAATTGTTCGTGTGGTAGTTCAACCAGGAAACTGGGAGTTCGATCACTCTCTATGATGTGTGCTGACCAGCAGGGGGCAGCATGGAAACAGGGGGCAGCCAAAAAGGGAGGCTCCAGCTGGCAGCTGGGGAAGAGAGGCCCTGGCTGGCAGCCTGAAGGCGCTGAAAGGCCCTGATTGTCCCTGATCGCCAGCCAGGCCTAGGGACCCTACCCATGCATGAATTTTGTGCACCAAGCCTCTAGTATATTTATAAAGGGCTAATATACAAAATATGTAAAAAACTCATATAACTCAGGAGTAAAAACACAAACAATACAATTTTAAAAAGGTCAGAAGATCTGAATAGACATTTTTCCAAAGATGATATATAGATGTCCAACTGGCACATAAAAAATGCTCAGCATCATTAATCATCAGGGAAATGTAAATCAAAACAACAATGAGATATCATTTCACACCTCTTAGAATGACTATTATGAAACAGACTAGAAATAACAAGTTTTGATAAGGATGTGGAGAAAATGGAACCCTTATGCACTGTTGGTAGGGAGGCAAATTGGTGCAGCCACTATGGAAAACAGTTTGGAGGCTCCTCAAAAATTAAAAATAGAATTACCATATGATCCAGCAATTACACTTTTGATGTTTATTCAGAGGAAACAAGAACACTAACTTGAAAAGGTATATGCATCCTCATGTATATTGCAGCAATGTTTTACAATAGACAAGACATGGAAACAACCTAAGTGTACATCAATAGATGAATAGATAAAAAATTATGGTATACTGTATATGTACAATAGAATATTATTCAAGCATTAAAAATAATGAAATCTTGCCATTTGCAACAACATGGGTGGACCTCGAAGGCATTATACTAAGTGAAATAAATCAGATAGAAAAAGACAAATACCATGTAATCTTTCATATGTGGCATAAAAAGAAAAACAAGCTCAAAGACACAGAGAATAAGTGGTAGCCAGAGGTGGGGTGTGATAGGTGGGAGAAATGAGTAAAGTGGGTCAAAAGGTAAAAAGAAAAATTTTTGAAAAAAATTAAAAAGTGAATATCATACCAAAATTTGCACAGATATATACTGCTCTGATCCAAAAATCATTTAAAATGAGGAATGTAAAGTCCATAAAAATAAATATTTGTGTCAATCAAATGGAATTAAATTTTTTGAAAGTATAAGTGGGATATTGAATTTTAAAAAAAGAAAAGAAATGGGGGAGATCTTTATGCTATTCAGTCTTTCCATCTAAAAATATTAGACTACAGTAATCTTCATTGATTACTATTTTAAGCACATTTTATAACTTATTTTCATATGATTTTATATATATATATATATATATATCTCTTTTAAATATTATTTCTTGATATTGAAAGACTTTGTTGCAATTTTTAATATGACCACTATATTTTATTTTCCAATTGGTTAATTTGGTATATAAAAATATCAGTAATTTTTTGTATATTGTATCAATCTAATTTCTGAATGGTTGTGGACGCTTTACTGGATTTTTAGTTGCTTTTCTGGTTTATTTTTATTTCCATGTTAACCAACATATGGTCTGTTAAGAATGACAGTTTTGTTCCTTCATTTTTGTGATAAATATCATGAGTTGTTCAATATTCATTCAAACCCTCTTTTAACTGCAGAGAATGAAAGCTGTAAACTATATTTCCCAAAGTGTCTTATAGCTCAGATTCTGGATATGATTTAGGTTCAGTAAATCCTATTCATTCAAATCCCACTTTAATTTGGAAGTAAGTTATATATAAAGAGAGGCAAATGCAAGTCATCCATTTTTCTGGCACATATTGCAGCCAACACATTATGATTATGCAGTCACCATCTAATTTGGTAGCTTTCTTATTGGCAGACAACTTCCTGATATGGTAGCGTCCTCATGACAGAGGCTCTTTTGGTGTCCCAGTTCTTTAAACTGGTTTTAGGAATTATTCCTGGTGGATTCTGTTTCTTCAGCTTTCCCAATGATTAATAAAAACCTCTTTGATTTCTATTGTTTGAAACTAATAAAATCTGACCAATATGCTTTTCAATATTTAAAATGGATAAAATTTTCTTGTCTTATTGCAATGGATAGCAATGCAAGAATGATGTTGAAGTGCTAGCAATAATAATAGATATCTTCATCTTTTTTTCCTGATTTATGTTTAAATGCATTATACTTAACTACTAAGAATAATGCTTGATGTGGCTTTATGTGGAACAAGTTATGGAACTCCCTTTATAATTTAAAAAGAAGAGGCTATTAATTTAATATAAAAAATGTGGCTTGAGATTTATTAAATATCCAATATAATAAAGAGGTAATATGCAAATTGACCATCACTCCAACACAAGATGGCCACCCCCATGTGGACACAAGATGGCCACCACAAGATGACCAGCAGGGAAGGGCAGTTGGGGGCAACCAGGCCAGCAGGGGAGGGCAGTTAAAGGCAACCAGGTTGGCAAGGGAGGGCAGTTAGGGGTGCCCAGGATGACAAGGGAGGCAAGTTAGGGGTGACCGGGCCAGCAGGGGAGGGCAGTTAGGGGAAATTGGACTAGCAGGGGAGCAGTTAGGCGTCAATCAGGCTGTCAAGGGAATGGTTAAGGGGTGATCAGGCTGGCAGGCAGAAGTGGTTAGGGGCAATCAGGCAGGCAGGCAGGTGAGCAGTTGGGAGCCAGCAGTCCTGGATTGTGAGAGGGATGTCCCACTGCCCGTTTAGGCCCAATCCCAGTGGGGTCCCTCGAGGGGTCCCAGATTCAAGAGGGTGCAGGCTGGGCTGAGGGACACCCCCCCCCCCGCACGAATTTTGTGCACTGGGCCTCTAGTTTTTATATATCTATTCAAATATGAAGCAATGTGTTTTTTTGTTTTTCTTTAATTTGTACATACAGGATGAGGCAAAAGTAAGTTTACAGTTGTTTATATGGAAAATAATATAATAATTAATAAAAAATAATATAAGAATAAACTGTTTTATGTACTCACAACTGTAAACTTCCTTTTGCCCAGCTCTGTATAGATTTCCTAATGTTAGGCCTTTTATTTTTAAACCTCACCTAAAGATATGCTTTTATTGATTTTAGAGAAAGAGGAAGGGGGAGAGCGAGGAAAAAGAATCAATGTGAGAAACATTAATTGGTTGCCTCCTGTATGTGCTTCCACAAGGTATTGGACACGTAACACGGATATGTGCCCTAACTGGGAATCTAATCTGGAACCTTTGGCGCACGAGACAATTCTCCAATCAACTGAGCCACACTGGCTGGAGCTTAGGCCATTTTTGAAGTTTGGGGATAGATGTTAACTGTATATTTATATATGTTAAATGTAGAGCTTCATTTTACTTATTTTATAATTTGTAATTAAAAGTTGTACAACATATGACATTTAAAATTTTCTTTTTTTCTGAGTGAAAAGAAGCATTTTTTTTAAATTTCTGGAGATAGGACAGCACTAAGAATGATGCAGAGCTTTGATACCTACATACGGTCAAAAAAGTGTCTAAAATTTGATCCTGAAACACCAATTCAAAGAACATATGCACTTCTATGTTCATAGAAGCATTATTTACAATAGCTAAGATCTGGAAATAGTCCAAGAACCCATCAGTAGATGAGTGCATAAAAAAGCTGGTACATTTACACAATGGAATTCTACACAGCCATAAAAAAGAAGGGCATCTTAACCTTTTGCAGCAGCATGGATGGATCTGAAGACTATTATGCTACGTGACATAAAGAAACAGTAAGACAGAGAGAGACAAATACCATATGCTTTCACTTATATGTGGAATCTGATGAACAAAATTAACTGAAGAACAAAATAATAAAAGGGGCATGGATACATGGAACAGTCTTACAGTTGTCAGAGAGGAGGGGGAGCAGGGACTGGATGAAAGCAGGTGAAGGGATTAGCCAAAAAACATATGTGTATATCCCATGTGCATACAAGAGTATGGTGATGGCCAGAGGGAAGCAAGGGGTTGGGGGGGCTGGATGGAGAGTGACAAAGTGGGGGGTGGGGAAATGGAACATATGTAATAGTGTCAACAATAAAAATAAAGGGGAAAAGAATAAATAAGAAAAATTAAAGTATAGATGCTTGTCTAGTTATCAAAATTTCTGATCTTGAGGTAAGCTTTAAATGCCATGACAAATTTCTTGACCTATAAATTGAGAGAAAATGGAAGAGGCTATAGGAGAGGAACCTGAATAATTAAAATGCATAATAAAATGTGGATAAATATATATCAATGACTAATGTAGTAGCAACTATTATGAATTATAACAATAGTAATAGTACAATCCTTACAAATAGCCATTTTATCATTAAAGAATAATAATGTCTGTGTAAATATTAGTTATTCCAGATCAGAAATATAAAAGGGGCTTATCTATAGGGTTGATTGGGATGCAAATTAAGAAAGAATATCTGTAGGTTTAATTTGTCTAAATATACTAGTTGAAGTTTCCTTGGATTGATAAATTCCTCATGCTATGATTAAAGTGGGTCTACAGACTGTCATAGTTCAATTGGGCTCTTATCTTTCTTAAGATCAGAAGATTTCATATAAGTTTAATAAAAATTTCTCTTTCTCAGACTTGTATACAATAATTCAAGTGCTTTTGCCAAACTGGTTTTGTGCATATTTATTGATTAAATGACTCTCATCCAAAGATGAAGCATGTCCTTACCTTGTCATGGTATGATAGTGTATGTGTGTGTATGTGTATATGTCATAATTAATAAATATATAAAATGAGAATTTCATACTGTTGCCTGTCTCTATGAATTTTTGTTGGTCTTGTTTGTTCACTTGTTGCTTTCAGTTTTATGTCTCACATATGAGTGAAATCATATGGTTCTTGAATTTTTCCATCTAAATTATTTTGCTTAGCATTATGTTCTCAAGATCCTTTTACATTGTCACAAATGGCGGTATTTCATCTTTTCTTATGGCTGAGTAGTGTTCTATTACATATCTGAACCATATCATTTTTGCCCAATCATCTATAGAAGGACATTTCAGTTGTTTCCATGCCTTGGCCACTACGTATAATGCTACAATGAACATAGGGGTGCATATATCATTATGAAAATTCATAGACACAGATAATCATATGGTGGTTATTATAGGGAAAAGGTTGTGGGGAGGAGGTAGTAAAGGGTAAAGGGATTTGAATAAATTATGACAAAAAGAGATTTGACTCTGAGTAGTGAATACACAATGCAATATACAGATGGCATATTATAAAATTGTACACTTGAAACCTATATAATTTTATTAACCAATTTCATTCTAATAAGCTCACTTTAAAAAAAACAATTTTATATTCATGTGTACTTTGTCCTAAGGTCTTCTACTTAAATTGTATATTTGTAGACATATTTTGTGTATTAGATATCTTAGTATTAACATCTCAATGAAACTCTGACAGCCTAGATCAAAGGCAGACAAAAAAAATATTAGTGCCAGATAATAAATATTTTTTAGCACAGTTGGCAATATGGTCTCTGTTGCAACTTTTCAATTCTTCCATTGTAGTGTGAAAGCAACCATAGATGATGTATAAGCAAATAAATATGACTATATTTCAATCAACCTTCATTTAAAAAACAGGCAATGGGCTGGATTTGGCTGGCAGATCATACTTTGTCAAACCCTAACCTAAATATTTGTTCAACTTCTAACATAAATAAAATAAAATTTTAGACCAAACAGGCTATAAAAATGTGTTCCTGTTAGCAAAACAATGCCAATTGCATTTACTGTTTCAAAATCATATGCTTCAGTGAAGTAATCCTTGGTTAAGGAAAAGTCATACATATACAGATGCTATTACTTACAACAAAGATCAATACAATAAAATAAAAATAGGTTTTATTGTGGTGCAACTTCTGACAACATTAACTTTAGCTTTGAAAGAAAATATGTTTGTGCTTGTAGTATTTAGTCAACATCTGGGTAGCAACAATCTATATATATAAAAGCCTAAGTTACCATTGCAACCGAACGCCAACTGAAGAGGCTGCGTGGGGGAACTAGACCAGCAGGGGAGTTAGTGAGGGGCGACCAAATGACTGAGCAACAGGCTGCGTGGGGCGACCAGGCCCACAGGGGGGGCAGTTGGGGGTCACCAGGCTGGCAGAGGGGGGAAGTGAGGGGCAACCAGGTCAGCAGGGGGGGCAGTGAGGGGAGACCAGGCTGGCAGGGGGGAGCAGTTAGGGGTGATCAGGTTGGCAGGGGGGCAGTTAGGGATGACCAGGCTGGCAGGCAGAGGCAGTTAGGGGTGATCAGGCTGTCAGGGGGGCCAGTAGGGGTGATCAGGCAGGCAAGCAGGTGAGCAGTTAGGAGCCAGCAGTCCCAGATTGTGAGAGGGATGTCCAACTGCCGGTTTAGGTCCGATCCTCCCAGCAGTCAGGCATCCCCTGAGGGGTCCTGGATTGGAGAGGGTGCAGGCTGGGCTGAGGGCCCCCCCACCGCCCCATGCATGAATTTCTACTAAACAATAATAAAGTACTAAATAATAATAAAGAAAGGAATATTTAGTATTTCTTGCCAATATGCTAGAGCTGCCCTTTTATTTTGAGGAATTGACTTCATAAGAAAGTAAGAAAAGACAGAACAAATTAGGATACAAAACAAAGAGTGCCTATTTTTATTGTTCTGCTGTCTATATTGATAAATATCCAGCCTCAGAGAAAAGGAGAATAATAATATAACAATCAATAAACAGACAAATTTTTCTCCCTTGTCATTATACCTCAACTACTAAGAGGGATGTTGAACTTTCCAACCTTAATTGTGGATCTGCCTATTCTTCATTTCTATCACTTTTGTTCTATGTATATTAAAATCTTATTATTATAAAAATACACATTGAGGGTTTTATGTCTCCTTGATCAATTACTCTCTTAATTCCTATGAAATGTCTATCTCTATCCCTGGTAGTGTTCCTTGTTCTAAAATATTCTTTGTTTGTTCCTATATAATAAAGAGATAATATGCAAATTAACCCTCACACCCTCACAAGATGGCTGCCTATGACCAGGCTGGCAAGGGGATTAGTGAGGGACAACCAAAGAACTGAATAAGCAGGCTGCATGGGGCAACCAGGCCGGCAGGGGGGACAGTTGGGGACAACCAGGCCAGCGGGGATGGACAGTTAGGGGCAACCAGGCTGGCAGAGGGGAGCAGTTGGGGGCGACCAGGCCAGCAGGAGGGCAGTTGGGGGCAATCAGGTAGGCAGGCAGGTGAGCAGTTAGGAGCCAGTGGTCCTGGATTGTGAGAGGGTGCAGACTGGGCTGAGGACCGCCCCCTCTCCCTGTGCACGAATTTCGTGCACCTGGCCTCTAGTATTAGTATAATATTATGGTGTTCTGTCAATGTTTACATGATATATATTTTTCTATTTTTTTTTATTTTAACCTCTGTTATTACATTTAAAGTGGATTTTCTATAGACAGCTATAAGTAGGTCTTGGAATTTTTATCTAATCCTATCTAATAATAGACAAACATGGTAATTGACTGTACCTTTGCTATACTTCCCATTGGCTAATCAGGGTGATATGCAAATTAACTTCCCACAAAGATGGTGGTTAATTTGCATGCATAGGCGAAATGCTGGGAGGGGAAAGGGGAAGGACGGAAGAAGCCGCCTGCCACTGACAGTGATCGGAAACCCGTCTTTGCCCTCCCCTCCTGCCCGTGATTGGAGAACCGGGGTTGCCTTTGCCCGCCCCCCCCCCGGCCGGTGATCGGAGAAGCCAGGCAGGGCAGGGAAGAGGCAGCTGCCAGCGACTGCCTCTTCCCTGCCCCCCCCCCCCACCGTTGATCGGTGATCGGAGAAGCCAGTCGGGGTAGGCCGGTGTTTGGAGAAGTACCTGTATTTTTTTTTTCAAAGTACCTGGATTTTTAATAATTTCTTGACATGGTAAAAGAATTTTACATTATGATCCAAGGGTGGTGGGGTGAGGAGAAGGAGCAGCAGAACAATCCAACAAACACAAAGGGAAACAGGAATGCATGGTGGAAGGGATTTGAAGGGTGGGTAGGAGCATTGCCCAACTAAAATGCAATTGGTTTGTTACTGAGTACTATTCATGGGAAGACAGCATCCTGACTCCTTCTCTATACAGCATATTGGGAGTAAATATGATGCATCCAGGTGGAAATATGATTAGGAGTTGGAAGACAGACAGGGAACGAAGAAGTCAGAAATAGACACTGAGAGAGTCACTGGCTGGCTGGCTGCAAATACTGACTCTCCAGTAGTGATAGAATAAAAAAGTGGGGGATATCTCTGGAAGATTCAAGAGATAGGGGGCAACTCCTCTATGGTTTTGACTTGCCCAGCAGATTTCCACATACACACGTGTACACGCCTATGTTTGCATGCACACACATATACACATAACTGACTGCCCTCCCTGGAAGCACAGAAGAAGAAGAAGCCGCCAGAAGAAGAAGCCGCCCACCTTTGGTCCAGGAGCCAGTGCCTGCGGCTGGCTGCAGCCCAGGAGATGGACAAGCCACCCGCCTGAGGTCCCAGGCTGCAGCCACCCGGAGAAGCTGCCAGCCCTGTGGCCCAGGGCACCAGCACCTGTGGCCAGGGAAATAGGTTCCCTCTTCTCCTACTGCAGTCATTACTTCAATATTCCCCTTCTGAATTTCTCTCCTGTGCTGCAACCCAACTCCACTTTTCATCAGAAGGATATGGAACAAAGAGAGCAGTGTTGAAAGCTTACATTTTTAAGCCGGTAAGGTTGGTACTTAAACATATAAATGGAAAACTAGAGTCCTTAAGGTAACAAAGGCTACAAAGGACAGGGACAGCGCATGACCTATTATATCCAGCAATCCATCTGGGGACTGAAAACTTTGCAATGATGACAATTAATGAAGATATGAATCAACTAAAATAGTTGACAGGGACAATTCTTCCATCTTTGAAAATATCTACATCAGATCTGTTTAGATTTTCATCTGCATAATATAACACATTCTGACAAGACCACCACCACCACCAATGTGGTCAGTGCTGTGCCGATAAATGTTTAATAACTGAGGGACCTACCCCCCTGAGTGCACAAATTTTTGTGCACCGGGCTACTAGTCTTTAAATATGTCTATTAGTTAGCATTTTAAACCATTTATATTATTGGTTTGATTAAGTTTAAATCTATTGTCTTGGTATTATTTTTTATTTATCCCATTTTTTGTTTCCTTTTTGTTGTAATATCTTATTGTGCATAACTCAAGATTTAAAAACAATTAATTCCATTTTATCTCCTTTATTTGCTTAATACTTATACCTCTTTGATTTAAAATTTTAGTGGTTGCAATAACATGTGAAAAATTCATCTTTATTTTACCTTATTATATCTTTAAATTCTATCATTCTTAAATTATTGTATTTAAATAGTTATCAAAGTACTCGCCTTTTTTTCTTTTCCATGTACCACATAAAAACCACTCATATCTCAATTACTAAGCACATACCATGTGCTATTTTCTTTATATCCTCTATTTAATGTCAAAATAATTGCAAGTACCAACATCAAAACATAATTTATATGTTACAATGAGAAATAATTTTTAGAATCTGGAAGAGCTGAATTGCAGTTCAGAATTTTGCTGGGTTGGCTAGGTAGTCTTCTAGTTTTAGCTAGACTTGCTCACATGGGTGAGTGTGGACTGGTTGTTATGTGATTTAGGATGGCCTCAACTAGAAAAACTGGTGTGATTCTGTGTCTTTCAAGCTCCAGCAGATTAACTTGGGCATGTTCTCATAGTAATGGCAGAATGAAGAGGAAGCAAGTCCAATTAAACAGCGCTTTCAGGTTGATGTTTGTATTACAGTTTGATAACATTTCATTGGCCAAAGATAATCATAACTCCAAGCCCAGTGTTGGAGTGACAGGAACTACAAATTGACAAGTAGATACTAAAAAAATAAAATAAAATAAAATAAGGCAAAAAATAAATTTCTTTTTTTAAATTTTTTGATTTTTTATCATTATGCCCCCTTTCCCCCCGCCCCCTGCCACTGACCCCCTTCAGTCCACCCCCGCCCCCCCCCCCAGGTCTTCAGCATCCTATTGTCTGTGTCCATGTGCCATGCACATATGCATACAAGGTCTTTGGTTGATTATCTTTCACCCATTCACCCTCCCCTGCCTTCCCTCTCAGATTGCGCACTCTGTTCCTTGCTTCCATGTCTCTGGATCCACACCGTTCTTCAGTTTATTTTGTTACTTAGATTTCACATATGAGTGAGATCAGGTGATACTTGTCTTTCTCTGACTGACTGACTTATTTCACTTAGCATGATACTCTCCAGGTCCCTCCATGCTGTCTCAAAGGGTAAGAGATTCTTCTTTCTTACTGCTGCATAGTATTCTATGGTATAAATGTACCATAACTTTTTATCCACTCATCTACTGATGGGCACTTGGGCTGTTTCCAGATCTTAGCTATTGAAAATTGTACTGCTATGAACATACGGGTGCATATATTATTTCACACTAAATGTAAGTACTAGGGACACAAAGGGAAAAAAATGCCATCATTGTCCTCAGGAGTAGGGCTCAATGTTTACAGAGTGAGAAAGGCAAACATGTAAACAAAGAAATGCAGTCACATTTAAAGATGTTTAAATAAAATCCATACATGGAACAGCAGCTGGTACAAAGATTCTCAATGGGAGGAGAGAGGGGAAAAATAGATATGAGGAAAATCTTCATAGAAGTAATACTTGATATAAGTTTCAAAAAGAAGTAGGAGTTATAACATGAGAACATCTTGTTCTGGCATTTTGAACCAGCTCAAAAGGCTATCTAGAATTTAATCATTAAAGCAATTGTTCCACAGACCACTGATAAGAATAAAAGTGAAAGAAGAGTAAAATACTATCTAACTCTTAACATTTTTGTAATGGTCTCAGATAAAATTATGACAAATATTGACTGTTATTTTTAATGAAAACAAATATAATTTTTATATTTATTTTACAGCAATATGCTCAGATATCCTAGTAGCAAATTTATTTTTTATGGGGTTTTTTTTGGTGCACTTATGGAGTTCTGGGATTCAGAAATAACTATTATAATATGTACATCTGCTATTTTTCTTTCATTCTCAAATCCAAGAAGTACTGAAAATGTCAAATGAATTGATGGGAAATGAAAATAAGAAATTATTTTTGGCTAGAATATGAGGTTAGCTTTTAAAATGAAGAGAGTCATATGATAATTAATTCTTTGAAATATATAAAGTTTTAGACAATACTTAGCAAATGTAGTTAAGTTAGAGGAGCATAACTGTTTATTGAAAACCCATTTAGCCCTAGATTTATAGATTCACATATTTTCAATTTTAAAGAGCCCTTCTCCATCCCTCAACTAATTTCCTATATCTCTTGACCACCATCAAATTGCTAATATTTTTATGTAAATAATAAATGTAACAGACTACCTTAAGAAACTGACAGGAAAAATTATTACTCTCACTGTTGCAAATCAAAGTGGAATGTAATTAGTCTGCTACCATTTAATAGCCAAGTCTACTCCTTGCCATCAGAAAACAAAGAGATATTGCTGGGGGTAACCAATTTGAGGAATATTTTACCAAAAAATGACTAGAAATTCAAGAATAAGACAGTAGAAGACCAAAATCTGAACCTAAAAGTTGAAACTTATTTACCGCCTGCATATTAACTGAATCTCATTGAATGAATGAATGTTGAATCTTTTGCCTTATTGTATTACCTTATTTAATGGTTTAATATATATGCCATTTCACTCTAACACAATTGTAAATTCACCAAGTGTAGGAACCATGCGCTCTACATATTTTTCTTTTTTTCTGTTTTAAATGGAAGTCAATAGAAACAGTCATATTTAATACAATTTAGAAAAAAATAAAACAAATTAATCCAAGATATCCGCACCTTAACTTCTCTTCTGCATATTATTATTTTCTAACCCTTCCCCATATAAGATCTTTTACATAATTGAAACAATTTGGTATACCTAATTGTATACTTTAAAAACTTAATATAGTTTACATATTTCCATGTTTTAAGTTTTAATAGTGGCACAATACATGAATTTATTGGCTGATCACCATGTATCTTTATCCCCTTGTTTCACACGTAGAATGTTCCCAGCTGTTTTCTCTCACACGTAATGATATCATGAACATTTTTATTTATATAGTTTATGCCATACTATAAAATATCAGCTTAGCATGTATTTCTATAACAAATGTTGCTTGATCAAAGGGAATACATGCTTTTACTGGCCTTACTATATATATAGAGAGAGTATCATCCCATACACCGAAAGGTGGTGGGCTTGATTCCCTGGTGAGGGCACATACTCAGGTTGTGGATAGATCCCTGGTCAGGGTGCACAGGGAAATAACCAATCGATATTTCTCTTTCACATGGATGTTTCTCTTTCTCTCCCTTCCTCTCTCTAAAATCAGTTTTTTTAAAAAACATATCCTTAGGTGATGATAAAAAAAAAATGTCAATGATGATAGTTAAGTTTTTAGTTTAAGTAACTAGGAAGATGGTGGTATTATTTACAGAGACAGGAAGGAGCAGAGGAGCAGCAGAGAAGTGCAGAATTCATAAGCTTGTTTTTCCACATTATGTCCTAAACTGGGAGTAAGTTCCCTTTGTGCTGTCTTTAAGGATCACTCCAACACAGTTGTAGAGATTCCACTTGGGGAGGCACATGGAATTAAAGAACCATACAAAGTCACCCCCAAAACTTATAAATAGTGTATGGAATGTATATGTATATGTATATGTATATGTATATGTATATGTATATATACTGTATGTTTATATATGTGCACATACACATATGTGGTATATGATTTATGTGTCTACATATACATAGTATATAGAAATCATGAAATGATATGCAGCCACTAAGAAGGTTAAATTAGATCTATATGTACAGATGAGAAAAGATATTTAGTGAAAAAATCAAAGCTTATTACAGTGTGTAGAGAATAGTAATTTTTCCATAAATGAAAAAGGAATTGCATAATATGCCTTTAAACTGGGATGTCTGTGTATTTATGTGATTACTGTAATCTGTGCAAGAATGTACAAAAAATTGTAAGAGTATTCCCATTTGGAGACCAGGACTAGGAAGAAGGGAGTCTTTTATTTTTACTATATCTGTACGTTTTAACTTTTGTGTAAATGAGCATAGAGTATGTTGTAAATGTCCCAAATGGTGAAATTATGAGATTTTTGTTTGTTTGTGTCCAAGATATAAAAGTGAATCTAATTCAAGTTTTAAAATTTCAGTAAGTGACAAATTACCTGAGACAGAAATTGAGTGCCATTACTAAGTTAAAAGAAGCTACCATACATGAGTGCCCTACAACCTGGTGTATGAAACACATGGATTTACAAAATTGTTATAATGCCAAATTAGGCTTTGTTTCACAATGAATTTACCAAAGAGTCAATCAAATAACCGTGATACATTACATTGAATTATTTTCTTTCTAATAATTCAATTTATGTGCAACACTAAATCATAGATATCAACAATTTTAGTCATACAAGGAACATGTCAATTCCATGAAATGATTCAACTAATAGGACATTTTGTATCCTCGGATAGATTTGCTCTGGAGTAATATATTTTACAGAAATACCATGTTTTATAACAGCATTTGTATTTTGAGACTTATTTAATGTTTTTAACAATGTTTTTTATTGTTGACAGTATTAACAGATTTCTCCCATTTCCCCCACTTTGGCCCCCTACATCCAGTCCCCACCCCAACCCAGCACTTCATTGCATTATTGTCTGTGTCCATGGGCCATGCATATATGCACATATGTTTTTTGATCACTTCAAGTCTCCCTCAATTCCTCCCCTCTGAGATATGAGGAAGAGTCTGTTCCATGAATCTGAGCCTCTGGTCTTATTTTGTTCATCAGTTTATTTTGTTCATTACATTCTATGTATAAGTGAGATCATGTGATGTTTGCCTTTCTCTTACTGGCTTACTTCACTTAGCATAATAATCTCCAGGTCCATTCATCCTGTCACAAAGGGTAAGAGTTCTTTTTTATAGCTGCACTGCACAACATCCCATTGTGTAAATGAACCACAGCTTTTTTTCATCCACTCATCTACTGATGGGCACTTGGGATGTTTCCATATCTTGGCAATTGTAAATAATGCTGCTATGAACATAGGGGTGCATATATAATTCCTGACTGGTGTTTCAGAACTCTTAGGATATGTTCCCAGAAGTGGGATCACTGGGTCAAATGGCAGTTCCATTTTTAATTTGTTGAGGAAACTCCACACTATTTTCCACAGTGGCTGCACCAGTCTGCATTCCCACCAGCAGTGTAATAGGGTTCCTTTTTCTCCATATCCTCACCAGCACTTGTTGTTTGTTGATGGTAGGTATTCTGACAGGTCTGAGGTAATTCCTCATTGTCATTTTAATTTACATCTCTGGATCTATTTTGTTTGTCAGCTTATTTTGTTCATTTGATTCCACATATAAGTGAAACAGACTGACACATCTCAGAGGGAAGGCGGGAGGTGGATGGGTAGGTGGGGAGAGTTTAAACAAATAACTTGTATGTATAAATGCAAAACCCATGGACACAGATGATAGTGTGGTAAAGACTTGAGAGGGAGTTGGTAGGGTAAAGGGAGTCAATGAGGGAAAATAGGGATATCTGTAATATTTTCAGCAATAAACATAATTTTTAAATGTATATAAAAAGAACCTTTAAAGAATTCATGTATATCCATTTTGCTGGTAGAATCAATTCTACTGCATTGTACAGTAGGGGTCATTCTGAAATTTCAATTTTTCCTATTATCAAAATTCTTCATAAATGGGAGTTGAGGGGATTTAATACGTTGTCTGGATCAAGCAACTGCATCCATTTATTACCACATCTTTTCACGTATTCACTGTATCATCAAACCGAGTCAAAATGTGACAGATTGGTGAAGATGGACAGGGCCAGGTGAAAATGGACTGAGGGCATATGTAACTGAGAGGAAAATAAATTGGGTTTCTCACACCCACAGAGCTATAAATCATGAAGAAAAATCCAAAAAGAGTCTGTGAGTTACTTTTTCCTTTTTATCTCTGGAAAGTTGGAAAATCAAATATTTTCTTGCCAGTTCATTTGGATTTTCTTGTACAATGAGAAAGTATGCAAGTCCTCTCAGCATAGACATAAAGGTACAGCTGTTTGACCCTTTATCCATTGTGTGGGTTCACTTTCCCAATCTTTCATTAGGTATTGGCAGTAGCAGTCTAGCCTTAGTTATAAGAGATAATGAATAAAACCATCACTATCAGCTGTTAGTTACCATCTTAGGCAGTTCCTGCTGGATCTCTAGAAATGGGTAGTGGTGAAGTTTGAGCCCCCTGGCTTTCTCTATTTTCATTCTTTCTCCAAGTCTTAGTTGGCTAGGCTTCCTTTCCTCTGGACACATCTCCTAGATCTCCTATTGAGTGGAAATGTGAGAGAGAAATTCCTTCCCCTGAGGGCTTATCCTAGAGTATCATTGCTGTTAAGTGCCACCTGAGGCAATATACAAGGTGTGGCTGGCAGATTCTAAAATGTCCACACCAAGATCCCTGCCTTTGTGTAATCCCCTCTTTTTTTAAATGTGAATGGGATCTGTGATTTGCTTCTGAGACACTGAATATGGCAAATGTGGTAGGCCATCACTTCCATAAATAAATTACATGACATGACCCCCATCTTGCTAGTAGACTTGTTCTGTCTTACTGGCTTTGGAGAGGTAAGCGTCCATGAGTAAGTGGCCATGCTGGCGATTCCCATGGGTCAAAAAACGGCAGGGGGGCTCTGGGAGCTCTGGAAAGCCTCCGGCAAGAAAGTGAAAGCTTCAGTCCTGAAGTAGCAAGAGTAAGAATTCTGTCAGCAACCGGAGTGAGCATCCAAGCAATCATTTTTCCCCTGATGAGGCTGCAGCCCTAGTTGCCACAAGGACTGCCACCTATGAGACTCTGAAGCAGAGTATCCAGCTAACGCGGTGCCGAGACTTCTGACCGCTAGACACTGTGAGATAAGTGTGTGTTGTTTTAAGCCACTAAGTGTGGTGATTTGATTTGCAACAATAGAAAACTAATACCCAAAAGTTTCTGAAGATAATAAAATGCACCAGTAGTCTATTACTCAGTTATATGATATTGCGGTCTCATCAGGAAGTTCTGCCAACTGAATGACTTTTTTAAACACCTGAGATTGGTCTAACACAAAGGAATAGCAGAGCTTTCACTAGCATTCTGGGGAGCCTTGCAATCTAAGATAAGAAGTTCATTAGTAAATTAATCAGTGCTTTATGGAGATTAGGTGGAGGAGTATAAAGGGGCAGCATGCTGATTCTTGGATAATTCTACTACACTTCTAGTCACTCCCTATCAGCAGCCCTCCTCTTTTGTGTCTATGATCGTGCCTGGTTTGGTTTTTCTGTGTTTACTCATCTCCAACCTTGCTCTCTAACTAATGTTCTCCAAAGTAGGTAGATTTTTAAATGGATATAGCCAGATATTCAAGTCACATGGAAAGGACAACATAATTTATATATTTTTTTCTGTTCCTAGTCATTTAACTGCCTCAATCTGAAACAACATTTTGCTGTTTCATAAGCAAGGAGATTATGAGACTCTCATTCAGTACAAATGAATAGGGAGAACTGAATGAGTGTGTTTGAAGAGTCCTCAGGCTTACTGTTTTAGCAATCTTATGACTAAAAGCAGGTATAAGATCATTGATCTGACCAGAGTCCCAGAAAAAATGAAAGCTAAAATTAAATCACATTTCTTTATAGGAGAATTAATCAGCCTTAAAAAACACAAGAAAAAGTAGCAAAGTTATTTTGGTCACATTATGTATATTATGTAGCATGTGGATTATATAAGTCTGTCCTTTTGAGATCTTTTCAGTATTTTGTGGAATTAATTAATGTTTTCTAGTACCTCTGAGAGAGGATTCTGAGTACTTCTGAGATTCAGACCAGTCAAACACAGATAAGTTACTTAAAAATTAAATTAATTACTCAAATCCCAAATGGGATCTCAAAAATCCCAATTCTGTGTTGACATCCAGCCACCAAAAATCAATTGGATCCCCTTGCTTAATTAAAAAACAAAAACGATTTACAAAGAGCTTCATTTTGAAATTTCATGAACACAAAATATGTCTTCTCTGAATAAAATTTTCATTTGAGACTATATTTTTTCAAATACATGAATGAGGACTATAGACAAAACTGCATAATATTTTATTTCTTACCTTCAATTCTGACAAATTACCAAACATATGAAAAAAATAACTAAATGCCCACTGAGTTGAAAATGGTATAAGGAATTTAGCGAGATTTCCTAAGCTATATTCCTCAGATACTGGAGTTTGTGAGATATTAAGGATTATAACTTGAACAAAATAATTCTGGTAATACTTTTACTCTCAAAAGAAAGTGTTTTAGGAAAATAATATAGCCACTTTGGAAAATAGTTTGGCAGCTCTTCAAAAAGTTAAAAATAGCATTACCATATGACCCCCAAATCCTACCACTAGGTATATACCTAAGAGAATTGAAAATACATGTTCACACAAAAACCAGTACATGAATGTTAAGAACAGCATTATTCAAAATAGTTAAAATATGAAAATAATTCTTATGTTCATCCACTGATAAATATATAAACAAAATATGGTATAAACATACAATGGAAAATTACTTAGCAATAAAAAATAGTGAGATGTGAATACATTTTACAACATGGAAGTGCCTTGAAAACATTATTCTAAGTAAAAGAAACCAGAAACAAAAGATCACATATTTCATTATTTCATTGATATGAAATGCATAGAATGGAAAAATATGTAGAGAAAGAAAGTAGATTAGTGGTTGCCTAAGGCTGGACTCTGAAGAGCAGGGGCAGTAGGGAACTGCTAATGAGTAGGAGGCTTCCTTTTGGGTGATGGAAATGTCTGAAATTGGATAGTGATGATGGTTTCACAACTTTATGAATATACTCAAAACACTGAACTGTACACTTTAAATGAGTAAATTTTATGGTATGTGGATATTTCTATAAAGTTATTATTTAAAAATTAAATTTAAATATGAAGAAAAATATTTTTTCTTAAAGATTTTTTATTGATTGTTATATATATAGAGAAACATTAACCAGCTGCCTCTTACACGCCCCCTCCCTGGGATTGAGCCCACAACCCAGGCATGTGCCCTGATCAAGAATAAAACCAGCAACCTTTCATGCTGGGGTCCAACCCCAGCAGGTCCAGGGGTCCCCAAAGGTGTGGACAGAGTTGGTGAAAAAGGAATGACACGGAGACAGAGTTCAGTTGATCAGCAGCCTAGCCAGGATATCTAGCCAGGATCTCCAGCCAAGTTCTGTCCAGGTTCTCTCGCTAGGTTCTCCGGCCATGTTCTATTTAGGATCTCCAACCAGGTTCTGTAGCCATGTTCCCTCGCTAGGTTCTCCAGCCAGGTTCTGTCGCCAAGTTCTGTCCAGGTTCTCCTGCCATGTTCTCTTGCTAGGTTCTGTCTCTAGGTTCTGTGTCCTGTTGTCTTGTTACATCTGTATTTATACCAGTTGATTCCAATCCTATCACTCTCTATTCCAAAGGTTAGGGCATTTCTTATCTCCATTCCAGGGAGTAAAGATTATGTATCTTAAGCATGATTATTCGTAAAGTGATTAACTACCCGCCTGGCACTTAGTTAAGGGGTTTTATTCCCTCCCTAACTTCAGGGGAAAATCCCTACCTGGGGAAACAACCTTTCTCAGAGAGGTGACCTTGGTTAAAACACATAGCGCCAAGAAGGTGAGCAAACATATTAAGAACAGTATGCCATATACGTCAGGTCCCTTGAAACATATGCTGTGAAGATATTTCTTCCCTGCAGCGACTGTGTCAAGCAGCTAGGATGGACCGGCTCCCAGCACTTTCAGTGTACAGGATGACTCTCAACCAAGTGAGCCACACCAGCCAAGGTGAAAGAAAAATCTTTTAATGCTTATGTAACTGCTAATAGCAGTAATAGGTATACAATTATATGTTCTTGAGATGTAATCTATATTTATAAAAGGCTAATATGCTGTGTCCGACCATCTGACCAGTCACTATGATGGGCACTGACCACCAGGGGGCAGGTGCTCAACACAGGAGCTGCCAAGCTGCAGTGACTTGGCAACGGTGGTTCTCAGGTGATGCATCCCAAAACCAGAGATAGAGGAGCCCAATTCCTTGCGGGGTCACCTTCGGCCATGGGTTATGTTGTTTCTGGAGCTCCGTCAGCCCCTAATCTGGTTTACTCCACAGTTGCATTTGTGTTCTATGCCCTGTATGACAGAAACTTTGCAGAATGCCCTCTCGCACTCTGGGACCCTTTGGGGGATGTCAGAGAGCTTGTTTCAGCCAGATCCCCGCAGGCCAGACCCCACCTGTTGGAGGGACCCTGCTCACTCCACAGATGCTGGGGAGGGACTGCAGGAAGTTGGCTCCAGGGCAGGTCCAGCCTGTCTCGCCCAGTCCTGTGCCGCCCCCCCCCCCCCCCGCCCCGCCACCAGCCACCAACCACCTTCTAATTAATTTCCTTTTAATGTGCACGAATCTGTGCACTGGGTCACTAGTATGATATAAAAGAATAGTAGGATATCCTGTGAATTTAAAAAGAGGAAACTTGAAAGACATACTGATTATCTAGATTTATCTTATAATTTCAATATATTAGTAATTTTTGAGTTTTTAATATTATAAACTATTTTTTTAAATATATCCAATGTTTCATAAAGTTTTTTTAAAGCATAGAAGCCCAATTTTGGCCTTTTCTTTCCAAGTATCTATAAAAGTATATTTACTGTCTACTTTAAATGAAGTGTGCGTTATAGTCTACTAGAGGCCCAATGCACAAAATTCATGCAAGTGGCTCAGATCCTCGCAGCCCTGGCTGCCTCAGCAGGCCCTCTCAACCCCACGCAGCCCCTGCCGGCCCTTGCAGCCCCAGCTTCATCAGGAAGGTCATCCAGATGGTCGTTCTGCTGTTCAGCCTAATTAGCATATTAGCTCTTTATTATATAGGATGAGCTTCTGTTGGTATTTCATCAATTTATGAAAAATAGTTTATGAACAAAAAAGTTTTCTAAAGAAAAGTCTTTTCAATCCAAGTCTTAGCAGCTGGGCAGGAGTAAAGAAATAAAAGAGTAGGTAGTTCCAAAACAGAAAATTGGCAGTACTTTATTGTAGTATGAATTTAAGAAATGTTTGTAAAGTAAATCAGGAGGAATCTGCAAAAATGACCATTTTGAACCTACACTGTTTGTTGCAATTTATCTTGCATAATCCTGAGATATACTAGCATTTAGAGTGTGCTTGAAAAAACACATACAATACATCAAACTTACTTCATCTTTGGAAAACGGATCTACTCGACAGTTTTCCAAGCTGGGAGTAACTGACAAAAATATTGAAATTTGTAGTACACTGTCAGCTCATATAATTTGGCCCATCATTGCTTGATTGTGCAAATAACATGGGGAATAGAGGGACATATTTTCAAATCTTACGGAATCTGTTTCTGACAATCTATTTAAATGTTAAACACTGATAAACTCTTCTCTTGGGTAGGAGTCTACCTACTTCCTCATGGTATTTGAGCTTCTTATAATTGCAACTATATAGAAATTCTATAATTCCCTTAAATTCTGAGATTTTTCATTGTTTTCTTTTTATCAGCAAGATTTGGGAGTGTCCTTTCCCTAAACTTAGATTCTTCTTAATCCCCTTTTCCAAAGGACTACAACCAATGATGTCTCCCTACCCTTGTCTCCTTGATGAAGACAGCAATTTTCCTTGAGTGTGGGCCTCAGGAGGTTAGGGCTAACCTTGAGGTTTCTGTTTGCTTCCAGGCTGGTTAACCCTTTTTATGCAGATCCAGATTGCATTTATCTGTCAAAAAAGAACTGTGATTATGAACAGAGAAATCCCCACCACTTACTTGAAAGGGGGTTTCACTGTTAATGTGAACTCCACAATTCTTGAGTAGAGAGAAATAGAAATAAGGATGAAGTGGTTGCAGGATGCAGGGGCAGGGGAGGTAAGGAGCATTTATGGAGGAATTCAAAATTATAAATTCAAATTTGGTGAGAATATTTATTGAAAAGGCTATTTGAACAAGAAAGAAACAAAATGCCAGTGTGTCTATTACTTTAGTTTAATTTCTGTTTCATTTACAGAAGCTGTGTCAGCAGAGATGTTATTAAACAATATTATATAGCGGGACACTTTGATTCTGATTATGTGTCTTTTTATAGGCAGCATCTACTTTTCTCACAACTGTCAACAATGCAGGTTTCTTATGTCTTCTTTCAATGGTGAGATCACATTTTCAATTTGTTTGAGTTGAACAGTCACTGTGAATTCTGATTAGCTGTTAGACATAAGAAGATAGGGCATCTTGCCAAATGGAATAAAAAAGTTTTAAGCAAAATATGTCCTTTTATTATAGCAATGTATATTACAAGAAAAGACCTCACCGGAGGACTATGCTTTGAATAGTGTATGTTACTCCACTTTGAAGAATGTATTCAGTCTTTTAGAACAGTGGCTATACTAAATAAATGCCATATTTATTTAGTATAGCCATGGAATACTATGAGACAATTTTTGCCTAAAAGTTAGTGTGTAGCTTAGTTTCCAGAAGTATCTTGTTTATTTGAAATAAACTTTCTTTGCATAAGTTCTGAATGGCTACTGTACAGAGGAAGCCAAGGTAATCTGGTTTATGTCTGCTGAGATTGTTCTTATCAATCCACTCTCCCAACCTAATTGAACATGTATGCTAATAATAATAATAATAATAATAATAATAATAATAATGCTTGCACAAAAGTTGTTTTGTCATATTATTATGATAGCTTGCAGCTTCCATAACAATAAGATGTAAATTTCTGTTCTTTATAAGCTACCCAGTCTATTCCTTTTATTATAGCAGCCAGAATGGACTAAGACTAGAGCACTTTCTAAATACACTATCAAACATTAATCCAATCTCTTTAATTAAAATTTGTTAGTTGGAACTTTAAAATGGGTAACCCGAAAGAGCTTTCATGTCTTAGCAAACTTAATTGGCACCCTCTAGCCAGAACAGTATTTCATAAATGAATATTAAAACTTCTAAATACAGGCTCATTGTATACCCATTGAATATTCTGAAAGGAATCATGCACACTTAAAAGGGGGCTGCATGTCTTTTGGTAAATGGAATGAACAATTAAAAGATTATAAAATATAAATTTGGACCATATTTTTGTTTGCTGGACATTACAATGTACAATGAACAGACAAGCGTGTAGCATAGTATTCAGAACTGTTCTATCTTTTTACACAGAAAGATAACTTTCTAGCTTATTAATATTTCAGAAACCTTTACAACTTGGCTAAGAACAAATAATTTGGGATCAGAATTTATTAAAGGATGTTCCTAATATTTGATCAGGAGACCTTGGAATTTTATCTTTTTTAAAACATCCTATTAATTATTTTAAAACAAATATTATAAATCTTTAAACCACACTGAAAAAAATATATTTTTTGCTACAAATAATTAAATTTAATAAGAAATCACAGAATAAGATTCAATAAAACCAAAGATAACATATTCTGCAAAATTCAATGATGAGCACCAGAAATTTTCATTTGTACCAACTTAGCAGGTAACGTGGTAGACTGCTATGGACTCAATGAAACCCTTAAAATTCATGTGTTGAAATCCTAACTCTTAAGGTTAGGGTATTAGGAGGTCTTTAGGACGTGATTAGGTAATAAGGACACAGCCCTCGAGAATGGAATTAGCCCCTTATAAAAGATACTCCAAAGAAATCTTTTGTCCCAGTCCACAAAGTCAGGACACAATGAGAAGTTGGTAGTCTGCAACCCAGAAGAAGGCTTTCACAAGAACCTAACCATTCTGGCACCTTGATCTCAAACTTGCAGCTTCCATAACAATGAAAGGTAAATTTTTGTTGTTTATAAACCACCCAGTCTATTGTATTTTTGTTATAACAGCCAGAATAGACTGAGACATAGAGTAAGCAAGTTCCCTTCCTTCTTCTCAACCTCCATTAATATTTATTGTCTCCATGCAGAAAGATAAATTTACTGAGTTCAGAGACCTTTCTTTCTTCTTTAAATTAATTAAGAACTAGTTTATACATAGTAAAATATATAATAACTAGAGGCCTGGAGCACGAAATTTGTGAATGATGGGGGGATCCCCTCAGCCCAGCCTGTACCCTCTCTAATCCAGGACCCCTTGGGGGACGTCTGACTGCCAGTTTAGGCCTGATCCGGGGATAGAGCCTAAACTGGCAGTCAGACATCCTTCTCACAATCAGGGACCACTGGCTCCTAACTGCTCACCTGCCTGCCTGCCTGATTGCCCCTAACTGCCCCCCCCATGGCCTGGTCACCCCTTACTGCCCTCCCCTGCTGTCTTGGTCACCCCATGGAGCCCACTGCTCAGTCATTTGGTTGGCCCTCACTAACCCCCCTGCTGGCCTGGTCGCCCCACACAGCCTGTTTGGCCATTCGTTTGGTTGTTTTGGTTGCGACAGTCACTCAGGCTTTTATATATATAGACTAGAGGCCCAATGCACGAAATTCGTGCAAGGGGTTCGGCCAGTGCCACCCACAGACCCCACGCAACACAGCATCCACCTCTGCCTCAGTCCTTGCAGCCCCAGCTTCATCCAGAAGGTTTTCCGGAAGGACATCTGCTCTAATTAGTATTTTACACTTTTATTATATAGGAAGCATAAAATGCAAAGCATAATAAAGCAAGCACACATATACACTCCCATCCAGCTTAAAAATAAGTGAAACAAATACAGTGAAGACCTGTGTACACCTTTACCAATCAGACACTCCTCCCTCCACTCCAGAAAAGTCACTATTCTGATTTGAGTGCATATTATTTCTAGTCATGTCTTTACATATCCATTCTATCAAATAATAGTAAGTACTATTTTGAATACTTTTAAATGT
Source organism: Myotis daubentonii (assembly GCF_963259705.1). Classification (NCBI taxonomy): domain Eukaryota; kingdom Metazoa; phylum Chordata; class Mammalia; order Chiroptera; family Vespertilionidae; genus Myotis; species Myotis daubentonii. Next base: position 61,595,584 of record NC_081861.1, read on the forward strand.
CATAAATGATGCAAGTTATTGTTTGCTCAATACTATATATTGAGTATTTATCCATGCTGACATGTGTAGATCTACATCACTTATTCTCACTGAAGGATGGCATTTCATTGGATTAATATACCTCAATTTAATAATATTTTCTCTTTTTGGTATATATTAGCATTGCCTCCAGTACTTTGTTATTATAAAAGATGTTCTATGAACATTTTTGTTTGTTTCCTTATACACATATGCACATATTTCTTTAAAGTATATACTAGGAATGGAGTTGCTGGGTAAAGAGTAGGCTCATCTTCAAATTTATCACATAATGCCAAACTATTTTTCAGATGGACTGGATTTGTCTTTGTGTCCTTATTGCTCTACATCTTCAGACACACTTGGTATAGACTTAAATTTTTGCATTTTGGTGAATGAAAAAATGGTATGTTCTCAGGATTTAGTGTACATTTTCCTGAATACTAGTGAAGTTGAGTGTTTTCTCATGTTATTTTCATGTGATTTTTTCATGTTTTTTTTATGTTCCTCTTTTGTAAATTATGTATTCATATATTTTTATCCTTTTTTTTTCTTAGTGTTGGATTCTTACTGTTTTGCACTATTTCCATAGATGGAATTTTGGATAGTAATTGTTTGTCAATTTGTTCCAATAGTCTATTTTCCATCTCTGGGCCAACTATACACTGGCATAGTTACAATAGCTTATAGTATTCTTATATGTATTATGGAAAGTTCCTTTACCTTGTCCTTCAAGTGTGTTTCAGCCACTCTTGGTTCATTGTATTTCAATAGAAATTTTAGTCTATTTGTCAAGATTTTGCAACAAGAAAATAAAACATAATAAAACCCAGAGCCCAGCCAGTGTGACTCAGTGATTAAGCATCGACGAATGAACCAGGGGGTCACAAATCAATTCCCGGTCAGGGCACATGCCAAGGTTGCAGGCTCAAGCCCCAGCGGAGAGTGTGTAGGAGGCAGCCGATCAATGATTCTCTCACATTATTGATGTTTCTATCTCTCCCTCTCTCTTCCTCTATGACATCAATAAAAATATATTAAAAATAAAAAAAAATAAAATTCAGAGTTTTTATTGGAATTGAATTGAATTAACTTTATGGAATTACTTAGGATGAATTGACATCTTTATGACATTGATTCTTCCAAACTATGGACAAGGAGTTTCTCTGCAACAATGTAGATTGATTTTAATATCTTTTCATTGAGTTTAAAAATGATCTTTTAAAAATGACTTGCACATCAATTGAATGTATTTCTAGGTAACTAATATATTTGGTTACTATTTTAAATGACATCATTTTTAATACTATATTTAATAATTATTTGTTGCTAGTAATTAGGAATGCAATTGATTTTGGAATATTAATCATATATTTGCAGACTTTTATGAACATTTTATTAATCCTAATAATACATTTATAAATTCTGTGGATTTTCTGTGTGTGCAATCTTCTTGACTACAAGTAATGAATGTTTTGTTTGTTTCCTTCTTGTAATTAATCTTCCTGACTTGGCTATGGCCTTCACTATAATGTTGATGGGAAGTGGTAATAGCAGGCATCCATATCTTACTTTTTTTTTTGGTACATATAAAGCTTCCAACATTATACTATTAAGCAAGATGTTTTTAATAGCTTGGCATATTTCTTATAAGAATAAGGCAGTTTTTTTTCCAGTTTGTTAACTCATTGTGGCAAGTTTTGCCACATGATTTTCTTGCATGTAATAATGTGAAGATGTAGTTTTTCTCCATTAATCCATTAATAAAGTTAATTCTGTAAACCAATGTCAGTGCTAAATAAATATTGCATTGATAGGATAAACCCAGTTTGGTTATAATTTTTAAATACAGGTTGGGACAAAAGTAGGTTAACAGTTGTGAATACGTGAAACAGTTTATTCTTGTATTATTATTTATTAACTATTGCATTATTTTCCACACAAACAACTGTAATCCTACTTTTTCCCAACCCTGTGTATACTCTATACTTAATTGTTTATACTTAATATATTTTTGCATCTGTATTGTTAAGGGAGATTAGTAATTTTCCTTATAATTTATTTATCTTGTTTCAATGTCAAGCACATACTAACCTCAAATAATGAGTTGGGAAGAATTCTCTGTTCTGCTATCTGGAAAATTTTTTCAACAATTCTAACTACCCATTTTCTTATGTTTGGTAGAATGAATATGTAAAAGATTGGTCCCATTTATTTGTGTGGTGTGGGGGCTAGGTAGGGAAGAATTTTAACCAACAATTAGATATATTAATGGTTATGGTTATGATTGTAGTCAGGCTTTATATTTTGTACTAGAGGCTCAATGCAGAAATTCATGCATTGGTGTGATCCAGCCAGCCAGCCATGATGGGGGCCATTGGGGGGCAGGCCGGCTGGGGCAAGGGGCTGCTGGCTTTCCAGTCATTCTGCTGTTCAGTCAATTTGCATATTACCCTTTTATTATATAGGACTGACTCAGTTTGAAGTTCTCTTTTTCTATAAAAATGTCAATTTTGTCTTATTTCTTTGAAATTTGTGTTCATAGTAGTAGCTATTATTTTTTTAACCTCTATTGCATCTGTAATTACATCTCCATTTCATTACAACACTGTTTATTCACTCTGATTTTTCACAAGTCTTGTGAAAGATTTTCAAAACACCATTTTTTCATTGTTGCCTCTTTATTACAATTATTCTTTTTAGTCATGAATTTCTGTTCTTATAGTTATAATTTCCTAATACCCACTTTCCTTGAATTTATTCTGTGTTGTTTTTTTCTGTTTCTCAAATATAATGTTTATCTAATTAGTTTTTAGCCTCTTTTTCTAAAAGGCCACAAAATTTTCTCAAAATCTTATTCTACTTGTATCTCACAAATTTTATGACAGGTTTTAATTGTTCTTTAGTTCTAAATATTTACCGTTTTTTGTTTTTAAAATATTTTAACTAGTGGCCCGGTGCACAAAATTTGTGCAGGGGGTGTGTGTCCCTCAGCCTGGCCTGCACCTTCTCCAATCTGGGACCCTTCAAAGGATGTCCTACTGCCGGTTTACAGGGATCGGGCCTAAACCAGCAGTCAGACATCCCTCTCACAATCCAGGACTGCTGGCTTCTAACCACTTACCTGCCTGCCTGCCTGCCTGCCTGATTGCCCCTAACCACTCTGTCTGCCGGCCTGCTGGCCTCCAGATGACCCCCGCCAGCCTGCTCACTCACAAATGCCCCCTGCCAGCCTGATCACCCCCAACTGCCCTCATGCCAGTATGCTTACCCCCAACTGCCCCCCCCCCCCGCTAGCCTGCTTGCCCCCAACTGCCCCACTGCTGGCCTGCTCACTCCAAATTTCCTCCCCCCCCCGCTGTCCTGATCACCTCCAACTGGCCCCCACTGATGGCATGCTCACCTCCAACTGCCCCCCTGCTGGTCTGCTTACCCCCAATGGTGCCGCCCCCCATCAGCCTGATCACCCACACTGCTGTCCCATCCTGGCCTTATCACCCACAACTGCCCTCCCCTCTTGGCCTCTAACTGCCTCTACCACGGCCCCGCCAACATGGCTTTGTCCAGAAGAACATCTGAAAGGTTTCCTGGAAGGTCTCCCAGTCTAATTAGCATATTACCCTTTTATTAGCATAGAGGCCTGGTGCATGGGTGAGGGCCAGCTGGTTTGCCCTGAAGGTTGTCCTTGATCAGGGTGGGGGTCCCACTAGGGTGCCTGGCCAGCCTGGGTGAGGGGCTGAGGGCTATTTTCAGGCTGGCCACGCCCCCCTCCCCCCCGGAGACTCAAGCTCCCAGCCTCTCCTTTTTTCCTTTTTTTCTTTTTTCAGTGCCTCCTTGAGCGGAGGCCAGGGCAGGCTGGAAGCAGGTATCTGGGATTTATTTATCTTCTATAATTGAAACCTTGTAGCCTTGAGTGGAGCTCTGGGATGGTCAGGGCAGGTGAAAAGCTTGGCCTCCTCCATCACCAGGGTCAACCCAAGCCTCCTGCTGGCCCCAGCTCTGTGGCTGCCGCCATCTTAGTTGGGTTAATTTGCATACTCACTCCTGATTGGCTGGTGGGTGTAGCAGAGTGGTGAAGTGATGCTTAATTTGCATGTTTCTCTTTTATTAGTGTAGATTGTTTCCAATTATAATTTTTATTCAATATTATATTGTATCAGTTCAAGATATACTGAACAGTGGCTAGAAAATCATATACCTATAAAGTATTCCCCACCAATATTTACAGTATCATACATACTAGTAGTTATAATATTATAATACTAGAGGCCCGATGCATGAAATTTGTGCAAGAGGCTCGGCCCCCACCACTGTGGCTTCGTCCAGAAGGTCATCCAGTCTAATTAGCATATTACACTTTCATTATTATAGATTATTGATAATATTTCCTATGCTGTACTATGCATCCCCATGACTATTTTGTAACCACCGATCTGTATTCCTCAATCCCTTCACCTTTATCAACCAGTCCCCCAAATTCCCTAACCTCTGGCAACCATCAGTCTCTGTACTAGCATCTCTGAGTCCATTTCTGTTTTTTTAATTTATATTGTTCTTTACATTCCACATATCAGTGAAATCATGTCATTTGTCTTTCTCTGACTGACTTATTTCACTGAGGATAATACTTTCTACGTCCATCAATGTTGTTGCAAATGGTAAAATTTTGTTCATTTTATGGGTGAGTAATTTTCCATTGTATATATGTATTACAACTTCTTTGTCTATTGATAGGCACTTGGGTTGCTTCCATAGCTTGGCTATTGTAAAAAACACTGCTATGAATATAGGGGTGTGCATATTCCTTTGAATTTGTGTTTTGGATTTCTTGGTATATATACCCAGAAGGGAAATTGCTGGGTCATAAGGCAGTTCTGTTTTTAAATTTTTGATGAACTTCCATACTGTTTTTCACAGTGGCTGCACCAATCTTCATTCTCACTAACAGTGCACAAGGGTTCCATTTTCTCCACATCCTCACTGACATTTGATGTTTGTTGACTTATTGATGATAGCCATTCTGACAGGTGTGAAGTGATAGCTCATTATGGTTTTAATTTGCATTTCTCTGATGATTAGTGATGTTGAGCATCTTTTCATATGTTTATTGGCCATCTGTATGTTGTCTCTGGAGAAGTGTCTATTTAGGTCCTTTGCCCATTTTTCAATTAGTTGTTTCTGTGTGTGTGTGTGGGGGGGGGGGGCGGGGGGTTGGCATTGAGTTGTATGAGTTCTTTAAAAATTTTGGATAGTGACCCCTTATCAAATGTATCATTGGCAAATATATTTTCCAATTCAGTGGATTGTCTTTTCATTTTGTTGATGTTTTCTTTTGCTATGCAAAAACTTTTTAGTTTGATGTATTCCCACTTGTTTCTTTTTTCCCTTTCCTAAGTTGTTCAGAAAAATATTACCAAGATAAGAGTCTGAGATTTTACTGCCTGTGTTTTCTTCGGAGATTGTTATGGCATCAAATCTTATATTTAAGTCTTTCATCCATGTTGAGTTTATTCTTGTATACAGTGTAAGAAGGTGGTCTAGTTTCCTTTTTTTTGAATCTATCTGTCCAGTTTCCAAACACCATTTATTGAATAGGCTGTCTTTACCTCATCATAGGTTCTTGTTTCCTTTGTAAAATATTAATACTCCATATAGGCATGAGTTTATCTATGGGCTTTCTATTCTCTTCTATTGACCTATGTCTATTTACATGCCAGTACCATGCAGTTTTTATTACTATGGCCTTTTAATATAGTTGATATCAGGTAGCATGATTCCTTCAACTTTGTTCTTATTTTAAAGATTTCTGTAGCTATTTGGGTTTTTTGGTTTCTATGTGTGTGATTTTTGGTTCCATTTAAATTTTTGGATTACTTGCTCTAGTTATATGAAATACATCACTGGTGCTTTGACAGGAATTGCATTCAATCTATATATTGCTTTAGGTAATATGAACATTTTAACAAGGTTAATTCTTCATATCCAAGAACACAGTATATGCTTCCATTTATTTGTATTTCTTCAGTTTTGTTCTTCAGTGTCTTATAATTTTCCTTGGTTAAATTTATTTCTAGTTATTGTATATTTCTTGATGCGATTGTAAATGGGATTTTTTTTTTTTAGTTTTCCTTTATGATAGTTCATTTTCAGTGTATAAAAATGGAACTGGTTTCTAGGAAATTTTTTTTTGTATCTTGATACTTTACTTAATTTATTTATCAGTTTTTGGTCCAATCTTTAGGGTTCTCAATCTACAGTATCATGTCATCTACAAATAATGACAGTTTTACTGCTTCCCTTTTCATTTGCATGTTTTTTATTTCCTCTTCTTTTCTCATTGCTGTGGCTAGAACTTCCAATACTCTGTTGAGTAAGAGTGGTAAAAATGGATTTCCCTGTCTTGTTACTGATTTTAAGGGAAATACTTTCAGACTTTCCCCATTAAGTATGATGTTAGCAATGGGTTTGACATATATAGCCTCTAGTATATTGAGGTATGTTCCCTCTATTCCCACTTTGCTGAGAGTAATATTTTCTTACAATACTTTGTATTTCTGTGATATCAGTTGTTACTTCACCTCTATCGTTTTTTATTTTATTGATTTGGGTCTTCTCTCCTTGTTTCTTATTGAGTCTTGTTAAACGCTTATCAATCCTTTTTATCTTTCTAAAGAACTAGCTCTTGTTTTCACTAATTTTTTTGTATTGTTTTCTTAGATTCTATTTTGTTTACTTCTTCACTGATATTTATTATTTCCTTTCTTCTAATCACTTTGGGCTTTGTGTGTTGTTATTCTTTTTAGTTCTTTTAAGTGTAAAGTTAGATTGTTTGAGATTTGTCTTGTGTCTTGAGGTAGGCCTGTGATGCTATGAATTTCCCTCTTGGGAATGCTTTTGCTGTGTCCCATAGATTTTGGATTGTTGTATTCTCATTTTCATTTGTTTTAAGGCATCCTACTTCATCTCATTTTAAATCGATTTATTATTTAGTAATGTTATTTATCATCTGTGTGATTTTCACCTTTTCTTTTGTGATTGATTTCTAATTTCATACCACTACGACCAGAGAAGATGCTTGATATTATTTCAATCCTCTTAAATTTATTGAGATTTGTTTTGTGTCAGAACATGTGGTCTATCTTATAAAAAGTTTCATGTGCATTGAAAATAATGTATATTATGTTGCTTTGGGGTAAAACACTCTGAAGATATTAAATACATCCATCTGATCCAGTGTGTCATTTAAGGTCTCTGTTTCCTTGTTGATTTTCTGTCTCGAAGATCTATCCATTGATGTCAATGGGTTGTTAAATCTCCTACTAGAACTGTATTACTGTCAATATCTCCTTTATGTCCTTCAAAACTTGCTTTACATATTTAGGTGCTCTTATGTTGGTTGCATAAATGTTCAAAAGGGTCATAGCCACCTGTTGAATTGATCCTTTTATCATTATGTAGTGTATTTCTTTGCCCTCTTATTATAGCCTTTGCTTTAAAGCCTATTTTATCTGATATAAGTATGGCTACACCAACGTTTCTTTTCATTTCCATTTGAATGAAATATCTTTTTCCATCACTTTACTTTTATTCTATGTGTGTCTTTTGTTCTGAGGTGGTTCTCTCATAAACAGTGGGTCTTGTCATCCATTCTGCTACCCTATATCTTTGATTGAAGTATTGAAGCCATTTACATTTTAAGTGATACTTGATAGATACCTATGTATTGCCATTTTATTCTTTATAACTATGTTTCTCCTTTTACTTTCTTTCTTCTTCTTAAAGAAGACCCTTTAATATTTCCTGAAATACTGGTTTGGTAGTAATGAACTCCTTTAGCTTTTTCTTATATGGGAATGTCTTTATTTCTCCTTCAATTTTAAATGATAGCCTTGCTGTGTAAAGTAGTCTTGGTTGTACATCTTTTCATCACTTTGAATATTTCGTACAATCCCTTCTGGGATTATTTTTGTTGAGAAACTAGCTGATGGTCTAATCAGAACTCCTTTGTCGGTAACTAACTCTCTCTTGCTGCTTTTAACATTTTCTCTGTCTCTGACTTTTGCCATTTTAATTATGATGTGTCTTTGGTGGGACTCTTTGGGGTCATCTTTCTGAACTTGAGTGTCTTTTTCCCTGTCCAGGTTAGGGAAGTTTCATTTTGTTATGGATCTCTCTCTCTCTCTTCTCCTTCTGGTACTCCTATGATGCAGATGTTATGCTTCATGTCAAAGGTTCTTTAAACCAGCGATCGCTAACTGGTGGTCCACAGACCACTGGTGGTCTGTGAGGTCCGAAAGGTTGGCGACGGCTGCTTTAAACTATTATTTATTTATTTATTATTTATTTATTTTGCTACTCTGATTGGGTGTTATCTGCTTCCTTGTCTTCCAAATTACTAACTCAATTCCCTGCTTCATCTAACCTACTGTTCAATCCATCTAGCATATTCTTAATTTCTGATTGGTACTTTTTTATGGTTTCTATGTCCTTTTTCCTGCTTATTACCCTTTGTTTAAGTTCTCACTAATTTTATCCATTCTCCCCCTAAGTTCCTTGAGAATCATTATAACCATTGTTGTGAACTCTATGTCTGGTAGATGCTTGCCTCCATTTCATACCTCTTTTTCTGGAGATTTCTCCTGTTCTTTCATTTGGGGCATGTTTCTCTATTTCTCCACTTTGGCTGCCTCTTTGTGCTTGTTTCTTTGTGTTAGGTAGATTTGCTATGTCTCTCAGTTTGGTAAGGTAGCCTTATGTAATAGATGTTTTGAGGGACCTAGTAGCACTGTCTTTTTGACAATCTGAGCTGGGTGCTTCAGGGACATCCCTGGTATGGGTTATGTGAGTGCCCCTGTTGTAATTGTCTTGTTTTTTTTAATACTCATCTAAGGATATGTTTATTAATTTTTTGAGAGAGAGAGAGAGAGAGAGAGAGAGAGAGAGAGAGAGAGACATCAATGTGTGAGAGAAACATTGATCAATTACCTCTCATAGATCAATTACCTCAACTGGGGATCAAACCTGCAACCTTTTTATGTACAGGATGATGCTCCAACCAACTGGGCAACTTGGCCCGGGCTCTAATTGAATCTTGATTGTTATTGGCTTGTTTGTGTGTGAGGTCAACCATTAAGTGGCTGATTGTTATTATTGACCCTGACCACAATACACAATCTGCTGTGGGGGTTCTGACCACACAAAGCAGAATTAGCATCAATAGGGTTTGAAGCCTGCCAAGATATCCCTTTGGATGTTTGCTAATGAAGCTACTTGGATCCTTCTCTGATATTGTCTGAAGCTCACCACTGGGTGTGTTGGTTCTGGGGCCTATTGGGACTCTGGTGCAGATCAATGTTAGACACTGCATATGCTGGGGAACTTGTTTGGAGCTACAAAGCCATCCACATTTTGTGGCTGCCTCTGTTGAGCCTGTGTGTGCATGGGAAAGACCAAGCTGTGCAACAAGGCTAGTTTCCACCAGCACTGAGACCAGGGGCAGGTCAGCAAAAGGCTGAAGGTACCCTGAGATCTGTCTCCATGTGCCTCTGCCTGCTGGCTGCCTGTTAATCTCAGTCACTGAAAGAATCTCTGGTGGTACCAGAGATGCATGAGATAGGTGAGTCACCAGGTAGGGGCCAGTTGTGTCCACCAGACTGATACTGGTTCAAACTCCAGGTTAATGCTGTGTCTGAAACCACTCAGCAAAATTTCCACAGTACACCATGGCTAGCTACCACCTGCCAGGTCCCCACATATCTTTGTACTGGGGCAGGGGTCTCAGGGAGTCATGATGGTGAGGCCATCAGAGTTTATCAGGCCTCAACAGACCAATATTTGGTCATGAAAAGGGAGGATTCTATACTGGTTATGTGAGTGAGGGAAAAATGGCTCCTGCCCCAGAACCACACAACTCAGTTTGTCCTAGATTCTGCTCAGAAACCCTGGAGATCTTGAGCTGGGCAGGGAAGACACTAGGAGTTGGGAGGGTAGAGACAGTAGAACACCCAAGAGGGTGAGGTACTGGATAAGCTCATGGGAAAGTGAGGGGAATGGTTCCCACCGCAGAGCTATAAAGCTTAGTCACCTGAGTCTGCCCAGACCTCTATACCCTATGCCCAAGGAACTGACTCCTCTGCAGAGCAAACATTTCTCAAGGTGTAGCAACAGGGAGTCCAGAGTGTAGGCTATTGCATTCCCCAAGGGTTATGCCATATGGATGGGTGTGATGCACCCAAGAAATACAGCATCTGCTGTGTGGTAGAGGGACTCAGTATAATGACCCTGAGGCCATCCCTTCTGTTCTCTCCCTAGATCTACACAACCCAGTCTTTTCTTACATAACTCTAGTTTGTTCCATACTCCCTCTGCCAGAGCCCAGGCTGAATAGCTGTGAATGACATTTTGTGCTCTGGTCCTTTAAGAGGCCTCCTGGACTTTCTATCAGACTCCTGTCTCTCCCTGGGGGACAGATTTCACCCTAATTTTCACAGGCAGATTTTATATAGGCACCTCTTCCTTGCTCTGGTACTCTAAGTTGGCAAGCCTGGCTTGGGATTGAGTCCCCTTGCTTTGCAGCTAAGATATCCCTCTGGATTCTCAGCTGTTACCTGTGGGAGTGGGGCCAGTCCTTTTTATGTTTTTCCCTTCCTAGAGGTTTCAACATGGCTTCTATAAATCCTTTGTTATAAGATTTCTGTTCAGCTAGTCTTCAGTTGCTTATTCAGGTTGATTGCTCTATATTTCAGTTGTAATTCCAGTTATTTCCCAAGTGAGTATATCTGCTACCTAATCAGCTGCTATCTTGGAGGCAAGAGCATACAATGGAGTCAAAACAGCCTCTTTAATAAATGGTGCCAGGAAATTTGGTCAGATACATGCAAAAAAATGAAACCAGATCACCAACTTATACCATACACAAAAACAAACTCAAAATGGCTAAAGGACTTGAATGTAAGACGGGAAACGATAAAAATCCTTCAAGACTCCATAGGCAGCAAAATAGCAGACATATGTCGTAGCAATATCTTTATAGACACAGATCCTAGGGCAAGAAAGACTAAGAAGAAAATAAACAAATGGGTCTACAACAAAATAAAAATCTTCTGCACAGCAAAATAAACCATCAACAAAACAACAAGAAAGCCCACTGCATAGGAGAACATACTTGCCAATGTTATCTCTGATAAAGGTTTAATATCCAACATTTACAGGGAACTCAAACAACTTAACAAAAGGAAGATAAACAAGCCAATGAAAAAATGGGCAAAGAACCTAAATAGACACTTTTCAAAAGAGGACATTCAGAAAGCCAAGAGACACATGAGAACATGCTCAAAGTCACTAATCATCCAAGAGATACAAATCAAAACAACAATGAGGTACCACCTCACACCTGTCAGAATGGCAGTCATAAACAAATCAACAAACAACAAGTGCTGGAGAGGATGTGGAGAAAAAGAACCCTCCTTCACTGCTGGTGGGAATGCAGACTGGTGCAGCCACTGTGGAAAACAGTATGGCGTTTCCTCAAAAATTTAAAAATGGAATTCCATTTGACCCAGTGATCCCACTTCTAGGAATATATCCCAAGAAAACAGAAACACCAATCAGAAAGTATATATGCACCCCATATGTTCATAGTGGCACAATTTACAATAGATCAATTTTGGAAACAGCCTAAATGCACATCAGCAGATGAATGGAATAGGAAACTGTGGTACATCTACACAATGGAATACTATGCTGCTATAAAAAGAAGGAATTCTTACCATTTGCAGCAGCATGGATAGAACTGGAGAGCATTATTCTGAGTGAAATAAGCCAGGCAATGAAAGAAAAATACCAAATGATGTCACTCATTTATGGATAATAAAGAACATTATAACCTGATGAACAAAACCATAGATACAGAGGCAGAGAAGCATCAGACAGACTGTCAAATTACAGCAGGATGGCTGGGGAGGGTTGAGGAGGGAGATAGAGATCAACCTAAGGACTTATATGCATGCATATAAGCATAACCAATGGACGCAAGACACTGGGTGTGTGTGGTTGAGGGCATGTGCCAGGGGGTAGGGGAGGTTGGGGGAAGGTCAATGGGAAAAAAAGGAGACATATATGCTACTCTTTGTAATACTTTAAACAATAAAATTAAAAATAATTTTCAAAAGTATGTTTCTACTTTCAGTTATTTTATTTTTTCTATTTCATAGGAGCCAAGCTTTATTGAGAATTCTCTGTGCCACATTAGGTAGACAACAGCACTGCCCATTCCAACAGCATCATTCTGTAGACATTCCCAAACCATGGGATTATTCTTTCTGTTTTTGTTTTTTTAAATTATTTCATACTAGAGGCCCAGTGCACGAAATTCATGCAAGGGTAGGGTCCTTAAGCCTGGCCAGCGATCAGGGCCGATCAGGTTCCCTGCCTCCTTGCTTTTTCTCTTCCTGCTTCCCTCGCTCCCTCTGCACCCCGCCGCTGCCGCTGGTCACCTTCCATGTTCCGCACCATCCCTTGGTGGTCCGCACACATCATAACAAGTAATCGAAGTCCCAGTCTCTCAGTAGAACTCCTGAGGGGACACTTTTCATATTAGTCTTTTATATATATAGATTAGATTCAGGCATGCAGAATAGAGGTTAGACATTCATAAACTTTACAAAGTGTTCCCCCCAATATTTCCAGTACTCACGTGGCACCATACATAGTTATTGACTATACTTCTTATGCTATCTTTTACATCCCTGTGACTATTTTGTAACTACAGATTTCCAATTTGTACTTCTCAATTCTTTCACTTTTTTTTTTCACGCAGCTCCCATTCTTTCCCTTATCTGGCAATCATCAATTTGTTTTCTGCATCTATGAGTTTGTTTTGTTGAAAATAAAATTAAACCAACCTGGAAAAAAATATATATTTTTAGTTGTTAAAAAAGTTCAATAAAGTAGTGCATGGATAAGATGTAAATGAGACATTTAATTCTGACCCTTTCATCCCCCCCTTGCACAGGAAAAGAAAAATCATGTGCCCTATCCATTCTAAACTTTTAAAGCACATGTATCTATCTTATAAGGTTGTCATGAAGATTAAAAAATTAAATAGGAGACATGCTTAGAACAGTAAGTAGCAACTAGTGAGGTCTACTTATGTGGGTTAATTATTATAATTATAATAACAATAGTAATCATTACTAATATTTGTCTTCTCCCTGGTTATAATTATTATAATTCATCCTTGAATACTATCTTATTTTGAAAATCCAGTTATATTAGTGATAGAAACACCATAAAATCTCTAAAAATATTTAATAAACTTCAAGTAGAAAGTTATATTTAAATTATTACTCTCATTTTTGTGATGAAATAGAGATATACAGAGATTAAGACTTTTTAATAACTGTAGATATTTTCTCCTTCATTGTTGAAATAACATTTTTCTGCAAGGAAATCTCTTGAAATATTAATAGAGGCCAAACATATATACTTTTGTTCAGTTGTATCTTTCACTGTTTAAAAAATGGAACACACCAATCCAGTTAATGTGGCTCTGTGGTTGAGTGTCAACCTATAAACTAAGTGGTCATGGTTCAATTCCTAGTTAGGGCACATGCCCAAGTTGTGGGCTCAATCCCCTGTGAGGAGTGTACAGGAAGCAGCCTTCAATGATTCTCTCTGATCATTGATGTTTCTCTCCTTCTCTCTCTCTCTCTTCATCTCTGAAATCAATAAATATATATATATTTTAAAATAAAACACACTCAAAGAAGTAGGAACTCCAAATTAGATGATTTGAGGGATAAAGCAAGAAAATATGTTATGCATACTATGTATTGGCAATACATGCTATAGAAGGGATTTAAATTTTAAATTAAAAAATATATATTTCAAATGACCAGAATATAAGAGAATGCCATATAACTACCAATACTGCTGTGATGCTAGCACCCAAGACTAACTAAGGCTTGTAAAAAGTTTTAGAAGAAACAAAAGAGGTTTTCAAGCAAGTTTTAAAGCAGTTAAAAAAAAGGGATGAGGCTTAATGTATGAGAAAGATGATAAATGTTGAGATGAAAGACATTTGAGCTATTTTAAATCTATTTTACCTCAATATCCTACAGCAACTAAAATAGCCTTCCAATTGAAAACTGTAGAACAAACATTCTAAAAAATACCATGGAGATTGTCTTTAAAGTCCAATAAAATTCTGTTAGCATTTAAATGTGGCTACATGTTCCTCAAAAGGTCTATTAAAAAATGTTCAGATTTGTATTAGCGGCAATGTAAGTAACAATTGAAAACTCATGTAAAACAAGAAAAAATGTAACTATTAGAAACATGGACAGATAGTCTGATTTTTGAAAATGAGGGGGCAAGGTAATGTTCAGAAACTATGGGGAAAATCCTATTTTTAAATTAAAAAAATCACAAACATATTAACAAGATATTTTGTAACATTTAGAAAAGAATGAAAGTAATACATAGGAGCTAATATATAAGACACCAGTAGCCCGGTGCATGAAATTCATGCACATTAAAAGGGAATTAATTGCCCTAACCGGTTTGGCTCAGTGGATAGAGCATCGGCCTGCGGACTGAAGGGTCCCAGGTTCAATTCCAGTCAAGGGCATATACCTTGGTTGCAGGCACATCCCCAGTGGGGAGTGTGCAGGAGGCAGCTGATCAATCTTTCTCTCTTGTCGATGTTTCTAACTCTCTATCCCTCTCCCTTCCTCTCTGTAAAAAATCATTAAAAATATATTTGTTTAAAAAAGGGAATTAATTAGCGGAGATATTTTAATATTGCTATTTGTCCTTTCTCTATAATAGAAGTGTGAGAGATGAAAGGAAATTAGTAAAATGTATATTAAAATAATATATAAATTTATTAATAAATAAATAGTAACAAATGGATATAACAACAGAGGCATGATATAAAAATGACAAAAACATTATATGAAAACAATAAAAACATGATATGACAACAACAAAAACATGATATAAAAACAACAGTGATGCAAACAATGACTGATAAAGTGATTAAACTTATTCTAATATCTCCCTGTACACCACATTAAGAGTGAAAACACTTTCAGAGTGCTTGACTAATTTCCCTTGAGAGGAAGTAGTTAGAACTTTAACTGTAACATCACATGCTCTTCAAAATCGAGAGAAAGGAACATATAACTAACCATGTGCAAAAACAGGTTCAGGTAGGAATATGCCTACTTTGTCTAAAGTTTGTCCTTGTGATTTATCAATAGTCATCACAAATGCTGGCTTCATGGGAAACCATCATCGAATGAATTTAAATGGGAGGCCAGTGTCAGATGGGAAAAAATTAATTCTTGGAATCAGAACAGCCTCTCCCTCTGCAGATCCTGTTAATACTTCAGCTTCAATAATGTTAGGTTGTAATCTTTTGATAATAAATCCGGTACCATTACAAAGACCCCATTTACTATTGAGATTTCTCAATAGCATGATGATTGCACCCACTTTCAATTTTAATTTATGACACGGCATTCCCGAAGGAGTAATACTATTAAGAAATTCGATGGGAAAATTTTCCTTTTCAGCATCATCTGTGGAATCAATGGAATCATCACTCAAATATGTGTGAAAATCTCCATTGAGTATATCCAATCTTTCTTCACTTAATTTTTGAACATGCTCATTTTTTGGACAAAGAATTGCACGTTTAGATATATTTTTAATATCATCTATAGCAGTGGTTCTCAACTTTGGCTGCACATTAGAATCACCTGGGAATCTTTTTAAAATCCTGATTCCTGGGCCTCATCTTCCAGAATTGTTTCTTTGTTATGGGGTGGGTCCAGAACATTAGTAACAAAGAAACAGAATTAAAACTTTATTGTGGGGAGCTGCTACAGTGTTTTGGATAGGTTCAAGCCTTGGACTGATGAGAGGGCACAGTCCTCTCATTGCCATGTGCAAGTCCCAGCTTGGAGGGCAGGGCCCTCCCAGCACAGTTATAGCCAACATCTGTAGTTGTAAGCTTGAACCTCACATACCTGAGTGATGTAGGCTTGATAGAGTTCAGGTGCATGTAGTTGAGTAGGATTGAAACCCAGGAGAATGTTGTAAACATCTTGGTCACTCCCTTACCTTGCCTCTGGCACAGGGGTGGGCAAACTTTTTGACTCGAGGGCCACAATGGGTTCTTAAACTGGACCGGAGGGCCGGAACAAAAGCATGGATGGAGTGTTTGTGTGAACTAATATAAATTTAAAGTAAACATCATTACATAAAATAGTACGGTCTTTTTTTTTTAATTTTATTCATTTCAAAGGGGCCGCATCTGGCCCGCGGGCCATAGTTTGCCCACGGCTGCTCTAGCATCTGCTATAAAATAAAGGCATGGCTGTGGGCATGGTCGCTGTCTCTCAGAGAAGCAGTGTCCCACTGAGACCTGGCTTTCATTCTCTTGTCTGTTTTTTCTAAGCCTTTCAGCCTCCCCCACTCAGGTTCACCCTTGGCTGTGCTGGCACTGCACACTTTATAAAGATAATGCCTCCACGCTCCCAGGGCAGGTTCCTTCCTCAAACCCTGCCCTTACAGGAAACAGCTCCAGGAAACAGCTCAGGGGAAGGCGCAACCCCTGCAGGACTGACTTCCTTCCGCTTGGTCAAGGCGGTTCTGGTTGGGATGGTTCTGGTCGGGATGAACACTACCCATTGTTTTTATATAAGTAGATAATACATGATCAACTTTAATACAAGACATGATCAACTAAACTTGGTTCCTTTCATAATAGGACTACTAGTTTGCTAAGACAGAATAATAGTTAAATGTTTTATATCTTGATTGGAACAAAGTACTTGGTAGAGTCTCAGATGATAAACTTACAGAATTTTTTTTTTGAAATATGACTCAGATTAGTTCTACAGTTAGGTAGATTGTGAGTTGGATGAAGAGTCTTACCATAATGGCATCAATGGAGTTAATTGATCAACATTTACCTACAGTGAAGTGTCTTATAGAGTACCATAGGTTCCTAAAGCCAAAGATTATATCTTTGCTAGTTGGGAAAATGAATCAAAGCTGTGAGGATTAACTCAATAATATGTGCTGGAATAACAATTTTAAATGATATGAACAGTGTTATAGTGTGCTTGGACTTCTATATTGGTAGACTGGGGGACTTATAAACAACAGAAATTTATTTTTTTCTGTTCAAGAGTCTGGAAGTAAAAGACCAAGGAGCCAGCATGGCCAGATTCTGATGAAGGCTCTCTGTGTGTTGCAGACTGCTGACCTCTCACTGTATCCTCACAGGGTAAGAGGCAAACAAGCTCTCTGCAGCCTCTTTTATAAAGGCATGAATCACATTCATGAGAGCTCTAGTCTCATTATTTAAATATCTCCCCAAAACCTTACCTCCTAACACTATCATCTTGGGGATTAGGATTTCAGCATAGGAATTGTAAATGACACAAACAAAAAATAAAGGACTTTATAACATTAGGATGATCTAGCTTCATAGCCATCTATACTAATAAAAGGGTAATATGCTAATTAGACTGGGAGACCTTCTGGACATCCTTCTGAACAAAGTCATGGTGGCAGGACCGAGGCAGAGACAGTTAGGGGCAATCAGGCCAGTGGGGTGGGGGGCAGTTGGAGGTGAGCTGGCCAGCAGGGGAGGGCAGTTGGGGTATAGCAGGCCGGCAGGGGAGGCAGTTGGGGGTGAGCAGGCCAACGGGGGGGGGGCAGTTAGGGGTGATCAGGCCAGCAGGGGTGGCCAGTTGAGGGCAAGTAGGCCTGCAGCAGGGGGCAGTTGGGGGCAATCAGGCCAGTCGGGAGGAGGGCAGTTGGGCCAATTAAGCTGGCAGTGAGGTCAGTTAGGGGTGATCAGGCCAGAAGGGGGGGCAGTTGGGGCAATCAGCCTGGCATGCAGAGTGGTTAGGGGTGATCAGGCTGGCAGGAAGGTGAGCAGTTAGGAACCAGGGGTCCCAATTTGCCAGATGGATGTCCCAGGGATCAGGCCTAAACCTGCAGTTGGACATCCCCCAAAGGGTCCCAAATTGGAGAGGGTGCAGTCCTGGCTGACAGACACTCCCCCCACTCCCACGCATGAATTTCGTTCATCAGGCCACTAGTCCTATATAATAAAGAGCTAATATGCTAATTAGACCAGGCAGCAGAAAGACTTTCCAGAATGACCAGTGGGTTGGGGTTGGGGCCATAAGGCAGCCATGGCTGCTGTGAGGGCTGAGCCCCTTGCATGAATTTTGTGCCTCGGGCCTCTATTGTCATAATAAGAAAAAATTTTGGAACATTTAATTGGTCATATGATTCTTGTGATCCAGTTGTAAACTGGTAGAAGTCTTCATGATCAGTCAAATAGGCTAGTTCTTCTCTCCTTCCATGTCCATGGTAGACTGGATTTTCCTATTCTTTTTGAATTTAGGTAAAACCAATTGATTTGCTTTGGAAACCTTAAAAGCCAGTGTACCATTTACTACCTTCTTTTTTCCTGTTCCCCCCCCCCCCCCCATGGAAGTGGGTATTGTAATGGAGCTTCTGTCAGCCTGAATTCCTAAATGACTGTGATGAGCAAAGTATTCCCTGTTGATCCGTATTGGATTTTAAGTATGAGTGAGAAATATGGCTTTGTTAAGTCATTGAGATTTTGGAGTTCTTTGTTAGTGGGGCATAACAAAGCCTTTGTCATCTGATACATTGCCCCTATTCCAACTACAAAATAAACCAAACCTAATTTTAATCTTTAAAATAAATTCATGTAGAATTAATGTGATAAAATAATCTCATTCTAATTTGCATCATTAAATCATATTTGAAGTATTTAATTCTGGATATTATTATTTAAGATGAACTTAAACTAGAATGTGTTCAGGAGAAAGAAAACACAATGGTCATAATATAGAAAATAATAGGTGATAAATTCATAAAAGAACTAGAAATACACGAAGACCACCTTCAAATACTTTGAAGAACTAAAAAAGATTAAAGAGCTCTAGCTGGTTTGGCTCAGTGGAAAGAGCACAGACCTGTGGACTGAAGAGTCCCAGGTTCGATTCTGGTCAAGGGCACATGCATGGGTTGCAGGCTCGATCTCCTGTAGGGGGTATGCAGGAGGCAGCTGATCAATGATTCTCTCTCATCATTGATGTTTCTCTCTCTCTCTTTCTTTCTCTCTCTCTCTCTCTCTCTCTCTCTCTCTCTCTCTCTCTCTCCTTTCCCTTTGAAATCAATAAAAATATATTTTAAAATACATAAATAAATAAATAAGGTTAAAGAAAAAAATAAGATAGATCGGTAGTGCTGTTGAGTTTAAAGAACCTTCCATTGTCAACAAAACCTAACTCTTCAACTTAGCACAGAAGGCTCTCAGATACCTGACACTCGCCTTTTTATCCATTTTTATTTTCTACTACTCTCTCATTCATAGGTTTTGTTGCAGCAGACCCAAATTTAGTAGAGTTCCTAAGTGTGTTATACTTTCAGTGATGTCCTTCGACCTTGAATGCCTTAACTATTCTCTCTATTTAAGATTCCGTTCAAGCTGTACCTCCTTTGAAATGCACGGCTTGGGTGCTTCTTCCTACTTCCTTCCTTACTCCTTGCCAGAT
The DNA here is from genome assembly GCF_963259705.1 of Myotis daubentonii. NCBI lineage: Eukaryota > Metazoa > Chordata > Mammalia > Chiroptera > Vespertilionidae > Myotis > Myotis daubentonii. Next base: position 61,615,218 of record NC_081861.1, read on the forward strand.
CAAATTGAGATACTTCACCTCCCTTTACCCATGGAACCTGGTCATAGTTGAAAGCTACAGGGAGACAGATATTAGTATAATAAGATATTTTAAAATATGAAGATTCTAATAATTACATATGAATTCATGAATGTACTATTGCTGGAAACATTAGAGAAGAGGCATTTCTATTTAATAAAAGTTTGAATTAGATGACTTTATGGTCTCTTCTAACTCTAAGAATCTTTGGGAACATGAGGCTGATTTAACTAGTCCAGTGCACATATTCTATGCTGAAATGTCTTCACCATGAGGAGATATTAGCATTAAATTTGTAGTGGTGAGTAAAAAGTGTTTTTGAAGATGATTGATATTGGGATCCCTGGATCTTTGCTTTTTGAGTTCTAGGGGTTTTGTGGGGTTTTTTGTTTATTTTTTTATTTTTTGGTAGACGTTTTTTAATTTGAAATGAGAAATATCTAGGTTTCAAAATTGGCCTTTGTCTCAAAGTTTGATTTTTTAATAATAGTAAAATCTTTTTGTATCTATATAAATATTTACCTCTTCACTATTTTTATGCATACTTTAACTCACTTAACCCTAATGAAAATGCCATGAGCTCTGCAGAGCAGGAATTACATCAGGATTATGAGATTTAGCCAAAGTCACGTAGCTAGTTACAAAAAAAAAACAAAAAACAAAACTGTACTAGAATGCAGTTTGTCCCTCATATGGTTCCTAAGTATATTTGTATGTTTGTTTTGTTTTGTTTTTAATCCTCACGAGGATATTTTTTCCATTGATTTTTTTTTTAGAGAGGTTAGAGGGGAGGGGAGAAGCGGGGAGAAAAAGAGAGAAATATTGATGTGAGAGAGACACATTGATTGGTTGACTCCTGCACATACCCTGACTGGGGCTGGGAATCGAGCCTGCAACCAAAGTATATGCTTTTGACCGGCAATTGAACCTAGGACCCTTTGGCCCATGAGCAGATGGTCTAACCATTGAGAAAAACTGGCCAAGACTCCTAAGCATATTTGTAAAAAGACACTTTACTGGTAGAGAGACATGTTCCTAGATGGGAATATTAATTGGTAAGATTTTAGTTTATCCCATATTAGTTTTTATGGTTAACACAATTAAAATACAACTACCAAGGAGATTTTTAAATTTTAATTAATTTATTTTGATTTTTAAAACATTTTTAAATTACAGTTTATATTCAATATTATTTTGTATTAGTTTCAGATGTACAACATAGTGTTTAGACAATCATATACTTCATAAGTGTTCCCCCAATATTTCCAGTAACCACCTGGTACCATACATGGTTATTGAAAAATGATGACTATATTATCCATGCTGCACTTTACATCCCCATGACTATTTTGTAGCTATCAATCTGTACTTCTCAATCCTTTCACCTTTTCACCCAGTCCCCCAACCCCTTTCCCCTCTGGCAATCATCACCAGTAAGATTATTTTTTCAATGTGACAAAATTATCCTAAAATGTATTCTGAATAGTAGAAAAGCAAAGTTACCTAAGAACTATTGGGGGTGAGGGTTGGGGGAGAGTAATAGAGAAATCCATGAGTCATTAAAGCTTGTTTAAAACATCAATGATTAAAACAGTATGATACTAGTGTAAGAATAAGCAGATCAATTGAATAAAATAAGATAACAAAACAAACCCTAGAACTCATAAGGAGTATGTGGTAAAAGTAGAATCATAAATTATTGGAAATTGATGAATTCAAAAAATCCTGCTGAGACAATTCATTATGTTCTGAAAAATAAAAGCAAAACACTCATCTTATTATGTTACCAAATAAGCCCAGGGAGAATGAAGGAGATAATTATCATAGTCAAACCAGAGAAACAGAAATATAGACTCTACCTATCAATAATAACGATTACCATTTCTCCAGTGCTTACTATGTGTCTGGTATTATAAAAAAATCTATATAAGCCCTAATTATTACTACAGCACTGTGAAGCAAGTACAATTATTTATACTCTTATATTAAAAATAAAGAAACTGAGGCCTAGAGAGACAGGACCTTGCTCCAGGTAACATAGCTACTCAGTGTCAGGATCAAAATTTGAATTCAGACAATCCAATTCCAAGGTCCACTACATTCTACTGCTACAAGTATTTGATTGGGAGAGATCATTGTAAAGGTAGATGTAATTGAAGGACAAGGACAAGATAAATCTTAATATATAAACATGTTTTATAGAGCCACAATGTGGCTAGGATACATGAAATGCAGAACTCTTTGTCACTTACCTCTCCAAAAAAGAGAGAGCTGCAAGGCATGGCCACAAAAGAGATTGAACCTAGGGACAATAATATGAATAATTTTGATGGGCTCCGGGGCATAGGAGCTGTCCCTAATTGTCTGGTGCATGGCTCCAGGGAAATTAGGACAGGTACTTGGTGCTCCAGGATGTGAGAGCCCAGTTAGGGAAGTGGTTGGGGTGTAGATTTAATCACATCCTCAGGAAGGAGAACTAACTGACACTGACCTTGACCCCAAATTGGGTCAAGGCAGCATTTCCAAACAAAACAAAACAATTTTAAAACATGTAAAACCGCTACCGAGCAAAATTTTATAAACAAAAAAAAACGGTAAAGCCCAACAGTGATAGTAAAATAAGAATTAATACAATAACCTGGATCATAGATCATAGGCGGATAGAACATGATATGCTCCCAATGATCAAGAACCTTTCCCTCTACATCAGTGATTCTATAAAACAAAAGTGCAGGTGGAATCCTGTAAAAATATCCAGCTACTGAGGTTTCTCAATTTGCACATACTTCATTCCAATCCAAATTCTCTGATACATGTTCTATGGTCCGCTTCCTACAGCCCCCATCATTTAGTGCCCAACTTCTTTGAGAATCACTACAGGAAGTGAGACAATGATACAAGAATGTCTTGTACATGTAAACAGTTTAGAGGCAACAACATTGAGAACTATTGTATAGTATCAGGCTGTCTTCATACGACCTTTTTACAGTCAATCTGAAGTAGTTTCGTACAATAGAGAAACAAGGTAAAGTTACAAGCACATTGAACTAGTGGGTTTTTAGCACCCCGCTCCACCCATATTCCTATACTCACACAAGACCATAGAAGGGCCTCACCGGGAATTCATCTCAGTTGCTTCCACTTTATGTTCCTAGGAAGTGTCAGCTTGTGGGATACACCCTGCCAAAATCTATGGCACCTGGGCCTGAGTCATCGTGCTAAGAGAAGAAAAGTTGGAAGCATGGGACCCTCTACAAAACATGGTATTTATCATTTATCACTTGGATTTTTCTGTAGAGTCTTCATGTCATGGACTGAATCTTAAGGGCTATGTTTGGGGTGGTGATGGTGGGGATTCATTGTAACAAAGGGAAAACATAAAAGAACAGCTTTACTAAACAATTCGAAAATGTTAGAGAACTAATATGCAGAAAAAGTATCTTTATACGGGAGGAAAGCATTGATTCCATCAGTAAACTGAACATAGGTTCATTAAGAAATCTTGAGAGATTCACCAAAGAACATTATGATGTGAAATCCTATCTAATAAAGAGGGAATATTCTAATTGACACTCACACTGTTGCAAAGATGGAGGCACCTGCAGCCAATAAGGAGGGAATATGCTAATCGACTGCCCCGCCTTCAAAGATGGTGGTAGCCATAGCCACAAGATGGTCTGCAGGGGAGGGCAGTTGGGGGGGACCAGGCCTTCAGGAGAGGGCAGTTGGGGGTAACCAGGCTGGCAGGAAAACAGTTAGGCATCGATCAGGCTGTCAGGCCAAAGCAGTTAGGGGCAATCAGGCAGGCAAGTGGTTGGGAGCCAGTGGTCCAGAATTGTGAGAGGGATTTCCAACTGCCACAGTAAGGGCCTAAATTGGCAGTCAGACATTCCCTGAGGGGTCCCAGATTGGAGAGGATGCAGGCTGGGCTGAAGGACACCTCCCCCCAGTGCACAAACTTCATGCACTGGGCCTCTAGTAGTGGTATAAAGTAGATGTGCTAAGGAATTCTAATGGAGACAGCAGTGCCCACAGAGAGATAGTGGTGTCAAGTAGAAGTGACTCTTCTCTGGATACAAGAAAAAACATTAGTAGTATATATCACTTGGAGGTGGAGTAGACAAAAGAAGAGAATGTGAAAATGCAATCAACCATTGGCGAAGTTTATTCATGAGCATACATAAAATATCCTTGTGAACTTTAAAAAAAAAGTTTAATATTAGGGCACTTAATTTCTAGATACCTTGCATCAGCAAGTCCAGAGAAAAAAACCTACGAATTATAGGTTAAGAAGAAGTATATAGACAATCCATTTCTTAACAGTGAGAATTGAGCTGAATATCGCATACTACTTCCAACTTTGAACTTCAGAGGGCAAGCAAAGTCCTGACAGACTGCTTCCATCAGTATGCACACACAAATCGCTGCTTATCCTGCAAAAAGTGCTTTCTCTGCCATGGCAAAGTCTAACATCTGATCGAAAAATCTCCCAGAGGTTGATAATCTTATGATAATCCTACAGCAGCTGTATTGCAGTCCCTCACCAAAAAAAAGAAAAAAATTCTAAACAAATCAAGTTTGATTTGGGTTGAATTATGGGACTTTTTGAAAAGTGTTTAATCCCCATTGCTAATTGTGTTTTTCACATAGGAAAATAACTATGGGTCAATGAAGCAGTAACCCTTTCATGCCTTAAAGATGCATATTTCTGTCTGATGAATTGGCTAATACAAAACTCTCAGCATTTTGAATGGTTAATAATCCCAGGAAATTTCAGGTTGATTATGTTCCTTTCAGAGACCAATCTGTTAAGGAGTTTGATAAAAAAACGATTAAAGAGCTCCTAATGCCATCATTCTGCTGGATTTGTTTTTAAGTTGGAGCTTTAAAGTAATTAAATAGTACTTGATGAATTGGAAATATCTTCCAGTAATTGCAGAGAACACACATGCATGTGTGCATGCACACACACACATACATGCACATATACACACACACGATCATTCCAACATGAATATGAAGATGTTATTTGCTTTGCTATGGCTTCCTTTTCACACCCTAAAAATTTTTATTCTCCCTTAATGATATTTAAAAAATTAAAGGACAGAGTTTGTTGGAGACAAGTACTTGTGTGAGGAATAAGAATTTTGATGTTTAAGAGTTTTGGGGCAAGTTTAAAGAAATGTTCAAAAGAATGCCAAATAGCTCTTGAATCCCTTTATACCAATCCTCATGCAACCCTTAATCCCGGAGTCATTCTAATGTTTGCCAGTAGCTCTTAAAGTCAGTGGTTTAAAAGAGGGTATGGAAAAAGTGTAGTTGGACATATTAAGGTCCAGACTCTCTCAGTGTTATTAATGAATGCATTATCAGTTTAAAATTACCAAAGTAATTGGGTGATTTTGTTTGTGGCTTTGATTTATTTTTTCTTTAGTAACTCTTTTCAACAATTGCCAGTATTTCTATCCTGTCAGATGGACTAGTAACTGAATTTGCAGATTTTCCAATAAGGAAGTTGGACCAAAGAAAATTTATAGAGTGGAGTTTTATTGGAGGAAGGAATAATACACCCTGCTACAAGAGAACCAGGCCCTTATTTGCTGGGGTCCAGCCCCAGCGGGTCCAGGGGTCCCCAAAGGTGTGGACGGAGTTGGCGAAGAAGGAATGACACGGAGACAGCGTTCAGTTGATCAGCAGCCTAGCCAGGATCTCTAGCCAGGATCTCCGGCCAAGTTCTGGTCTGGATCTCCAGAGAGGTTCTGCTTCAGATCTCCAGCGAGGTTCTGTAGCCATGTTCCCTCGCTAGGTTCTTCAGCCAGGTTCTGTCCAGGTTCTCCAGCCAGGTTCAGTCACCAGGTTCTAGTCAGGTTCTCTTGCCAATTTCTGTAGTCAGGTTCAGTCCAGGATCTTTTGCCATGTTCTCTCCAGCGAAGTTCTTCTGTCTCTAGAGAACGTTCTGTGCCTAGGTTCTGTCTCTCTTGGTTCTGTGTTCTGAGTTCTGTCTCTTTCTGTCTTATTACATCTGTATTTATACCAGTTGATTCAATCCTATCAATCTCTATTACAAAGGTTAGGGCGTTTCTTATCTCCATTCCAGGGAGTAAAGATTATGTAGTTTAAGCATGATTGTTCGTAATTAAAGTGATTAATTACCCGCCTGGCACTTAGTTGAGGGGTTTTATTCCCTCCCTAACTTCAGGGGAAAATCCCTACCTGGGGAAACAACCTTTCTCAGAGAGGAGACCTTGGTTAAAACACATAGTGCCAAGAAGGTGAGCAAACACTTTAAGAACAGTATGCCATATATGCCAGGTCCTTTGAAACAGCAAGGATGGACCGGCTCCCGGCACTTATTCTGCCTTGCCACAAGTCTCCTTGTGTTGCTATTGAAACCAGTGCTGTGATCAGAACCATGTTTGTTGTCTTGCAAAATTGAAGAATGAGTTCACAGAAAAAGACAGTAAGTGGAAGCAAAGTTTACTGAGAGATAGATGGACTCCCTGCAGCAGGCAGGGAGGAGGACCAAAGTGGGTTGCTGCTGAAGCTCTTTGTCTAGTGGTAGATACATGCTTTGCTAGTTGATTGGTCCTTTCAAAGAATTTTGCCCTTAGCAACATCCATACATTTTAAAGTATCATGCTAAGTGAAATAAGTCAGTAAGAGAAAGACGAATATCACATAATCTCACTCATACGTGAAATCTAAGTAACAAAATAAACTGATGAATGGAGTGGATCCAGAGACATGGAAACATGGAACAGAGTGGAGAAACTGCTAGGGAAGGCGAGGGAGGATGGATGGGTGGGAGGTAATCAACCAAAGACCTTGTATGCATATATGCATGGCCCATGGACACAGATAATAGGGTGGTGAAGACCTGGGGGAGGGGGCAGGGTAGGCTGGAAGGGGTGAATGGGGCGGGGGGACATATGTAATACTTTCAACAATTAAAAATTATTTTAAAAATAAAATAAAGCTCATGTCTCCCATGTGCCACTTCCCTCCCACCCAGCTGGGTTGCCTTAGCAACCCCTGCCAGCTGGGTTCAGTTCTAGGCCTTGTTGTCTGTCTCTGTGGTTTTTCTTGGAACAGGACACAGTCAGCAGGCTGCATCCTGTCCACATTTACAAGATCCTGTTAATCTTGGACTTCCCCGTTCTACTTTCCCTCCCATGGTCCAGTCCCTAACTACCTAGCCCTCTTCTATCTCCTCAGAATTTCCTCATCTCCAAAATGTACAAAGTGATATTGGCCCTATCATTATTGATATTGTGAGGATTAAATGAAATGAAGTGTTTCCTATAACAATTGTTGCCATCTTTAAAAAAGAGAGAAAGAAAAGAGGATAGAAGAGTCAAGGATCTCAACATTTCCATCACCCCCATTCAGCTTAACAAAGCATAAAGGGAGCAAATAAAAGCATACTTACATATTATAATTGAAATTATGAAATTGCTTTAGAAGCATTGCCTCTCAATTGTATGTTAACTAGGGGCCTTTGAAATCAACTTGCTTTACAGTACACAGAATAAAGGACACCCCTGTTGGAGGTGCTTTTATTATGTTTGACCTTACATTCAAGACATTTTGTATTTTTCTAGTTGTAGATGCTGATTACCAACTCTTTTTAAAATGCCCTGTGGTGAATAAGCTATTTCCAGAAGGCTTTAGTTTTTCGTTAAATCTTTAAAGTCTCATGTTTTTGAAAAGCTGCACGCATAGAGATAATTAACCCAATCATCCCCAGAGACAGGAAATACCTCTTCATAACGTCTCATTTTCTCTTTGATATTTTATTCTATTTTCAAAATAGTTTTTATTGGCATTCTTTAACCATCATGCTTTTTTTCTTAAAATACATACACATGGTTCAGCTGAAAATTCGAGGCAGCAACATAAATGATGGCTAGAGTATAAACTCTAGAAATATACAGATTTAGGTTTCTTATCCTAACTTTACCACACATTAACTGTGTGACCTTGGGCAAGTTATTTATCTTCTCTGAACTTCATTTTGAACCTCTTATCTCAGGGCTGATGAGAATATTCAAAGATAAGTATGTTAAATTTCTACTCCAGGGTCCTGCACTTAAAAGGTAAATGATATATGTCACAACTAGGATAACAACTCTTGATTGGGTTAAACAATGAACGTGCTCAATTGTTTGGCAGATATCCTCGGTAAATAACTGCACTTTTGGATCTAAAACCCACAGTGTCTATTGCTTAGATACCTTCATGTGTATCTCTGTGTAGATTCTATGACTACTTATTTTTCATCCTTATAGTTCAATTCAGCAGAAAATTACTGAACATATACTCAGTGATAGAATGATGTGTTTACACTTTGATAAATGATATCTAAGATTGTTCTTTATTTGTTATAGTGTAGAAAATAAAATATATCCACTCTTTGCTTTCATTAATCTACTTCTGTGTGTGCAGACAATGAACATCAGAGAAACAAGGCATCCACTGACATTATATTATACATTCTCTCAGTATTTCTTCTGTGTGTTTTTTATTGCTTTTCTATGTGTTTTGATATTTTCATGTGAGTAAAATATAGTCTTACAGTCAAGTTGCTCTAAGTCAGGTCTACAAAGGGAAAACTCATTCAATAAACATAAAAAAAGTGAAAGAAAATGCTAGAAGCCAATCTACTGTTGATATAGGTTTGAGTGTTCTTTTTTTACTTTGATTAAAATTGCATGCAATAGCACATTTGAAGAATATTATTTTGCTCATATGGAATTAGATCAGTTAAAATAACCACAGGTCACCCAGCTGCTTTAGATGACTAGAAAATCTTCTAAGGGATAAAAATGTTTGTCTAAGTATATAATAGCTGATCAGATAATAAAGATGTTCTGTTAAACCTATGCTCTTGCTAGAAATCCAAATCTTTAGACAGCAAGTGGGGTAGTTGCACAAGACCTTTGGGTATCACCCCAACCCAAGAATTCGAGGTTATGAGTCTGGAGCTGTTCTAGCTTCCTTCTGATACAGAGCTTCATGACTACAACTTCGGATGAACTCTAGTCCCTGAAAATCCCAGTTTTGTGTAGAGAATAAGAATTCAAACTTTTAAGCTAGACAATTGGTGTGCTTTTGTACAAATTACTTAAACTGTCTATGTCTCATTTTCCCACTTGTTTGATGTTAAGAATACCTACTTCATAGGATTATTGTGAGTTTTCAAAAGTTAATACATGTAGCCTCCTTAGACTTGTGCCTGGCATGTAGGAAGTGTTGGTTGGTCTTATCAGTACCCTGACTTTTTAAATTGAAACTCCTGCCTGGATTTTTTAGGATTATTTAAAAATCCATTTTAATTTAATCAGTGGTTAGGAAGATATTAGGCGCTCACCCTGAGTTAGGTACTGAGAAAGAAAAAAGTGTAAAGACTCAGGGGCCGGGATGAGCATGGCAGGTATACATACAGGGTGGGGCAAAAATAGTTTTGAGGTTGTTTGTATGGGAAATAATACAATAATTAATAAATAGTAAAGAAGAATCAACCCTGTGTTTCACATACTCACAACTAAATCTACTTTTGCGCCACCCTGCATATCCTTGATTCCGATGTAGGCTAATTTCCGAAAGTGAAGAGCAATAAGATGCTCTACATTTTGGAAACTTCTTGAAAAGTAGCTTTGTTTTGCTCTTTTTTTCTATCCCTTTTTTCCTTCCTTCTTCCCTTCCTTCCTTCCTTCCTTCCTTCCTTCCTTCCTTCCTTCCTTCCTCCCTCCCTCCCTCCCTTCCTCCCTTCCTTCCTTCTTTATTTCTTTCTATTTCTGTCTTTCTTTCTCTCTTTCACTGTTATTATTTAAGTTTAAGGAACTCACATCACAGCAAGGCTCTCTCTCTCTCTCTCTCTCTCTCTCTCTCTCTCTCTCTCTCTCATAGACTTTTGCATAATACTACTCTGTTGAGAAGTTCACTGCCTTCACCAGTCACTTTTGTTCAATATCTGTAGCTGGACATTACTTGTTTAAAAATTCAGTACAAGCAGGTTAAGTAGTAGAAGTTTCTGTATCACATGTATTATATTCTGTTACATTTTTCTTTCTTAGTTTTGAGAAATGCAGTTGTTTTTACTTTATCATTTCCCTATTTTGGGATCTTCCTCTTAATTTCTCCAGAGTGGTTACCTTATCATTGACCCTCATTTCAAAATGCTGACAAGAATTTGATGTGTTCACATATTTGAGCATAATCAGCCTCTAAGCTATTTCACATTTTGTACCATTGTACCCTGGTGAAATTGATTTGCCTCTCAATGGAGATGCTTAGAGTCTCCCTTTGATCTTTCACAGCACATGCAAGGATCTTCCTTGTTTTACCTCTGCATAAATCTATCAGATGTCATGACCTGTCCTTAAATTTTGGCTTAGAAAAAGGACTATTTTAGTTAGCATTGAAATTAAAATTTGTTCCAAAGATGAATTGGGCCAATGGGATTCAATGAGAGCACGCTTCTCCCACAGCATATGAAATAAGAAGACCTGCCTCACTCGTGACAAGGAAGGATATGACATTGTGACGTTGTGGAGAGAAATGATCACCTCTTTCTCTTGTTTTCTTGGAAAAAAAATCAGTTCATGGCCTACTGGGAAAAAATTAAAACTCTGCCTTTTACCTACAGTCAGACAGAAATATCTGACCTGCATATATTAAACTCCCATCTAAAAGCACTTAATAATAATAAACTATTTTCTCAATTTCTATGTTATTGTCAGTACCATTTCCAATAAACACCTTTCATTTCCAGAATATTTGAATTCTAATGGAAATGGGGAAGTGTGACACAGTTCCTCTCCCTTGGGAGCCTTGCTGAGAGCTCATTTGAGCTGTGACCTGCTTCAGCTGCCAGAAACTATTAGTATTTCAGTAGGATCTTTAAAATGGAGATCCAGAGTGAAGGACAATGCATCAGAATTAGACCTTTTTTACTCTATAGCAAATGAAAATACCAAGAAGTATATTTTCTGTCGTAAAAAAGTGTTTCACAACTTTCACCCTTTATCAGATCTTCTTAATAGGGAAACCTTATCTGTGAAATTACTTCTTTTTCAGTACAGATTGTTCTATGCAAATTGTGCATCTTGAATCCTAGAATTCTGGCTGGTAGGAACCAGATTTAAAGTCTGTGTACATATCAAGCCAAATATAAAATTCCTCTGAAGATATGGGATTGATTCAAGTTCTTGGGTGAATAAAGTAGTGACTATAGAAATAGTTTGGGTACATTCCTAAATAGAATATTTTTAAGAATCTTATAGTTTTACATTTTTCTTTATGGATTTGAGAGAGAGAGAGAGAGAGAGAGAGAGAGAGAGAGAGAGAAACATCAATGATGAGAGAGAATCACTGATTAGCTGTCTCCTGCATGCCCCACACTAGGGATCAAGCCTGCAAACTGGGCATGTTCCCTTGACTGGAATTGAACCCAGGACCCTTCAGTCTGCAGGCTGATGCTCTAGCCCAGCGGTTCTCAACCTGTGGGTCGCGACCCCTTTGGGGGTCAAACGACCCTTTCACAGGGGTCACCTAAGACCATAGGAAAACACATATATAATTACATATTGTTTTTGTGATTAATCACTATGCTTTAATTATGTTCAATTTGTAACAGTGAAAATGTATCCTGCATATGAAATATTTACATTACAATTCATAACAGTAGCAAAATGACAGTTATGAAGTAGCAACGAAAATAATTTTATGGTTGGGGGTCACCACAACATGAGGAACTGTATTAAAGGGTCGCGGCACTAGGAAGGTTGAGAATCACTGCTCTAGCCACTGAGTCAAACTGGCTAGGGCAAGGCATTCAGTTTTTTAATGTGTTTTTGCTCTTTTCCGTCTTGGGGAACCATGGTGTCTCCATGCATTTCTAATAACTCCTTTCCTAGCTAATTTCTCATTTCTCAAAGGTCCCAATTAACTTCACCTTGTTTGGGAAGCCTTCTATGGCACACCACATTAAGGTTATCTGCCTTTCTGTGGCTTCCATGGCATCTTCGACTTCTCTAGTTTAGCACTTCACTTTGTGTTGTACTTACTTGGTTTCACATCTTCCTTCTTGACTAATTGTAAGCTCCCTCCACTATAAAAATAATAACTGCTATTGCAAGGCACTATTGTAAACACTTTAACATACTTTACTTTATTTAACACTCATAACAATAACTTTATCAATCTATTTTATAGCTGAGCAAACTGAGTCACATAGAAATTAAGTCTCTTGCTACAGCCAATGAGTAGCAGAGAGAATTTGAGCTTGACTCCATAGTATAGCCCAGCCATGGGCAAACTACGGCCCGCGGGCCGGATCCGGCCCGTTTGAAATGAATAAAACTTAAAAAAAAAAAGACCGTACCCTTTTATGTAATGATGTTTACTTTGAATTTATATTAGTTAACACAAACACTCCATCCATGCTTTTGTTCTGGCCCTCCGGTCCAGTTTAAGAACCCATTGTGGCCCTCGAGTCAAAAAGTTTGCCCACCCCTGGTATAGCCTCTAAACCACTACTGTATACTATCTCCTGCTTTCCTCTTATATTCTCAGAGAACAAAACCGCCTAGTAGCTAAAAGGTACACAATAATAAGTACACAATAACATGTCTACGGAATGAATCAGTGCATTCATGAAGAAAAGCACCAATTGTCATGCAGACAGCGTATAATCTTGCAAAGTAACAGGAACATAACTGGTTCTTGCTTAAAACCCTCTTGAAATAAAAATTAATACATGTAATTATTAGAGTCTATTAGATTCTAATATTAGCCTTTGGTACCTGCCCCACTCACTTCTATAAATGAATATTGTCTTTGCATGAAAATCTTTGCATTTGTTTTTTTTAAATTTGTTCAATGTATATAGGACCTGCAGAGACACAGTGCACACAACTTGGCTCTTTGGAGAGAGGAACCTGAATCAGAAGGCTTAATATTAGTAAGGACTAAGCCAGATGAGAGGGTCCTGCTGGGCATGTTCAAGCTGATGTTTGCTTTGATTGATGTGGAGTTGAATTCATGTGGAAATTTGTATATAAAAAGGCACAAAAGCAGCCTGCCTGGTGTTGCTCACTGAAAGGGGGTCAACCTTTGAACCAGGAAATTCCAGTCAGGGCATATACCTGGGTTGTGGGCTCGATCCCCAGTTGGGGGCATGCAGAAGGCAGCCGATGGATGGTTCTCTCCCATCATTGATATTTCTTTCTCTTTCTCCCCCTCCATTCCTCTATGAAATTGAGAAGGCTAAAAAGGGCTAATTCCAATGTAACCCTGATATTTGGGGGGCTAGCAATCTGGATCCGTGCCAGTAAGCCCAGTGTACATTCTAGATAACCTATAATTAAGTCATTCCTCTTTCCCAGACACTGGTCTTGCAGAACCTGTTACAGAGGCCATAAAACTGTGAACAATCCACTGCCCCGGAGGGGGAGTTATTAATGCTGGTGCCAGCCCAGATCATCAGCTATGGCCTGGAGACCCCCAACACCTGGGGCCTTCTTGCAAAGCCCATGAAAAGGACCAGAAGCATAATCCATATTTGTGGGACAAAGACCACAGGGAGATATAAAAGAGAAGCCCCCTGCATGTTACTTTACTCAGATTTGGAACTTATTCCCTGAGTCCTCTGGTGTCAATAAACAGTGTCACTCCTTTTCTCTAAAGCGTCGCTTGGTTTTTCTCTGGTCTTCTGCAACAAAATCAATAAAAGCATATTTTAAAAAAATTAAAAAGCACAAAAGCAAGTAAATATAGGACTTCTACCCTGTATTTTCCAAATAATTCACAATTTCATCGGACAAAGGCTTATTTTTATATAGACCATGTTAAGGTGTACACACACGTGCACACACATTCTTCTTACATACATGTACACACCTTTCTTTGAAATAAATACACTACACTTATAACATAACTCTTAAAAAATGTCAAAAGTTATATATTGGATTTGACATTTTCCATAAGCTTAAAAAAGCCTTGGTTGCTACATGAATCTTGGTGAAATTGATTGTGCATAAGTTATTGTCAATTCCAGTCTATGGCAACATTGTGCGCTGTCTTAGTAGGAGCCTGATCATACCCCAGAGAGATAAGATAATCTAGTGGAATATGTCACTGGGCGACATCCACAGGAGGGATCAGAGCATTGTTTTCTTCACTCAAAAATTGCCTGATGTACTTTAAAGAAAGCCATCAGTAATGTTGATATGTCAACATAATTTAATTTATGATCTTATAAGTTATTGCCCCGAGTCATTAAGTGGTCTAACAAAAAGCACTAGAAATAATCAGGCAGTGTATCTTACAAAGGCCCTGGGATTTTTGTGACCTTATAAATACAAGTTATGGATGAAAAGAATTTTCTCCAAGGAGGTCCTAGAAACAGTATCCAATTACTTCTACATCTCAGACTGATATTGACATCCATATTATGAAAAGAACAGAAGTAATGGCTCATATTAGAAATTGAATAAAGGTTTGTAGTTGTTTTCTTGCTTCTTTATTAGTTCTTCTTAACTCAGTGAGGTTCTTATGGTTTAAAATTAGCTGTCCTTAGATAATAAACACTGATGAGTTATGACATAGTAAATAGTCACATATAGGGACATACAAATGTTATATTTATATAATTAACGTATATAAGTATACATTTTATATATACTTATATTTTATATAATTATTGTTAAACTAATTTAATCTTTGTAAATTGCAGATTAGCATAGCTACTGAAGCAAAACAAATATATGTGGGATTCATATAGAAGTTACTTACGGAAGTTACATCCTTGTTCCAAGGATGTCCAAAAAGTACTTCATTTTTTTCATATTCCAACCCATTACTTTGTTAAATCTGCAAACCTGTCTCAACTTTTTAAAAAAGTCACTCAACTGCCTAAAATAACAGATTTGAACAATTTCCCTCGGCCTTCCCTTCCCTATTTTAATGGAGTGAGAAATGATATGGTCAGGCATTTCTCTTCTACATATATAAGGTCTATGATAGATACCCACTGTGGATTTCAGGTATTATTTTTATTTATTTTATTTTATTTTTTTATTTTTTATTTTTTTTAATTAAATCTTTATTGTTCAGATTATTACATTTGTTCCTCTTTTTTTTCCCCCCATAACTCCCTTCCTCCCAGTTCCCGCCCCACCCTCCGCCCTCACTCCCCACCCACTGTCCTCATCCACAGGTGCACGATTTTTGTCCAGTCTCTTCCCACATCTCCCACACCCTTTTCCCCCCCAAGAATAGTCAGTCCATTCCCTTTCTATGTCCCTGATTCTATTATAATCAACAGTTCATTCTGTTCATCAGATTATTAATTCACTTGATTCTTAGATTCACTTGTTGATAGATGCATATTTGTTGTTCATAATGTGTATCTTTACCTTTTTCTTCCTCTTCCTCTTCTTAAAGGATACCTTTCAGCATTTCATATAATCCTGGTTTGGTGGTGGTGAACTCCTTTAGCTTTTCCTTATCTGTGAAGCTCTTTATCTGACCTTCAATTCTGAATGATAGCTTTGCTGGATAAAGTAATCTTGGTTGTAGGTTCTTGGTATTCATCACTTTGAATATTTCTTGCCACTCCCTTCTGGCCTGCAAAGTTTCTGTTGAGAAATCAGCTGACAGTCGTATGGGTATTCCCTTGTAGGTAACTGAGTTTCTTTCTCTTGCTGTTTTTAAGATTCTCTCTTTATCTTTTGCTCTTGGCATTTTAATTATGATGTGTCTTGGTGTGGTCCTCTTTGGATTCCTTTTGTTTGGGGTTCTCCGCGCTTCTTGGACCTGTAAGTCCATTTCTTTCACCAGGTGGGGGAAGTTTTCTGTCAGTATTTCTTCAAATAGGTTTTCAATATCTTGGTCTCTCTCATCTTCTGGCACCCCTATAATTCTGATGTTGGTACGCTTGAAGCTGTCCCAGAGGCTCCTTACACTATCCTCGCATTTTTGGATTCTTTTTTCATTTTGCTTTTCCGGTTGGATGTTTTTTGCTTCCTCGCATTTCAAATCATTGACTTGATTCTTGCGCTCCTCTGGTCTGCTGTCGGGCGTCTGTATAATAATCGTTATTTCAGTCCGTATATGCTTAATTTCTCGTTGGTTCCCCAATATAAGATCGAGGGTCTTATTAGTTTTCGTGTAGATCTCATTAAGTTTATCGACAGCTTCTAAACAGTTCTTGAGAGACCTTAAAAGTGTGGTTCTGAACTCTATATCTTCCATTGACAATTTTGTCCTGTTTCTTTGTCTCCGCATTTTGTTATGCTTCCTTGGTGCACCCCCTAGTGGTCTTTGTTCGAAGTCTTATAGTTAAATCTTGATTGTTGTAGCTAATTCCAGGGAGGGTTTGACCTCCAGGCCAAGTGGCTATGAGAATCAGCTGTGTCAGCAGTGAGAGAACTTCTGTCCTCTAGGGAGGTGCTAATCTAGCCTTTGCCTGAGGCTATCCGGCAAATGCCTCTGTGCAGGGCTTGCGCGGGGCGGGTCGCACAGGATCAACAGGGTGGGCCAGAGAGAGCAGTTATGGCGGCTCTCAGTCCTGTCCCCAGGGGCTCTGCCTCTCTGAGTCCCAGCACCCGCTGCAAAGCTCGGAGAGAAAGCTGCCCTCGCTCTGACCGAAGCCAGACAGTCCCGCTTCTCCCGTTTGAGTCTGGGTCCCTAAAGACTCGCCCGGATCTGGTGCTCAGAGTCTGCGACTCCCTCCCGATTGAAAACAACAACCGCGCCCTCCGCCGCCAGCCCGCTCCGTGCACTCCGCACCTCAGAATTTGACTTCACCACTGCGCCTCCTCTGAGTGTCCGTGTGCGTTTCTCTTTCCTCCTAGTTGTAGGACTTCTACTCAGCCAGCGTTCCTGTGGTTCTGGGTGATGTCCGTTCCGTGTTTTAGTTTCACTTTTGAAGTAGTTGTTCAAAGCAGCAAACTCCGGCGTTTACCTATGCCGCCATCTTGGTTCCTATTTATTTTATTTTATATTTTAAAATATATGTTATTGATTTTTTACAGAGAGGAAGAGAGAGAGATAGAGAGTTAGAAACATCGATGAGAGAGAAACATCGATCAGCTGCCTCCTGCACATCCCCCACTGGGGAAGTGCCCACAACCCAGGTACATGCCCTTGACCAGAATCGAACCCAGGACCTTTCAGTCCGCAAGCCAACGCTCTATCTACTGAGCCAAACTGGTTTCGGCAGGTATTATTTTTAGATGAAAAAGTAATAATTGCAAAATATACATAGAGCATATAAAACATATTTGGGATTCTTTTCTATTTTTGTTTTATCAAGTAAATGCCACTGAATTCTTTCTAGCTTTACTGAGAAATGAACTTGTACATATAACAATGCACAAGTTTAAGGTGTACAGCCAGTTCATTCAATACATTTATATAATGCAAAATGATTATCACCATGGTGTTAGCCAACACCTCCCTTCAATCACATAATTGCCATTTCTCTTTTGTGGTGAGAACATTTAATATCTACTCTCTTAGCAACTTTCAAGTATATATAGTAATGCAGTATTATTAGCTATAATCACCATGCTGTACATTAGATCCCCAGGACTTATTCATTTTATAACTGAAAGTTTGTACCCTTTAACCAAATGAAAAATACAAATTTTTCTTGTGACGTTATGATTCTAATCCCTATAAAGTTGAGTGTTATAGGTTAATGACCTTCTGCCTACCAGGAGCTATGAAATGATTCAGAAATAAAGTTTTCTTGTATTCTCTGCTTTACACTGTGATTAAAACCTACATAACTTTAACTTTTTGTGTATATAGTTGCATATATTTACTAGATACAGACATTTCTAAATTAAAATATCAACAACAAAAAATGCAAAGCATAGAGTAAATTTTTCTTTTCCATTTTATCACAAGTTGAAGGTGAAAAAAGGAACTGAATTTAACCCTTTAGCACTTTAACCCAATTTGCAGCAAACTGGAATCTCATATTAGTGCTACAAGTGATGTTAAGTACTGATCAAGTACCACTATGTCACTATATAGAATGTCAGAACAACCCATATGAAAGTACCAAGGGAACAACAACAACAACCAAAAAAAAACCCAACCAACCAAACAAACAAAAAAACACTGCCCTTTAAAAGGTTTTCAAATACACCACTATATTTTTTTGTAATGATTCAATAATGTTGGATTGATGTGGTAGTTTTTACTGAGTTACAAATGGAGTTAATAGATGTAGGAAAAGGCTGTGTCTTCTGGTGTATATCAGAAAAAAACAAAACAATAAATGTATTTGAATATAGATAATTGGGGAAACCACTGAGAAAAATAACAGTTCAGAATAAGATGATTCTATTACTGAGAGGAAATTCTTTGGAAGATTGTAGGAATGGGGTGGGAAGATATAAAATTTAAAGCTACTTTTTAATTATGTAAGGTGTACCTCAACAATCTTGAAGGTAACCAAACTAATATTTCAAATTAATAACAGAAATAACGTTAGAATATGCTATACCTGTATTTTAAGCAGTAAATTTCAAGATAAAGTAATCTTAGAGAATTAATCAATAAATTCATTAGACATTGTTTCTGTATAAGCCACCTATAAGATATAGAGATCTATTTGGCTGATTTAGGCAATGTACATTAGTTTTTTATAAAAAATATTAAAGCTATAACTAAATTATTGCACCTAAACACTTCATTGACCCTTAAAATACAGAAATAAATCAAGGAGGCCCTCATGAACCAAACTTAATTTCTCTTAAACAGGTTTCTCCTCCAACTTTGTTTATAATTGTGAAATTTGAAAAGTGTGAAAATTCCTTGGTATGTCTTATAAGCCATAATAAACATTATATATAATGTCAATGATGTTCTAGATCAATGGTTCTCAACCTTCCTAATGCCGCGACCCTTTAATACAGTTCCTCATGTTGTGGTGACCCCCAACCATAAAATTATTTTCATTGCTACTTCATAACTGTAATTTTGCTACTGTTATGAATCGTAATGTAAATATCTGATATGCAGAATGTATTTAGGTGACCCCTGTGAAAGGGTCGTTCGACCCCCAAAGGGGTCGCGACCCACAGGTTGAGAACCGTTGTTCTAGATAATAAGCATTCAAATACATAAGCTATGTTTCCTAGATGCAAATCCACTCAAATGTGTCAGTTAATTGTTTAGAGCAAATGGCAAATGAACAGACGAAAATAATATTAGTGAGCTGAATAAGAGGTCATTGAAAGCAGGGAGGACAGCAGCAACACTTAAATCACTCAATGAAAGATACTCTTGAGCAATAAGATATAACTATACCTGGCTGACACTCCACTACAACCAACGGGTCAGTTGTTCTGTAGCTCTGAGATTGCTCTGTTTGAGCAAATCCCAACTATCCATCCCAGAAGCAGAGTTAATGCTGCCCTGGTGTTTGGGATAATTGATAGAGTTTCTGATTGGGCATGCTCAGTGTAAACTGTGCCAGTTGTGCCAAGCACATGGCCTTAGAATCAAATTGAGCTGTGAAAAATGTCTAAATCCCTCACTGTCTTTCTAGGCACCATAGTTTGTGGCAGGTTCTGTGATTAGTTTCTTCTTCAAAGAAATAAAAAAACAACTCAAGAGAGAGTCACTATATTTTAATGAAACTTATGACCTATAGTATCAGCTGAAACAAAACAAATGTCTTAATTTAAAGAGGAAAGAAATATAAAACTCGTGGGTGAGTATGGGGTGGAAGAAGAGTCATTATAACTACAGTCATTTAATTCATGGCTTACCTATTAGATTCCATTATGATTTTAGCCCAGACTAAGCTTTGGCCACCCAATAAAACCTGTTTAAATCTTCATCCAAGGTCCTAAAGATTTGGGGATCACCAGATTCACTTCAAGCTTAATGCAAAGTGAACACTCTCATTTAGGGGACACCCAAACTAGCTTATTTTTTTCGGGTTTCAGCATCAGTCTAAGTGTCCAGGCTAATAGATGTAGTTACTCTAAACTGAAATGAGATTTGACTGATACAAAAAACTAGCTGATAATTTTACCTTTATGTAGGCAAGTGATGTCCTCATTATAGAGAAAAAAAAAAACTTTAAGAAAAAAGACTTGGTTTTAGCATGAACCATTAAAAATGGTGAACCAAAATAGCACAAATAATAAATCATGAGTTGAGTAAAATGATATCAGACTATGTTCATAATGGACTGATCATAAAACAACATCTAAAGAGCTATGCATTCAGGTGGATTGGAGTGACATCAGAGGAATGGCAGTGTGAAAGATCCCCTTGGCCTCTCCCCCTGAAATTTAAACAAGTTAACCAATTATAATTCAGCAAAAAAGTCCCTACTCAATACAAGGCACACCTGAGAGAGCCACACATTGATACCTCTAAAGGTGGGCCACTGGGAATAAACAGGGAGATGAGAAGGAAGGAAAGCTCAGATAGCTGACACAGATACAGCCCTGCAGCCTGGAGCTCATGGCTCAGCCTGGAGAGGGGAGGAAGCCTGTGGTAGCAGGTGCTTCCTTCAACCAGGAGGAACAGAGAGCTGTGGGAGTGGGGGGCAATCCAGCAGGGCAAGTGGAGCAAACAGTGACTGAACCAGCAGTTGCCTACACAGCACAGAATTCTGCTGCTGTATGGCTGTCCACTGTGGGCAGTGATATTTCAGACAAATAAATGGAACCACAGAGCTCTGTTGCCCCTTGGACTCACAAAACTCACCTCCCATAGCCCTTGGTGTTGGGTTGAAGAGTGCATTATCTGTAAACCCAGAGCTGTTGCAGTAGAAAAGCTGTTTCCCTCTGTGACTGATCTCCAGGTGGCATGCTTGGAGTGGGACCCCACAGAGGTCAGGAGTCCACATTATAGTTAGGGCAAAACAAACTCGAACCCCAAGCAGCATGGCTGTACTGTCTTATGGAAACCGGAAGCAGTAGAGGTCAAATCTGGGAGACCAAAAAGAATCTCCTGATTCAGCACCATCTACTGAAAAATAGTAAAAAGACCTATCCAGAGAAAGCCTCTGTGGAAGGGTCATTAATATAGACATATATACATGCCTACATAAAGGAGAATAGCAAATACCATGAATAACCATTGTAACGAGGATGATCAGAAAGAAAATGAAAAATCCCCCAAAAGCAAGCCGGAACAATTGGAAATGTATGATATAAGTGATAGAGACTTCAAGATTACAATTCTGAAAATATTTAATGAGATGTGAGAAAATACAGGCAATTCAATGCACTCAGAAAACAAATCGATGAACAGCATGAGATTGAAACTTTACAAAAATTCCAGTCAGAAATCCTGGAAACCAAGCATGCAATTAAGGAGATTAGGGGTAAACTACTGAGCATAGAAAACAGAACCAACCAGATGGAGGAAATAATTAGTGATATCAAAGACAGAAATCTATAAATGCCACAGAGGGAAGAATAGAGAGACCTGAGCATAAAGAAAAATGAAAGAGCTCTATAAGAACTATCTGACTCCATCAGTAAAAGCAATATTAGAATAAGAGGCAATCACAAAAGAAAAGGAGAAGGAGAAGGGAACAGAGAGTCTATTCAAATAAATAGTGGCTGAGAACTTCTAAAACCTATGGAAAGAACTAGATCCTCAAATCCAAGAAGCAAACAGAACACCTAGTTACCTCAATCCAAAGAAGCCTTCTCCAAGGCACATTGTATTAAAACTGTCAAAAATTAATGACAAAATAATTTCAAAGCAGTCAGGAAAAAGAAGAAATGGCCTATAAAGGAAAACCCATCAGAATTTCATCCAATTTCTTAGCAGAAACTCTATAAGTCAGAAGAGAAAGGAGCCAAATATTCAAACATCTGAAAGAGAGAAAATACCTCCCACAAATAATATATCCTATCATTCAATTATGAAGGAGATATAAAGACATTCCCAGACATCCAGAAGCTGAGGGATTTTATCACTAGAAAACCTCCATTGCAGAAAATACTCATGGGAGTTATTCTACCTGAAACAAAGAACATAAGGTCACAACACTATGAGTAAGGTCACCAAAACCTTACAGCATAAACAGGTATAATTTGTGACAACAAAAACATAAAAGTGGAGGATGTAAAGGCTTGAACTGGCAAAGGAGGATGAAGTTCAGATGCATTCAAAAGAAAAAACAAGCTACTATATATATGCAACCTTATTTTTTATAAAGCTAATGATAACCACACACAAAAATCCCCAAACCAGGACACATAGTTTTACAAAAGAGGAAAGAAGTATGAAACACCACCAAACAAAAACAACAGACAAAAATGTAAAGGAAATGAACCAATGAATACACAGAGCTACCAGAAAACAAAAAAAAAATAGCTATAGGAAATCCTCATACATTAATATTTACCCTAAATATAAATGGTCTGAATTCACTAATAAAGAGGCAGAGTAACAGAGTGGATCAAAAAACAAAACCCAACCATATGCTTCCTATAAGAGATACATCTAAGATGCAAAGACAAAGGTAGATTCAAAGTAAAAGGGTGGAAAATTATTCTCTAACCAAATAACATCCACAGAAAAGCAGGTATAGCCATACCTATATCTGACAAGATATATTTCAAGATAACAAGAGACAAAGATGAACACTTTATAATGATAATGGGGACACTATATCAAGAAAACATAACACTTCTGAATATATATGCATCCAACCAGGGAGCACCAAAATATATAAAACAGCTACTCACAAAACTAAAGAGAGAAACAGATCAAAATATAATCATAGTTGGGGACTTTAATACTCCATTGACAGCTCTAGACAGATCAACCAAAGAGAAAATGAATAAAGAAATACCGGCCTTAAATTATATACTAGAACAATGGACATAATTGGCATTTAGAGCCTTTCATCCCAGAACATCAGATTATACATTCTTCTCCAGTGCATATGGAACATTCTCAAGGACAGACCATATGTTGGGTCACAAAACTATCAACAAATTCAAGATTGAAAATATACCAAGCATATTCTCTAACCACAATGCCTTGAAATTAGAAATTAACTGCAAAAAGAAACCCACAAATACATGGAGCTTAAACAACATACTACTGAAAAATGCCTGGGTCAAAAAAGAAATAAAAGATGTGATCAAAATATATGTAGAGAGAAATGAGAATGAAAATACAACACATTAAAATTTCTGGGATGCAGCAAAAGCAGTAATAATAGAGACGTTTATGTCATTACAGGCCTAGCTCAAGAAACAAGAGAAATCCCAAATAAACAGCCTAACATCACATTTTAAAGAACTAAAGAAGAACAAAAGCAACCCAAAGTCTGCAGAAGAAAGGAAATAAAAATTTGAGTAGAATTGAATAAAATAGAGAACAAAAAGACTATACAAAAAAATCAATAAAACAAAGAACTGGTTCTTTGAAAGATTAATAAATTTGACAAACCCGTGGATAGACTCACTAAGGAAAAAAGGGAAAAGACCCATAACCCGTGGATAGACTCACTAAGGAAAAAAGGGAAAAGACCCATATAAACAAAATCAGAAATGAGAGAGAAGTCACCACAGACACTACAGATATACAAAGGATCATACTAGAATATTATGAAAGATATATGCCTCCAAGTTCAATGACCTAGAAGAATGAATAATTTCCTAGAAATATATAACCTTACTAGACTAAGTCATGAAGAATTGGAAAATCTAAATAGACCAATCAACAGTGAGGAAATTAAAACAACCATCAAAAACCTCACAAAAAATAAAAGTCCAGAATCAGATGGCTTCATCAGTGAATTCTACCAAGCATTCAAAGAAGATTTAAAACCTATCCTTCTCAAACTCTTCCAAAAAATTGGAGAGGCAATACTTCTTTACACATTTTATGAGGTCAATATAATCCTGATACCAAAACCTGGCAAAGATAACACAAAAAAGAAAACTACAGGCCAATATCTCTGATGAATCCAGTAGGAGGGGATCAAGCCCACAATCCAGGCATGTGCCTTGACTGAGAATTGAACCGGCAACCTTTTGGTTCCTGGTATGACACTCAACAACTGAGCCACACCAGCCAGGGCACATTGTTGTGTTTAACACAGCTATAATTATACATTATGTACACATTTGTATTATTTCCCCCATTTAATACTATATTATGCACTTGTTTATAGGTCTTCAAGAACATAATTTCCAATGGTTACACAATATTTCATTCAGTGCATGGCATCATAGATTAACATAATTTTTTACTAAATGCTTCCAATTTTTCATTATTATAAAAGATGATCATCATTGTGCATAAAATATATTTTGTTTAGAATGATTTCCAAAGCATTCTGTCCTAGATGTGAAGTTACTGAGTCATAGTAATACCATTTTAAATAATCCTAATACTGATTTTCAAATTCATTCTGAAAGTGTTTTACCAAATTCATTACAACTAAAAATATATAAGGACACCTCTTTCCACACACCTTTGCTAGCACTGAGCATTTTTATCATTGTAAATAATTGCTAATTTCTTAAGAGATGAATCATATTCCATTGTTTAACATACATACTTTGCATTACTCATGGGCTCACACATTTTTTATAGATTTGTTGAGAGAGTCCTTATCTATTGCTGTCATGTTAAAATTTTTCTGAAAGTCCCCAGGAGACATCTGATATATGCTCATGTTTACTAGTTGCTTCTCCTCTTTTGTGACTAAGGAGTGGACTTAAGAAATATCTATATTTGTTGAATTTATTCATGCTCATTTGCTCTGAAGCAGGCAGGCTTTATAAGGCAGAATGGTTTCGTTTTTCTAACCAAAAGCACTGATACTAAATGTGCACTTGAAAACCACTGGGGAAATTTGAGCTGAAAATTTCAGCAGTGAAAGACCATCCAGGTAAGAAAGAGGCCCTTTGGAATAGTTTTGTCTTTATGATTGCTTTCACAAAAGGAATCTGGGGAATGCATGTGTCTGAGTGACTACACAGGGAAGCCGAGAAAAAAAAAAAGGAGTGAATAATTTAATTATGATTTTAACTGCTACCTATAGTAAATCGACGGTTTAGATAAAACCTAAACTTCCTATTTTACCTAAATTATTTCACAGGTCTCAGGGTTCTGTTGATGTATATTATTGTCTTTATGTTACTAAAATTCATCACCTTTTATGTTTACACCTTCCACAATCACTGTCATTTGCTGTTTAGTGTAGACTCTCTTTCTGTCTGAGTCACCTAGGTGTCAGTGATAAGTACTAGAGAAATAGAGAGACAGAAACATCAGGGTGAGGGACTGTTAAGACTCTTAATTGAGTATTTGGCATGTTTTCTAGTGATGTGACAGGTAATAATTAAGACTGCTTAATTAGTTTCTGAATATTGAAATGAGGAACAGTAACAAAACTGAATAGCGCTAATGAAAGACTGAATTACTATAATCAAAACAGCTTTATCTCCAAGTAAGACTTCTGCATACAATAAGTATATCCCCTTTCTTTTTGCATAAGAGAAATATGAGTTGAATTGCCACAGTGATTAAAACCAAAGATCTTACCTAATTCTTACAATTAAAGGTGTTCTTTAATGCTAGAAAGATACTTAAGAGTTTAAAGGTGAAATTTTTCATGTAAAAGAAGTTGTATTGTGAGGCAAACAAGGTCTCATGTATATTGCTGTGGATATTTAGTAATTAGATGTAAGAGGTTCACATCCAAAATATGAGGAGGAACAATAAAAATAGTAAAATATACAGATCTGGAAAGCACACTGTTGTATTTCATTCCTCTTTTCTGAAATTCTGAACAGGTTCCATTAGATAAAGACCCTCCCCCCAACAAATTTACTCTTTATTTCTTAAATCTAACTTATAACATAAGCACTTGGAGATGTTGTTAAATTAGACTTGTGTGGCTGGGTCTATGATTTATTTATTTTTTGAATCTCCAGACTCTATTATATAAAGTGTTTAGCAGATACCTGTACAGTGGAATTTTAAAAAACTATCCAAATGAATCAGCAACTCCAAGAAATTTCCCAATAACCTTTATTTGTTTTTTTTGTTGCTTTTTTTCCTGTTGTCTAATTGTGAATATGTGTGTGGGTGCAGTTTTCTTCTTTGGGGCCAAACAGCTGGGGCTTCCCTCACTATTAAGAGCCAGCAACCGCCAAACCCAAGTTTCTAAGGTTGCAAAATGGATTGAATTCTCAGGGGCGCTTTGTCCCAGAGCATGTGGAATTTGAAAGCAAAAGCAGATGGAGTCCCAGAGAAAGACAGCTTGATGATGATGATTTTAATGATTAAATAGAAATCAAACAAGATACCATTGAGGGATGGAGCGAACTGGGAAGCTGTCAGAGGGTCACAGAGGAGAGGAAAGGGGAGTTTCAGAAAGTTTCTGTGAACCATAGGCAAAGCCATGATGCTGGGAGAGCCCTGAAGCCCAAGGACAATAGATGTATGTCCCGCCCTGATTAGTAATGGCGGGAGATGCAGAGGGCTGGTTAACCCATTAGATAGTCAGCAAGGCGAGCCACCGGAGAATATGTGGCAGCTTCATGGAGCCAGACCCAAACAGGTGGCAGACAGCTTGAGCTGGGTCCTTTGTGTTGGTTGCTGGCCTCGTTTAAAATAACAGTAGTAAAATGTCTATTGGGCTGTAGCTTCACTTTTTTGTTTTTCTTTTGGCCAAGCATTGGTGCATGGCAGGGCAATGACAGGAAGCTTAGTTTCTGTTCTGCTTTGATGTTTTTATCTTCCGTATTTCCTGAGACTCTCACAGCCATGAACTTTCTCTAAAAAATGCAATCGAAAATGCCCGATGGTGACCCAGTTAAGTTCTCCCTTTAGGTACACTAACTGCTCACCCTTAAACTCATCCAAGTCACCCCTATGCTAAGCGGCACAGCAGCCTGGCTCTGGTAAGGTGTGAAACTCGAGGGCAGCCATGTCAAATTCAGATGTAATGGCAGGTGAATTCTGTAGGTGAATACACCTGTTGTAATGTTCTTGAAACACATAAAAAGGCTTTAGGGAATATTACCCATTAAAGGCAGACACCAGAGAGGCTGATGCGTCAGATAAGTATATAACCTGTGCACTGCTTCAGGCATTCTTTGATTTGTGGTTAATCCAATTTTTGTGGCTTGCTCAACTTTGCATTTCAGCGAAATCATTTTTGAAGCTGTAAAGTAAAACAGAAGTTTGTTTTTGTCGTACAAATGCAATGAACCAGATTTCCAATTTGAACATGCCTCTCATATCAGGTGCGTCTGACACAATATTTAACTGGTTCAGAAGAATGTGGTATAACCTTTGCTCTCCTTATAATAGAAGACAAGACAAAATGAGTTAGAAAAAGATGCCTTAAGTAATAGCTGACCAGGCTCAATTTCAGACCAGAAACTACTCTAAAATGATTGTTCTTCCTACATATAAAGAGGCAACATGGAGGAAAAGCTGGACCAGGCTTCCACTCGGTTCCTGCATGTGGGTAAAGTAGGCTTCATTCATAGGGCTTCCTCCCACAAAATATTTGGGGCATTTGCTGGGTTAAACAAAGCTGAAGAATTGTCTTTGCGATGAGTCTTCTCAGAGTTTGTCTGCATTTTCTTTTTCAATTAGAGTTGACATTCAATATTATTTTGTATTAGCTTCAGGTGTACACACAGTGGTTAGACAACCATATAGTTTACAAAGTGGTCCCCCCGATATTTCAAGTACCCACTTGGCTTCATGCATAGTTATGACAACATTATTGACTGTATTCCCTATGCTGTACCTTACATCCCAGGGACCATTTTGTGACTACCAACTTTGCTTAAGTACATTGTAAAATTTATAAAATGCATATAGACAATGTCTACTAAACTTATTCAATTTCGTTGACTCCCCTTGTGCTTTTTGTTACAGAATATCTCATGAGACAGGAAGCTGAGCCAGAAATGGTCTTTTGAAACTGAGAGGCTGAACCAGGGGTGGGCAAACTTTTTGACTCGAGGGCCACAATGGGTTCTTAAACTGGACCGGAGGGCCGGAACAAAAGCATGGATGGAGTGTTTGTGTGAACTAATATAAATTCAAAGTAAACATCATTACATAAAAGGGTACAGTCTTTTTTTTCAAATAGTTTTATTCATTTCAAACGGGCCGAATCCGGCCCGCAGGCCGTAGTTTGCCCACGGCTGGCTGAACCATCTCCTTTGCTATATCAAAACAGAAACTGCTGGAGTCGCTGTTGAAAGCCAGTTTAAGATCCAAATCTCATGAAGATGAGGGGACCAGGATAACTTTCTAACTCATTTCCTGTGTGGTGAAGATTCCTTGTTTTAAATGACAACATTAAATTTTGGGTGAAAATATGATTTTGTGGTCAAAGGATTTTAGGCAAACCCGAGTCAACAAAATTAAATTTTTTTTAAAGGTACATCTTAGAATGTTTTTTAAAAGCAGACACTTCTTGGGATGGCTACTTAGATCACAAAAAGTTCCTTTCTTCTGGGAACTGCTCCTATAACTCAGAAATTTGTCGTCTGTAGTTACATATATTCTGATTCCCAGGCTATAGCTGATTGATCAAGGAATAAAATATTTGAACTTCAAGGACCCATTAAGAACA
Source organism: Myotis daubentonii (assembly GCF_963259705.1). Taxonomy (NCBI): domain Eukaryota; kingdom Metazoa; phylum Chordata; class Mammalia; order Chiroptera; family Vespertilionidae; genus Myotis; species Myotis daubentonii. The sequence continues at coordinate 61,643,860 of NC_081861.1, forward strand.
ATTGTCCTCATAGCATTTTTATAATAGAAGAAAAGATAAATATATATATTTGATCTCAGGGAGGAAGGGAGAAAGAGAGAAAGATAGAAACATCAATGATGAGAGAGAATCATTGATTGGCTGCCTCCTGCACATTCCTTACTAGGGATCGAACCGCAACCCAGTCATGTGACCTTGGCCGCAATTGAACCCATCACCCTTCAGTCTGCAGGCCGATGCTCTAGCCACTGAGCCCAACTGGCAAAGGCGTCCTCCTGGCATTTTAAGCTGAGAGATACAGAAGCTGGCCATCACTGGTGACAACGTCACTTAAGTGTTCCATGAGAAGTGGTTTTGAAATCTGATTCAACTTCACACTTGTGGCAGTTATGCAAAAATGCTGATTCCTGTGCCCTCCCCAAGCTCTCTAAATCAGAATGTCTTACACCTGATTTACACAAAAATGTTTCATAATGAGAGCTAAGAATAACTGAAGACTCACTGTGCACTCTATACCAAGGACTGGCGTTCTTAACAAGATCTTCAAGGGGGTTTGATGCATCCTGCCCAGCACTGGTGCAAAGTTGCCCATTTGGGAAGTTCTGGCAGCTCTTGCTGCTGGCATGTTCAGTAGTTAGTAATCTTACTGAAGTTCAGTAACTCAACTGTTTTTTTTGACTTCCGTGTATTACCAGAGACTCCTTCCAATAAATTCACTTTTAGGTTTATACCAGCTCAAATTGATTTTGGTTGCTTGCAACCAAAAGAACCTCAACTAATACAATTGTGTACATTTCCTAGAAGGAGATTATAGCGTGCAGTGCTTCACAAACATATTTGACTGCTGAATGTGTTGTCTCAAGGAGCTTCTTGTTACACCAGTGTTGCAATGCACATGCTCTGGGGGAAGCATTAATTCAAGGCAGTAGTTTTCAACCTTTTTCATCCCATGTACACATAAACTAATTACTAAAATTCTGCGGCACACCACAAAATATGTTTTTTGCCAATCTGACAGTAAATAGGTATAATTTTTATTCATTCACACCAGACGGCTATTGTTATGTTGGCTGTTGTCATTTTTTAATTTGACAATCTAAGGGAACAAAGATCAGTGCTCTGTCTAAATAGTCAGGTATTGTACGTTCTAAGAAATTCTTGCGGCACACCAGTGTGCCTGCCTCCGCATACCAGTTGAAAATCACTGGTTTAAGGTAATTCATTTAACAGTGTTATGAATGTGCTATAGGCTACATAATCAATGTTTCGTTTCTTGGGGTTACATTAATTGCTTTACTATATGGTCTTAGAATGAAGGACACTCAGAGATGAAATACACAATTGGATGCAATTAAATAAAACCTTAATACTCAGTTTCAGGATCTCTTTGGGAAACCAGAAGTCAGGGCTCTCCCTCAGTGATGCAGTTCTATTTGCATATGATAAGTCTTTTCCACTCACCTATGTGTTTTACATAGAAGACATCACATTCTGCAGTGTACCCAGACAGATTAGGCATGGCTGCTCATTCTATGTCTGTAATTAAAGGGGAAAAAAAGGTTATTAAAGGAATAGACAAAAAGTAATAAATTTTCCCTTCTAAATACTTAAAAGTTTATGGAAATGCAAAAAAATAGCAGGATAAATAGCATCAGATTCAGTTGAAATTCAAATTCTGTCATTTATTAGCTCTGTCCACTTGAACAAGGGCCTCTGCGTACTTCTCTAAGCTTTTTTTCTGTCTTACACAAGGAGATAATAATTCCTCCTATATTTTTTTAGGTTAGGACTAAATGAAATTATAGTAACTATAATGGTAGTTACCATTTATTAATATATTTCTACATGCCAAGTAATATGCTGTCTTTTTTTTTTAAATATGTTTTATTGATTTTTTACAGAGAGGAAGGGAGAGAGATAGAGAGTTAGAAACATCGATGAGAGAGAAACATCGACCAGCTGCCTCCTACACACCCCCCACTGGGGATGTGCCCACAACCCAGGTACATGCCCTTGACCGGAATCGAACCTGGGACCCTTCAGTCCGCAGGCCGATGCTCTATCCACTGAGCCAAACCGGTTTCGGCTATGCTAAGTCTTTTTAATGTATTACCTTATTTAATTTTCTAAACAATTCTGTGAGGTGATTACTACTCATTTTTCTATTTTGTAGCTAAGGAAATTTAAGCTCAGAAATATTAAGAGCATTGCCTAAGGATGCTCAGTAAATAGAATAGTCAGGATACAAACCTAGACAGTTGGACTTCAATGCCTACATATTGTAAGCACTCAGGATTTAACTTTTGCCTCCAGGAAGTTCTGTCTTTCCCTGTGACTAATCCGTAGCAGAGAAACACATTGTTATGACAAAATATTTAAATTGTGAAAGAAAAATATGAAAAATCCATATAGATGACACTCATGAATTTTGGCTTTTATTCATGGTCAAGCTAGGAATCTTTGAAAGGATAATTTCAGTGGAGAGGAGAGAGGATTGAATTATTGAAAGAATCACAGTAAAATAAGGAAAATTGACTGGAGCACCTGCATCATAGAGAGAAAGCTGAAGGAGTGATATAATTTGGGTGGGATTAGTGAAAAAAAAAAGTCATTTGAGGAAAGGGTTTTAACTAAAGTAGAAATGTGGATTGGTAAAAAACAACAGGAATGGGCTACCACAAACAGGGATAAAATGTACCATTGGAATAGTAAAGATGAGCAAATTAGTTTGCTTAGATGAAGGACATGATTTAAATTCAAAAGTTTAAGAACAATAAAGAGAGGTAGATTGAGAAATGGCTCAAGGATAAAGTGCCCACCCCACCTTCTCATATAGAAGCTAACATTTATCGGATGGAAACTCTGTGTGAGGCACTACCTTAATCATTTTACTTGTATGAAATCATCTAATGTTCATATCAATCCTATGAAGTTGGCAAAATTATGAGATCTATTTTACTGTTGAGGTAAATGAGAAACATGAAAGTTCAATAACTTATATAAGGCTACTAGGAAGTGGAAGAGCCAGCATTCAAAGCCAGGAAATTAAGCTTCAGACTCGATATCTTTACCAGTATGCTGTACCACTTTGTAGCTTGGGTTGGCTTTATTAGGTTACTCCCTTTCTCATAAAACTAAAGTAGTTTCTTATTACTTTTATTAGCAAATTTACATTCCTGTACCTGGACCTTTAGAGATCTCTATCAACTCGCCACTCTTGAGCACCAACATATTTTTCATCAGTCTCCCCAAATGGACCCGCCTCTATTATAGGTAAATTAATGTTCCCCTACTTGGCATACTTTCTCTCTGCTAATCCATTGTCTCTGAACTCCTTTAACATTCGGCTCAAAATATTTTGTCATTGACTCCAAGAAGCCCTCTTTGATTTTTTCGCATCAAATATCAATTATAAATTACTCTTTTCCTCACAAAATATATCAGCTCAGTGGAGATTGATTATTTTTCCCTTAGTAACCTTACTTGATAAGCAATATTGAGTCTATGTTTTTGAGTGTCTTTCCACTTAATAGATTATCAGATCCTTGTGATCAGTGTATCTGTATACCATATCCATTCATTTGATGTTGACCACATAGAATAGGTGGAACCAGTGGGAAAACAGTAGCAAAAATAGTAGAAAATTTTTTTTCTCACCATCTTTCTATCCAGAAACAGATTTGTTTAAAAAAATCTACTTTTTTTTTCTGAAAGAAGCCTAAGTTCAGATTGTTAATATTTTTCCCAAACAGAGAGTAGTACAAGCATATTATTCTTGTTAATTTTTATTTCATTTATTTATTTTTTATTTCAGAGAGAAAAGGACAGAAAGAGATAGAAACATCAATGATGAGAAAGAACCATTGATCAGCTGCCTCCTGCACTTCCCCTGTTGGGGATCAAGCCCACAACCCGTGACCTCTTGGTCCATAGGTTGACCCTCAACCAGGCTGGCGCACCATTCTTGATTGCACTTTGCAGATATTGTGTTTTTTGCTGTTGTTGTTGTTGTTTTTGTTGTTGTTGTTTTTTACAAATTGGAGGTTTATGGCAGCCCTGCATCACACAAACCTATCAACATCATTTTTACAACACCATTTTCTTGCTTCATTTCTCTGTGTCACATTTTGGTAATTGTCTCAATATTTCAGATTTTTCATTATTATTATAAGTATTTATTATAAAGATCTGTGGTCAGCAATCTTTGATGTTGCTATTGTAATTGTTTTGGGGCACCATGAACTGTGCTCATATAAGACTATGAACTTAATGGATAAATGTGTGTATTCTGACTGCTCCACTGACAAGCCATTACCCATCTCTCTCCTTTTGGGACCACCCTATTCCCTGAGACGCAACAATATTGAAACTCGGCCAATGATCAACCTATAGTGGCTTCTAAGTGTTCAAGTAAAGGGAAGAGTCCCTTGTCTACTCCTGGTGAAGATGCTGTGAAGGTTGTTGAAATGACAACACAGGTTTTAGGATATTACATAAACTTAATTGATAAAGCCGCAGAAGGGTTTGAGATGATTGACTTCAATTTTGAAAGAAGTTCTACTGTGTCTAAAATGCTATCAAACAGCATTGCATGTGTGTGTGGCGGGGGGGCGGGGGGGGGGAGATGGCGGCTGGCAGGACAGAGGTGAGGGATAGGAAGTGAGTGAGGAGATGAAAGGAGAGTGTGTGGATGTGTGTGGTGTGTGTGAGCGAGTGAGGGACAGTTAAATCCAGCAGGAGCAGCAGGGGCTGGCAGACCAGGCTCTCTGGAACAGGGAGAGACTACCAGCGCTTCGGGCACTCCCCGGACTGTGGGACTCTGGCACGGAGCCCACACCATCTTGAAGGGGAGAGTGGCTTCTTCTAGGAACTCATCAGCACCATCACCCAGACAGGCCTTGGACACTGCCCACGACTTAGTAGCCACTCCAGCCAAAATCCTGCAGCCACACCCGCAGACTCACAGACCCTGGGATCTCCACCTCCAAAGGTCACCTTGCCCTCAGCAGTAACTACAACTCCCTTCCCCAGCAGCAGACCTCCTCCAGCGCACAGGTCTCCTAGGCACACCACTCCATAGACTCCTCTTAGGAGTCACTGTGAGCCCCAGCTGGGTGTGATTTTGTACAGACAGAGACGCACTCCCCCCCAGTAGAAATTCTGAATTCCCTCTGCCTGAATAACTGCCCACACACAACCAGCTGCACAACTTCAGTGCCAGGGCCCTTCAGCGCCAGGGCCCCTCAGAGTGCGTCACAGCTCAGCGCCTGCACTGCCACAGTTGCTCATTCCCCCTGAGCCCACCTATCCACAGGGCACTTTGGGAAGCCGCAGTGAGCCTCTGCTGGGTCTAATCTTGGACAAATAGGGACGCACTCCCCTGGGCAGTAGAAATTCTGAATTCACCCATCCTGGATACCTGCCCAAAGACACCTCGATTAAGCGTGCCAGGGCCCCTCAGAGTGCTTCAGTGCACCTGCGCTAGCAAACTCACTGCGGGTGCTCCTGTGTGCCACCACTGGGAACGCGCGCCTATCCACCACAGGTGCATCAGCAAAAACTGAGTTTCCCCACCCCACAGCTGCGGAACTCTGGACACTACAGGTGCATGCTTTTCCAGCGTGCAGGTCTCCCAAGACCACCACTCCACAGGCAGCCCTGGGGCCCTGCTGTGAGCCCCGCTGGACACGCACTTAAACAAACAGGGGTGCACTGCTGGGCTATAGAAATGCTGAATTCCCTCTTCTGGGATACCTGCCCACAGACACTGCAATCCAGTGGCTTCAGTGCGAGGGCCTTTCAGAGTCTGTCAGTACACCCTGCTGGCAAACACACCACAGGTACCCCTGTGAACTGACGCTGGGGTAGCGTTTATACAACCACAGAGGCAGCAGCAAAAGCTAAGTCTGCCCACCCCACAACTACCAAACTCTGAACACCACAGTCATGCCTTTCCAGAACGCAGGCCTCCTGAGCCCCACCACCCCAACAGACGATTCCTGGGTGCCACTGTGAGTCTCTGCTGGGCACACGTGATTTCAACCAAGGATGCAAGACAGCAAAACTTGGGACACCCCCTCCACAGCTGCTGACTTCTAGGAACCTCAGTTGCACCTTTCTAGCTCACAGGCCTACATCAAGAGAACCCAAATAGCTCAAGTAGGGAGCTACACTAGACTACCAAGCCCAGGAGACCTGAGAGGCCACACCAGTAGCAACATACCCAAAAGAAACTGGGTAGCAAAGCAATCGGAGCTACAATTAAAACATTACAGCAAAACATGGGAAGACAAAAAAGCAATCCACAAAGGAAAGAAAAAGAGGAGTCACCAGAAAGGGAGTTAAATAAAATTGAGGCTAGCAACATATCAGAGAAAGAATTCAGAGTCATGGTTATAAGGATGCTCAAATGGTTGGATGACAAATACACACAACTCAATGAGAATTATAAGGAGCTGAATGAGAATGTCACCAACATGAAAAGGAACCAAGAGGAAATGAAGAACGACATAGCTGCAATAAATAACACAATGGAAGGCTTAAACAGCAGACTAGAAGAGGCTGAGGACTGCATCAGCAAATTAGAAGACAAGGTAGGAAACACACAAACACAGGAGCAACTGGAAAAAAACTTAAAAAGCAAGAGGAGAGCCTAAGGGAGCTTTGGGACAATTCAAAATGAAACAACATTCACTTAATAGGGGTACCAGAAGGAGAGGAAGAGAAGCAAGGAATAGAAAACCTGTTTGAAGAAATAATGACAGAAAACTTCCCTGATACTGGCAAGAAAAAACTACACAAGTCCAAGAAGCACATAGAGTGCCAAACAAGATGAACCCCAAAAGACCAACACCAAGACACATCATAATTAAATTGGCAAATACCAACGACAAAGTAAGAATCTTAAAAGCTGCCAGAGAGAGACAGAAAGTTACCTACAAAGGATCTCATATTAGAATATCAGCTGACTTCTCAACAGAAACACACCAGGCAAGAAGGGAATGGAATGAAATATACAAAGTGATGCAAAGCAAGGGACTGAATCCAAGAATACTATACCCAACAAGGCTATCATTCAAAATTGAAGGTGGAATCAGGAGCTTCACAAGCAAAAAAGGGCTAAGAGAGTTTATTACCACCAAGCCAGCAATGCAAGAAATGCTAAAGGGACTTCTGTAAAAAGGAGAAACAGAAAGGCAAGAAAAACACAAACATTAAGAATAAAAATGACCACAAACAAGTACTTTTCAATAATAACATTAAATGTAAATGGATTAAATGCTCCAATCAAAAGACACAGGGTAGATGAATGGATAAGAAAAATGACCCATATTTTTGCTGTCTGCAAGAGACCCACCTCAGAACAAAGGATTCTCACAGACTGGGAGTGAAGGGATGGAAAAAAATGTTTCATGTAAATGGATATGAGAAAAAAGCTGGGGTTGCGAAACTTATATTTGACAAAAAAGACCTCAAACTCTATGGCATTTCTATACACCAATAGTGAACTTACAGAAAGAGAAATTAAAAAAAAACAATCCCATTTACCAATGCACCAAAAAAATTAAGATACCTAGTAATAAACTTAACTAAGGAGGTAAAAGACCTCTACCCAGAAAACTACAGGACATTGAAAAAAGAGATAGAGGAAGACATAAACAGATGGAAGAACATACCGTGTTCATGGATTGGTAGAATCAACATCATCAAAATGTCCATATTACCCAAAGCAATATATAGATTCAATTCACTCCCCATTAAAATACCAACAGCATATTTCACCGATCTAGAAAAAAACTCTCCAAAAATTCATCTGGAATAATAATAATAAAAAAAACCCGAATAGCTGCTGCGATCCTGAGAAAGAAGAACAAAGTAGGTGGGATCTCAATACCAGTTATCAAGCTGTATTACAAAGCCACTGTTCTCAAAACTTCCCGGTACTGGCACAAGAACAGATATACAGACCAATGGAATAGAATAGAGAGCCTAGAAATTGGCCCGAACCAATATGCCCAATTAATATTTGACAATGGAGGCAAGAACATACAATGGAGTCAAGACAGTCTCTTCAATAAATGGTGCTGGGAAATTTGGTCAGACCCATGCAAAAAAATGAAACTAGACCACCACCTTACACCATACACAAAAATAAACTCAAAATGGATAAGGGACTTAAACATAAGACAGGAAACCATAAAAATATTAGAGTAATCCACAGGTAGCAAAATCTCAGATATATGCCGAAGGAATTTCTTCACTGACACAGCTCCTAGGGCAATGGAAACTAAAGGGAAAATAAACAAATGGGACCATGCTATCTAATAAAAGAGAAACATGGTAATTAGCGTATGACCACTACCCTTCCCATTGGCTAATCAGGGCGATATGCAAATTAACTGCCAGCCAAGATGGCGGCCTGCAGCCAGGCAGCTTAAACTGAACATGAGGCTTGCTTGCTTCAGTGACAGAGGACTGCAACGTTCCCCGCCTGCCATGCCGGCCTCTGAGCTTGCAGTTTGAAACACTGTAACAAATATAGAAGCTAAACAAAACCTCAGAAACCAGCTTTCAGCGAGCTGGGATCTCAGAGCTGGAGTTGATACAGAGTTTCGATTATAGAACCTAAGCAAACCAGATACCTGCTTTCATCAGCAGAGGCCTCAGAGCTGGAGCCTCAGAGCTAAAGCTGGCCCAGAATTTAAAAAAAAAAAGGAAAAAAAGGAGCAGTTGGGAGCTTCAGTGGGCCTGAAAACAGCCCTCAGCCCCTCACCCAGACTGGCCAGGCACCCCAGTGGGGAGCCCCACCCTGAAGGGTGTGTGACCAGCTGCAAACAGCCATCATCCCCTCATCCAGGCTGGCCAGGCACCCCAGTGGGGACCCCCACCCTGATCCACGACACCCTTCAAGGCAAACCAGCCAGCCCCCACCCATGCACCAGGCCTCTATTCTATATAGTTAAAGGGTAATATGCCTCCCAGCACCAGGATCAGCGGAGCCATGAGGCCTCCCGGCACCAGGATCAACGTGACAGGGGGCAGCGCCCAAACCCCCTGATTGCCCTGCGGCTCTGTGTGTGACAGGGGGCGGGGCCACAACATCCCTATTGGCCCTGCTCTGTACCTGACAGGGGAAGGCGCCCCAACCCCCTGATCAGCCCTGCTCTGTGCCTGATAGGAAGGAGCTCCCCAACCCCCTGATCGCCCTGTGGCTCTGTGTGTGACAGGGTGAAGCGCCCCAACACCCCCAGCCCACGGGCCCTGCTCTGTGTGTGACGGGCTAGAGCCATAACCTCCCCATCGGCCCTGCCCTGAGTGTGACAGTGGCGGCTCCCCAAACCCCTGATTGGCCCTGCTCTGTGGGTGATAGAGGGCGGCACCCCAACCCCCTGATAGGCCCTGCTCTGTGCGTGACAGGGGGTGGTGCCGCAACCTCCCCATCGACCCTGCCTTGAGTGTGACAGGGGGCGGTGCCCCAACCCCCCAATCGGCCCTACCCTGAGCCTGACCCGGGGATGCACCTAGGGATTAGGCCTGCCCTCTGCCACCTGGGAGCAGGCTAAGCCAGCAGGGCGTTATCTCCCGAGGGGTCCCAGACTGCGAGAGGGCACAGGCCGGGCTGAGGGACCCCCCCTCACCCCCAAGTGCACAAATTTTTGTGCACCGGGCCTCTAGTATCAGAATAAAAAGCTTCTTCACAGCAAAAGAAACCATCAACAAGACAACAAGAAAACCCACTGCATGGGAGAACATATTTGCCAATGATATCTCTGATAAAGGTTTAATCTCTAACATTTACAGGGAACTCATAAAACTTAACAAAAGGAAGATACACAACCCAATAAAAAAATGGGCAATGGACTTAAATAGACACTTTTTGAAAGAGGACATACATAAAGCTGAGAGGCATATGAAAACGTGCTCAAAATCACTAATCATCTGAGAGATGCAAGTCAAAATGACAATGTGGTACCATCTTACACCTGTCAGAATGGCTATCATCAACAAATCAACAAATGACAAGTGCCTGAGAGGATTCGGAGAAAAAGGAACCCTCGTTCACTGCTGGTGGGAATGCAAACTGGTGTAGCCACTGTGGAGAACAGTATGGAGTTTCCTCAAAAAACTAAAAATGGAACTTCCATTTGACCCAGTGATCCCACTTCTAGGACTATATCCCAAGAAACCAGAAACACCAATCATAAAGGATATATACATCCCTATGTTCATATCAGCTCAATTTACAATAGCCAAGATTTGGAATCAGCCTAAGTGCCCATCAGCAGGTGAGTGGATTAAAAAACTTTGGCACGTCTACCCAATGGAATTCTATGCTGCTGTAAAATGGAAGGAACTCCTACCATTTGCAACAGCATGGATGGAGCTGGAGAGCATTATGCTAAGTGAAATAAGTCAGTCAGAGAAAGCTAAATATCACATGATCTCACTCATTTATGGATTATAATGAACAACATAAACCAATGAACAAAAACAGATGTAGAGACAGAGAAGCATCTATCAGATGCTCAAAACTCAGAGGGTAGGTATGGGAGGGTGAGGGTGAGGGGGAGAGATCAACCAAAGAACTTGCATGCATGCATATAAGCATAAGCGATGGATGTGGACAACAGGGGGTGAGGGTGAGGGCAGGATTGAGGGGATGAGGGAACATTGGGGGGATAAGGACACATTTTTAATATATTAATCAATAAAGGGGAAAAAAAAGAAATCCAAGGTGAGGCCATGGGAATGGATGTGAATGAACCAGAATGAAGGAAGTTCATAGAGCTATATACCCTTTTATATGGTTTCTTGGAAGATTAATGCCTGGCATATTTAAATGCTCAAAATTTAATGAATTAATACAAGAATAGCCACACACACAAAAAAAAATCAGCATTGCATGCTACAGAGAAATTGTTAGTGAAATGAAGGGTCAACACATGTGTTAGGTCTGATCACATAATTGAATCGGTACCCCCTCCCCTGGGAACTGACATTTAGGCTACTTCACAATGGACATTCTATTTGCTTAGATCACATTCCACTTGCTAAGACCATTAGTTCTTCCCTCCAAAATTTCCCAGGATCCAGACCTGCACAGAGAATTCTCCGCCCAGAGAAAGCCCGTGTAGAGTCCTTTAAAAACCTCTGACTTCTTGTCTGTGGGTGCTGTTGCCATTTTGGGACTCAGCCCATCTGGGTATCCAGATGACCTAATAAATTCATAATTCTTCACCCCTTTTTGGCTTCATGCGTTCCTCCTTTGGGGACCCTAACAACCATGTGGCAAACTTCACTGTCTTATTTTAAGAAATTGCCACAGCCTCCCCAACCTTCAGCAACCGCCACTTTGATCAGTCAGCAGCCATCAACATTGAGGCAAGACCGTCCACCAGCAAAAAGAATACAACTTGCTGAAGGCTCAGATGATGGTAAGCACTTTTAGCAACATTTTAAAATTAAGGTCTGCCCTGGCCAGTGTTGCTCAGTTGGTTGGGTGTCCTTCGTGTACAAGGAGGTCTGCTGTGGATTCCTGGTCAAGGGCACATGCCCTAGTTGTCGCACAATCCCTGGCAGGGGGTGTGCAGGAGGCAGCTGATCCATGTTTCTCTCATTGATGTTTCCCTCTCTCTCCCGCTCCCTTTCTCTCTTTAAAAACCAATAAGCTATTCTTTAAAAAAATTAAGGTCTGTACATTTTTTAAACAAACTGCTCTTGCACCCTTAATAGACTACAGTATAGTGTAAACATAACTTTTATATGCAGTGGGAAACAAAAAAAAATTCATGTGCTTTGCTTTATTGCCATTGAAGTTGCCTGAAACTAAACCTGCAATAGCTCCTAGGTATGCCTGTACCGGTGTTGTTAAGCTTGAGGCTCATTTTCTTACTTGTGAAAATCAGAGCATTGGTTCAAGAAACAACAGAACTCTGCTTCAAAACAAGTGTAGATGAATAATGCCTTTTGAAAACAAAGTTTTGATTATACAAAGCCCCGCAGAGATTATTTCATAATTACTGAGAAATGGCAAGTATCTCACATAACACCCTTTCCTTCTGAATATGGAAATACACTTGCATAAGTGCAGATATTTGGCGACTTAACAGTAGAGAAGATCCCCCTTTGTGCTTAGTGGAATGGAGCCAGTTGGTACTCGCTAATTCAGCCAAGGTTCTCTCTGCTAATGGCAAAGCCTGCCTGTCCCTGTAGCTACACAAATACTGGATTATTCATTTTCCTTTTGGCAAATGCCAGAGTGGAAATGCCCACGATACTTGTTGTTTATCATGAATAATTGTTGGAGGAGATCCCTTGGTAGAAGAAAAACTGAACAAGCCAAGATAATAAGAATAAATTTGAATGCCGTGGAATTCTTTGTGTGTGTGCACACGTGCGCATGTAAGTGTGCATGTTAATGGGTATCACAGGCTTCATGTGGGTTTTGTTTTCTCTAAATACGCTGTGTTTCTCTGGCGTCTTTCTTTCGTGGGGTTCCAAGCCGAGATGAAAAGAACTAACATAAGTGACCCAGCGTTTACTCAGTGTCCAGAGAGTACCTGGCTCTTTTTTTAGTTACAGAATAAAGACTACTCGTGGTTTTTGCCCTGTAAAATCTTGTCCTTAAATAGGTACACAATCATCTAACTATCTGGACGAGGTAGTTGTGAATACAATGAATATGGAAACTAAATACACAAGGGTAACAGAGATGTTGAGATGTATTTGAAATGACAGAGGAGGTGTTAAAACAGAGTAAAACGCACATAAGTCTTTGTTTCCAACTAGCTGAGTTTATGAAGGCAAGGTATTGTTGAGGAAAAAGTGTAACGGATTTAGAAATTAAGTCAGGCCCTACCCGGTTTGGCTCAGTGGATAGAGCATCGGTCTGCGGATTAAGGGGTCCCAGGTTCGACTCTGGTCAAGGGCATGTACCTTGGTTGTGGCCACATCCCCAGTGGGGGGTGTGCAAGAGGCAGCTGATTGATGTTTCTCTCTCATCTCTCTATCTCTCTCCCTTCCTCTCTGTAAAAAAATCAATGAAATATTTTTTTTTTAAAAAAAAGAAATTAAGTCAGGGTCCAAAGACCTGAGTTCTAGTTTCAGTGCTCCACTTAAGTGGCTGTTTGACATAAGCAAGGAGATTGCTCTCCCTGCCCTCACTAAAAAAGAGTATCTATTTGTGAAAATGCAGTTCAAGCTATTAGTAAACTGTTTTTAAGAAAACACTTTATTATAGTGTGATTGACGTACAGAAAGCTGTATATATTTAATGCATACAACTTGATGGGCTTGGAGATAAGTATACCCATGAAACTATAACTACAATCAAATCCATAACATATTTATTACTTCCAAAAGCCCTTCCTTCCTTCCTTCCTTCCTTCCTTCCTTCCTCCCACCCTCCCTTCCTCCCTCCATCCCTCCATCCCTCCATCCCTCCATCCCTCCATCCCTCCATCCCTCCATCCCTCCATCCCTCCCACCTTCTTTATTTTTTTGTGATAAACTTAACAGAGTTCCCGAGGCACAGCAGCCAAACGGCTGAGGGTGAGGAGGGGGACAGAACCCTAATTGTGGGTCCCTGAACCGGAAGGCCAGTTCCCATCCCCCCACCCCCAGCAGCATGGCCTACTGTGCTGAGCCCTCATCACAGGCCCTGAGCCTGTCGCCCACCGCTTGCTGCGGGCCCCAGGGCTTGAGGACTGCGAAGTGCTAGATGGGGTGGGAGATACAGAAGGCGAGGAGAAAGAGGAGGGGAACCTGAGTGAGGTGCCCCCACTAGAGGCCATGGGACAGCCCCCACAGGGGAGACCCTGGCCTGGGGGTTCCTGGCTGCTCCAGCTGCGGGCGAAGGGTGGGGCGTCAGGGGAAGGAGCTGTTGAGGAAGAAGACTCCGGTTCCAGGCCCATCAGGCTCAGGTCGCCCGGCCAAGGGCCAGGGGGTCGCAGTGCAAGTGCAAGCGTCACAGGCGCGGGAGGAGCCAGAACTGGTGCTCATACTGGGTGACTGTGACGTCATCCAGGGCCTGCATCTCAGGGTCCCCCTCACGGATGTGGGGGAGTCGGCTACGGTGCCTGCTGATCCAAGTACCGCTGTGGCCCCCAGGGCAGCAGGAGCCCATACGCACCCCCCCCCCCCATGCGACCCTGAGCTGGAGATGACCCTGAAGGCGGCTGGGACGGGCCTGACCTGGGGATGCTCGCGGGGCAGGAGCCCTTGGCGCCGCCAAACCGGGAGCAGAGCGTGGGCTGAGTGCTGGCCGCCAGCTCCCACGACCTGGCCATCAAGGCCATCACCTCAGCGCCAAAGTGGACATGACAGAGGAGCAGGAGCAGCAGCAGCTCCTGTAGCTGCAGGCGATGTGTCTGAACAAGCTGGCAGCGCTGGGGGAGCGCCAGCCTGACTACAGGGCGCGCTTTGGCCAGGACAGGAGCTGCCGCAAGGGGAGCGCAGCGAGGCCATTCCCACCCTGAGGGCCGCGGGGAAGCTGGAACCTTCCAGACCAGACGATCCGCGCGGAGCTCTGAAGCTGGTGAAAAAGCGCGCGGCCCAATGGAGCCCAGAGACCGCCCTGGACCGGCAAATGCTGGGCAACCCCAGCCGCTGCTGCCAGGTGTCCCGGCAAGGGGCCGGCCCAGCCCATGGAAGCGGCTGTTTGGAGCAACTGCTGTTGCCCTGTGGTCATCCTTGCCAGGAACTGACTGCCAGGGGGCCACTACTCCTCAAGAGCACCATGGGCCCCACCCCGTGCTCCCTAAGTCTCCCAGCTCCCTGTCCACTACCCTTTCTGGCCCAGCCCCCTCCACTGGGGCAGGGACAGTGAGTTTTAAGGGTCCCGTGGTTCAGTGAGCAGGAGGGACTGAGCCCTATAGGAGGAAAACGAGGCAGGACCCAGGTGCCATGTCCAGCTGGAAGGAGGGGGCCCTTATTCCTCCAGGTCCAATTCCTACCCACTCACTCCCCACTTGGTTAGGTCTCAACAGGGGCCTAATTCAGATTCTCCATCCCAAGGCCTCAGGCAGCCCTTCCCCTATCCAGTTCCTGTCCAATTGCCAGCCCCTCCTGCCTAGCCTGCTGCCCTCTGTCCAGGCCCCCTTCTCAGCCCCCCCTTACCACCAAGTGAAATAAAGCCTCCCATCCTGCAAAAAAAACAACAAAAACAATCCTCAACAAAAGCCAACAATATCTAGTCTCTTAACAAATTTCAAGTATACAATATAGTAATTATAGGCACTGTGCTGTGGAGTAGATCTCTAAGACTTACATTGATTTGCTGAAACTGCGTATCTTTGACCAACACCTCTTCATTTCCCCCTGCACTCAGGCCCTGATAATCAACATTCTAGTCTTTTCTTCCATACATTTGGCTATCTTAGAGTCCTTATACAAGTGGGATCATGGAGTATTTGTCCTTCTGTGGCTGGCTTTTTTCACTTAGCATAATATCTTCAAGGTTCATCTATGTTGTCACAAATAGCAGAATTCCTTTCTTTTTATGGCTGAATAATATTCCATTGTATGTAAATAGCATATTTTCTTTAATTATCCACCGATGGGCTTTTTTGTTGATTCCATGTCTTGGCTATTGTGACTAATGCTGCAATAATCTTAAAAGTGCAGATATCTCTTTGAAATCTGATTTCAATTTCTTTGTGTATATACCCTAAAATGAGACTGCTAGATCATATGATAGTTCTATTTTTAATTTTTTTTAAAACTCTCCATACTGTTTCCCAGAGTCTGCACCAATTTACATTCCACCAACAGTGAACATAGGAGGCAACCTATGGAACACGAGAAAATTTGCAAACCATATATCTAATAAAGAGTTCATATCCAAAACATACAAGGAACTCCTACAATTCAATAGTGGAAAAAACAACAAACCAAATACAAATAGCCAATAACCTGAATAGACATTTCTCCAAAGAAGAAACACAAAGACCAACAAGGTATATGAAAGGTGCTCAACAGCACTAGTCATCAGGGACATAAAAATTAAAACCACAAAGAGATACCAGCTCACATCTGTTAGGATAATTATTATCAACACAGTAAGACAACAAGTGTTGGCAAGGATGTGGAGAAAAAAGAAACTTTGTAATATTTTTGACACTAGCCAAAAATCATGAAAGATGCAGTTTTAGAAAAAGGGTAACTCAGGGCCAGAGAAGAGAGATGACTCATTACTGCATTATTTCTTTTTCAGAACACAAAAAAATTTTGAGAACTTATTCTTTAAATGAGGTGTCAGTTTCATCACCTCTATTTAGATGTTTTATAGAGGACAACCTGTTATTTTTTGTGTGACTGGGGCTAATTACTTAACCTCTCTAAACTACAAGTTCCTCCTGTAATTATGTACATGAAGTATGTGACACAATGCTTCTTTGTGCATAGTAACTGCTAAATAGATAAACTCCAGAGGCACTAGAGCCGTGGTCGGCAAACTGCGGCTCTCGAGCCACATGCGGCTCTTTGGCCCCTTGAGTGTGGCTCTTCTTAAGCCTTAGGAGTACCCTAATTAAGTTAATAACAATGTACTTACCTATATAGTTTAAGTTTAAAAAATTTGGCTCTCAAAAGAAATTTCAATCGTTGTACTGTTGTGGCTCTGTTGACTGAGTTTGCCGACCACTGCACTAGAGTATTAGGAATAAGGCCACTAGCGTCAGACTACTTGAGTTCAAATTCTAGATGTTTTATTTATTCACAGTGTGACCTGGAACAACTTATTTGACTTTGCTAAGCCTAAATTTTATTTTCTGCAAAATAAGGATGATAGTATCTACTTTATAAGGTTAGTGTGAATATTAAATAGAATGAGATGTGTAAAACCTGGCACATTAAGCTCAATAATAGTCATTCATTAATTCAACAAATGTTTATGAAATATTTACCATATGCCTGTCACTATTTTATGTTTTGGGATACAATGGTGAATTAAGACAGAAAGCAATCCTTGCTTTCATAGAGCTCCTATTTTGATTGGGAAGATAGACAATACATAAGTTAAAAAATAATATCAAATATAAGTGCTATGCAGAAACTAAAGCAGAGTAAGGGACTAAGGCAGAGGTGGGCAAACTTTTTGACTCAAGGGCCACAAGGGGTTCTTAAACTGGACCGGAGGGCCGGAACAAAAGCATGGATGGAGTGTTCGTGTGAACTAATATAAATTCAAAGTAAACATCATTACATAAAAGGGTACAGTCTTTTTTTTTTTAGTTTTATTCATTTCAAATGGGCTGGATCCGGCCTGCAGGCCGTAGTTTGCCCACGGCTGGATGAAGGCAAGACTGTAGGGCCAGGAGGCATGCTATTTTTTTAAAATTATCATTCATTTAGGGTTGCTGGGAAGTCATCTTCTTTAAGGATGTGGCACCTGATCAGAGGCTTGGAAGATGTCAGAAAAGACAGCCATGTACAGATCTGGAGGAAGAACTTTTTTTTTTTTTTTTTTTTTTTTTTTTTTGCAGCTGAGTAGCCGATGTGATGTTCCTAATGAGGCAAGAATAACCTTAGTGTTCTCCAGGAAGAACAAAGACATCAAGGTGGCTGGAAAATAGTGAGTGAGGAGGAAAAGAGAAATAGGAGATGAGATCAGATTAGATAGGTAAGCAGGGCCCAGATCATGTTGGGTAGTGTCAAATGTTAGCTATTATAATTGTTACCATTGTTAAGCTCAAAGAGTTTTGGTTATTGAAGTAATGCTTTATCCCATTTAGTAAATCCTTGTAAGAGTCTATGAAGCAGAAATTTCTTATGATAATGATAATAATAGCAATAATGGCTGCCTTTGTCATTTGACCTTTTACAAAATGATTTTCACATGTATAATCTCATTTACTCTTTACAACAGTGCTGTAAGTTAGATAATTACTAGTATTTTTCTTTTGAGAAGGAAGGCTTACAGAGAATAAGGTACTTGTGCAGTCACATGGCCAAGTATGTAGAAGATACGGGGTTCAAAGTCTAACTCTAGATGACAGTACTCCTCCCTTATCCATAGGGCATGCATTTCAAGACTCCTAGTGGATGTATGAAATGGTGGTACTGAACCCTATATATATTGTGTTTTTTTACAATACATACATACTTTTACACTTAAAGGAAGCAGTTTATGGCTCCTCTTTGGCATATGCAAATTTCCAGCATCATTAATCTTGCTTGGAGCCATTATTAAATAAAATAGGGTCACTTAAACACTAGCATTGTGATACTGTGACAGCAGATCTGGTAACCCAGATGGCTACTACCTGACTAAGGGCTGTTAGTGGTGTACAGCATGGAGATGGAGGACAAAGTGATGATTCACTTCCCTGAAAGGTTCGCAGTGGGCCCGAGTCGCCCACCTATGACATGAGGCCATAATGTATCAAAGGAGATTTTATTCCAGGTACCTGGGTGCAGGTGGGCTGAGACCGAGAAAAACATCAGCAAAGAGAGCAGGGAGAGATAGGTTTTTATTAATTTTTGGTTCCTCCCATGCCAGGTGTCTTCCGGTTATCTGAGCTATGCTGTGCTCAAGGCTGCAAGCTTTCTGCAAGATGTCTGCTAAGCACAATAAGTTTTTCTCTGTCCCATTTTATTCTCTTTAACCCTTTCACTCCCCAGGCAGGACAGGTGGGACGGCTCAAGATTGTATCATGCTCCTCAGAATAGCAGGCAATTTAAAACATGAAATATTTATTTCTGGGATTTTCCATTTAACATTTTCAAATTGTTTATCCCGGGTAACTGAAATACTAAAAAACAAAACTGCAGGAAGGAAGAGGTGACTACTGTGTTGTTTTATTTATATTATGCCTCCCTGACTTATTGACCAGGTAACAAAAGTGATCAACAAAAGAGAATCTGATTTTGCAAGGAAATAGAGGTCAATTTCACAGCTACAAGTAGAACTCAAGATACTGATTTTATTCCCTTAATATAATCAACATCTCAATTCAGTTGCTTACCTGTCCCTAATACTTGTGAATTTCATAGATATAATTTAAGTGTAGATCAGTAACTTGAAAGAATCAGTCAAATTCGTAATAGTTGGGCATTGCTTATATAAGTGAGTATTGCTTACTCTCACCCTTTAGTGCTTTCCATTACTTCAAGGATAAAGTAAACTTATGAGGGACAACATCTGAATTTGATTGAAGAAAAAAATAATCTCATTTAGGAAGAATGCTACATTACAAACACAGTGATGCTGGAGGTTAGCATATATATAAGATGTATCAAATGCTGACCAAGTTCATTGTGTAACAGAAGACACTGAATCAGGCTGTTAATTTGTCTTTTGTTTTAGATATTTCTGAGGTTGTTTTGTAAGGTGAAAAGTCAAATGATACACAGTAAATTTTAACACAGAGCAAAAATTAAAAAGAAAAGTCATATACTACTCAAGAATCGATTTTTCCTTTATGCATTTATTTTCTCTCTTTCTCACTGAAATTCCAGGAGCCAGATTTGTTATGGTTGCCTTTGTCTGCTCTGTGCCCCAGGTAAAACAAGTCACCTAGCAATCCTAAGCCTATTAATACTCTGCTGATATTTTACAAAGAGACCTAGTTTGAATTATATTGCACTAAGCTGATTAGTCTGGTCAATAACATTATTAATTATGGTTTGAACACATGAAATTTATACTTAGTTTCTGTCCTTAAAATGTATCTATTCAATCCAAATAAGGAGACTAACAATGCATAAATAAAAGTTGACAAAGATACAAGAGGTTATATAGGATTATATTCAGTCAGATACATAATCTTAAACTTCAGGCTCTTTTTGACTGTCTAGAAATCCCTATTGCAAAAAGTCCACGTCTTAAAAATGCTTTACAGATGACCTATAATAATATAAGTGCATGCTGAATGTTCTCTAGCATCCTAAAATATATAAGTTATCTGTCCTTTGAATCCTAATCAGAGTGCCTGAATAATGATTGACTTATGTGACTTTTCTTATATATAGAAATGTACAGAGCTAGTAAGTTATTATTGCCTATTCAACATTACACAAAGGATATTAGGACACCATTTTTTCCTTGAATAAAATTAGAAATTGTGGTTAGGTGTCTCTGAAATATTACTATATCCATGTACATTTGGAGATATATAAGCTTCTGTGGCCTGGTGTGAAAACCTGACCATTACTAGTATTTATAGCATTGTTTCTCAAAGCACTGTTTGTGGATCACTCTGATCCAAATCACCTGTGGTGTTTGTGAAGCTGCATAATCCTTAGCTCCAGGCATAGCTATTAAATCTAAATATCTGGAGGCGAGTTCAGGAATCTGTATTTGTCACAAGCTCCCCAACTCCAGGTAGACCAAAAGTTTGGAACCATGTTTAAACCACAACTATAGTCCTTATAGAGCAATAAATTCCATTCTAAAAATGATTTGCCAATTTCAGATATACAGTTAGTAGTTAAGAGAGGCCCATATGCCCTTCCTGAGAATGTTTTTCCATTGCCTCCTTTTTCTTACTATATGTCTTCATTTTATTGTGGTAATATATATATATATTAAATTTGCCATTTTGATCATTGGAACTATATAATTCAGTGGCATTAAATACAATCACAATGTTGTGTGACTATCATCATGATCTATTTCCAACATTTTTTATCACCTCCAAAGAACATCTATACTTACTAAGAAACAACTACACATCCCCTTCTAAGCGGGTGCCTGGAGCCAGGGGAAGGAAAGCCTACTCTTGCAAGAATTTCATGCATCAGGCCTCTAGTTGTGAATAATATTGCAATAAACACTGGCATACAAGTAACTGCTCAAAGCCATATTTTCAATTATTTTGAGTATATACCTAGGAGTGGAATTGCTGGGTCAAAAAGTAATTTTATGTTAAATATTTTGAGGAACTGCTAAATTGTTTTGCATAGTGGCAGCACCATTTTATAGGCCAATCAACAATGCATGAGAATCTTAATTTTTCCACATCCTCACCCACACATTACTTTATGTTTCTTGAATAATAGCCTTTCTAGTAAGTTTGGAGTGGTATTTACTTGGGTTTTGACTTGCATTTTCATAATGACTAATGGTACAGACATTTTTTTTTTCATGTTCTTATTGGCACTTTGTACATCTTCTTTGGAGAAATGTTCTGTTCAAGGCCTTTGATCATTTTTTTTTAAAATTAGGTTATTTGTTTTTGTTGTTGAGATGGGAGTTCTTTATATAATCTGAATATTAAATGGCTTTACAATTTGCGAATATTTTCTCCTCTTTTCTGGATTGTTTATTCACTTTATTGATTGTGTCCTTTCAGGTGCAAAAGTTTTTAATTTTGATGAAATTCACCTTATCTAAGAGTTTTATAATTTTAGCTCTTAAGTTAATATATTTGACTTAGTTTTTGCATATGCTGTAAGGTAAAGGTCAAACTTCACTATTTTTTATGTGTATATTCAGTTTCCTCAGCACCATTTTTTGAAATACTTTTTTTTCTCCCATTGAATGATCTTGGCTTCCTTGTCAAAAATCAATTCACCATAGATGTATGGGTTTATTTTTAGCTTCTCAATTCTATTTCATAGATGTATATGTTTATCCTTATGCCAGTACCACACTGCATTGATTATTGTAGCTTCCTAGTATTGAAATTAGGAAGTGTGAAACTTCCAACTTTGTTCTTTTTCAAGATTGTGTGTCTCTTAAAGTTCTATATGAATTTTAGAATGGACTTATTCATTTCTACAAAATATGCTACTGGGATATTATTTAAGTTGTATTGATTTTTATTTTATTGTTCATTGCTTTTATTTATTTTCCTTCTTTTTCTTGTTTTTTTCTCGTTTTTCATTTTTTTTTTTTGATATGTTGGAGTTGTATTGAATCTGTGAATAATTTTTTTGTAGTACTGCAATCTTAACAACATTAAGTCTTCCAATCTATGACTATAGAATCTTTCCATTTAAGCTATCTTTAATTTTTGTTAGGAATCTTTTGTAGTTTTCAGTGTATAGTCTTAAGTCTCTTTGGATAATTTAATTTCTAATTATTTTATTCTCTGTGATGCTATTATAAATTAATTTATTTCCTTCTAACATAGTGCATTGATAGTTTATATAAATACAACTAATATTTGCATGTTGTTTTTTATCCTGCAACATTTCTGAATTTATTTATTATCTCTAATAGGTTTTTGTGGGGTTTTTTTTGTATGTGTGTAGATTCCTTTAGGGTTTTCTATATCTAACATCTGCAAATAAGATACTTTAATTTACTTATTTCTAATTTGGATGCCCTTTATTTCTTTTTCTTACCTAATTGCTCTGGATAGAACTTCTACTATTATAAATTAGAATAGAAATGGCAAAAGTATCCTTTTTTTGTTGTTGTTCCTGGAAAAAAGTTTTCAGTATGATATTAGTTGAGAGATTTTTATATTTCACCTTTATCAAGTAAAGAATTTCCCTTCTATTCCTATTTAATTAGACATTTCTTTTCTTTTCTTTTTTAATGCTGCAAGACACTTTTCTTTTGGGGGCTTCATTTAGAAAAAAAATAGTGCTACATCAGTTTATTATATTCTATTTAGAACCATTTTGGACAAAGAAAAACAGGCTAAGCAAATCTAGAAAGAACAAACACAGTTTAGTCTATAGGAAAAAAAGTTTATGGGGGAAAAGTTTAATGTACAAAATATGCTTTGATTTATACCAGATGCACAAAAACAAAGAGAGTTTAGATTTTCAAATGACTTTTTTTTTTGCATTTTTGAATTAGGTATTTCTATCATGATAGAGTGTTGGGTTTTGTCAAATGCATTTTTTTGCATAGATGTAGGTTTCCCCTTTATCATACTAACTAGGGGCCCAGTGCATGAATTCATGCACCTTGAAAGGAACTATGGACCATGAGGCTGTGGTGGGCCCAGGGGTAGGTCTCAGCCCATCCTCCCCGTCCCCACCCGGGCACTCTAGCCATGGCCCCAGTCCCCAGTCTGCCAGCAGCCCTGCTCCTGCCTCCACTCCCATGTGCTGACAGCTGCTGGCATGGAGCAATTGGGGCCAGTGTTGCCAGTGGGTGTGAGCGGCTGCTGCATCACAATTGCCCCTCAGGAGCAGGGGAAGTGGAGAAGCCCTCAGGGGCTATTGGGGCTGGCAGCAGCCGCTTGCACCCACTGACGACGCTGAGCGATCAGGACCAGCATCGAATGCAGGCAGTGGGTGCGAGTGGTGGCTCCAGCGCTGGCAGCAAGTGTGAGCACCCAGTGGAACTGCGGCCCACGGGAGCAAAGAATTTTCAGTAACCACCAAAGGCTCACCCCGATGACAGTGACCGGCACCCCGCCTTGGTCTGGTGCCCCCGCTCACCTGCTCTACCATCCTGCTATGGCCGATGGATGCCTGCCATATTCCATACTCTACCACCTGCTGCCTATGCCGGCCATGTTCCACATGCCCCCTGGTGGTCAGCACATGTCATATCAACTGGTTGTTTGGTTGTTCCGCCATTCAGTCTACAGTGGGGCCTTGACTTACAAGTTTAATTCGATCCGAGACCGAGCTCGTTAAGGAGCTCGTTAAGGAGCTCGTTAACTCAAATTACTCTATCAACTCAATGCAAAGAATCAGCCGATAGACAGCTGGTATCTCAAAAAACTCATTAGTCAGGACACTCGTAAGTCAAGGCCCCACTGTATTTGCATATTAGGGTTTTATTTATATAGATGTGGTATTTTACACTCACTGATTTTTGCATCTTGGATCACCCTTATATTGCTGAAATGAATTACACTTGGTCATTGTGTATAATCCTTATTACACCCTGATGCATTTGGTTTGCTAGTATTTTGTAGTTGGATATTCCAATATGCTACATTCAATATTAAACAAAACTTGTAGGCAGAAGATCAATAAAGTATAAGAGAACTTGCAAATCACCAATAAAATAAAAAACAAGCTACTGAGTGGAAGAAAATATTTGCAAATAGTAAGGGCTAATATCCAAAATATATAAAAAACTCATAAGAATCAATAGCAAAAAACAAACAATCAAATTAAAAAATGGAAAGAAGATCCGAATAGACATTTGCAAATCTTTGAAAATCATAAGGGCTAGGAGAACCAAGATGGCGACATAGGTTAACACCGGAGTTTGCTGCTTTGAACAACTACTTCAAAAGTGAAACTAAAACACGGAACAGACATCACCCAGAACCACAGGAACGCTGGCTGAGTGGAAGTCCTACAACTAGGAGGAAAGAGAAACGCACACGGACACTCAGAGGAGGCGCAGTGGTGAAGTCAAATTCTGAGGTGCGGAGTGCGCAGAGCGGGCTGGCGGCGGAGGGCGCGGTTGTTGTTTTCAATCAGGAGGGAGTCGCAGACTCTGAGCACCAGATCCGGGCGAGTCTTTAGGGACCCAGACTCAAACGGGAGAAGCGGGACTGTCTGGCTTCGGTCAGAGCGAGTGCAGCTTTCTCTCCGAGCTTTGCAGCGGGTGCTGGGACTCAGAGAGGCAGAGCCCCTGGGAACAGGACTGAGAGCCGCCATAACTGCTCTCTCCGGCCCACCCTGTTGATCCTGTGCGACCCGCCCCGCCCAAGCCCTGCACAGAGGCATTTGCCGGATAGCCTCAGGCAAAGGCTAGATTAGCACCTCCCTAGAGGACAGAAGTTCTCTCACTGCTGACACAGCTGATTCTCATAGCCACTTGGCCTGGAGGTCAAACCCTCCCTGGAATTAGCTACAACAATCAAGATTTAACTATAAGACTTCGAACAAAGACCACTAGGGGGTACACCAAGGAAGCATAACAAAATGCGGAGACAAAGAAACAGGACAAAATTGTCAATGGAAGATATAGAGTTCAGAACCACACTTTTAAGGTCTCTCAAGAACTGTTTAGAAGCTGTCGATAAACTTAATGAGATCTACACGAACACTAATAAGACCCTCGATCTTATATTGGGGAACCAACGAGAAATTAAGAATACACTGACTGAAATAACGAATATTATACAGACGCCCGACAGCAGACCAGAGGAGCGCAAGATTCAAGTCAATGATTTGAAATGCGAGGAAGCAAAAAACATCCAACCGGAAAAGCAAAATGAAAAAAGAATCCAAAAATGCGAGGATAGTGTAAGGAGCCTCTGGGACAGCTTCAAGCGTACCAACATCAGAATTATAGGGGTGCCAGAAGATGAGAGAGAGCAAGATATTGAAAACCTATTTGAAGAAATAATGACAGAAAACTTCCCCCACCTGGTGAAAGAAATGGACTTACAGGTCCAAGAAGCGCGGAGAACCCCAAACAAAAGGAATCCAAAGAGGACCACACCAAGACACATCATAATTAAAATGCCAAGAGCAAAAGATAAAGAGAGAATCTTAAAAACAGCAAGAGAAAGAAACTCAGTTACCTACAAGGGAATACCCATACGACTTTCAGCTGATTTCTCAACAGAAACTTTGCAGGCCAGAAGGGAGTGGCAAGAAATATTCAAAGTGATGAATACCAAGAACCTACAACCAAGATTACTTTATCCAGCAAAGCTATCATTCAGAATTGAAGGTCAGATAAAGAGCTTCACAGATAAGGAAAAGCTAAAGGAGTTCATCACCACCAAACCAGGATTATATGAAATGCTGAAAGGTATCCTTTAAGAAGAGGAAGAGGAAGAAAAAGGTAAAGGTACACATTATGAACAACAAATATGCATCTATCAACAAGTGAATCTAAGAATCAAGTGAATTAATAATCTGATGAACAGACTGAACTGTTGATTATAATAGAATCAGGGACATAGAAAGGGAATGGACTGACTATTCTTGGGGGGGAAAGGGGTGTGGGAGATGTGGGAAGAGACTGGACAAAAATCGTGCACCTATGGATGAGGACAGTGGGTGGGGAGTGAGGGCGGAGGGTGGGGCGGGAACTGGGAGGAGGGGAGTTATGGGGGGGAAAAAAAAAGAGGAACAAATGTAATAATCTGAACAATAAAGATTTAATTAAAAAAAAAAAAAGAAAATCATAAGGGCTAATATATAAAGAACTCATAAGAATCAATAGCAAAAAACAATCAAATTAAAAAGTGGAAAGAAGATCTGAATAGACATCTTTATTTCTGCATGTGGCTTTAAGTTGTCCCTACTGTCTTTTCAATTCATTGGCAATTTTTTAAGACAGGTTTATTATTAACAAACTCTCAACTTTTGTTTATCTGATAATGCCTCAATTTCTCCTTTACTTCTTAAGGATAGTTTTCCTGATATAGAATTTTTGTTTGACTGCTGTTGTTGTTTTCAGGTTTTTAAATGTGTGACCTGACTGCTTTTTTGTCTCTATGGTTTCTAATG